>NC_143560.1:10414500-10771500 GCF_054136105.1 Typopeltis vanoorti
GATCATGCCTCTGTCAAAGTCCGTAAGTTGCTTAAATCGACATCTCTGGCATCTACCCGGCATTATTGTCATTCTGTACTCTAGCTTGCGCCAGCTAGTGCTTTTTGCTTTAATAGGCTATCGACTACATGCCGGATTTATAAGGCTGCCAGTTCGTGCTTGCAGCACCACCGCAGGGTGCGTGGGCATGCACAATTGCACCAAACTTGGTTCATTTGCATACTACCCCGCACTCTAGCATTTTGCTTAGTTTCGCCGTTGTACCTTGTTTTCTTCCACGTGCGCTAATTTCTTCGTCCGTGTGTGTATTATTATTATTTCTTCTTCTTCTTCTTTTCAGCCATTTTCTATCCACAGCTGGACAAAGGCCTCCTCCTTTCCACCTTTCTCTGTTCTTGGCAATGGTTGATCACTTTTCCCCAATGAAATTTGACAAATCATCACTCCACTTTCTTTTAGGACATGCTTGGCCTTATTTGTCTTCTTTAGGAATCCAGCTCGTTAGTATTTTGGTCCATCAGTCATCTCTTCTGGATAGATGTCTGGCCCATTTCCATTTTAGTCACTTGTGGTGAAGAATGATGTCAGTGATGCGAGTCTGGCTTCTTATCCAGGTGTTTCGCTTCTTATCTTTTACTGTGATGCCTAGCATCAACCTCTTCATTTTTCTTTGAGTTGTTAATTTATTTGCCAGTGCTTTTGTTAGCGACCAAGTTTCACAACCATATGAGATGACTGGAAGTCAGTGGCGGCCTATACATAAGCACTGCGACACTGCAGCACCCCCAAGGAAAAAATGAAAAAATTAAATTTTGTGTTTATAAATAATGCTTACAACATTATATAAATGCAATACAACATGTTAAAGGTAACAGCTTATGTTTTGACATTGATTGAATAGTTAATAATTGGAATTGTTCGATTAACGCTTTAGATTACGAAACAAATGCACTGCGATCTAACGCCGATATTCGTTTGCTCTTGTCATTGCACGTTACGTCATTCTCAACTGTAATTGCTCAAACGGCGGTGTATTTTTAGTATGCTTATGTGCCTTATTTCTGTGAGATATGAAACGTTTATTATTGGTGCGTGTGTCTGGTAAACTATTTTTTGTAAATCTTATTTTATTTTGTTAAAATAACATATAATTATTTATTTATTATAGATACAAGGCTGAATTATGACGAGTGTCACTGTTGAAAATATGAAAATAATAATATTTTTTTCAATTATTGTTACATGAAACAAATGCACCACGAACTAACGCTGATATTTGTTTGCTGTCGTTGCATGTTACGTCATTAGATACACTGATGCTTGGGCAATGTATCTTATGCCTGTGCTCGTTATTTCTGTGAGATATGAAACGTTTATTATTGGCACGTGTTCGTGGTGAACTATTTTTTGTAAATCTTATTTTATTTGGTAAAATAACATCATTATTTATTTATTATAGCTACAAGGCTAAATTATGACAAGCGTCACAGTTGAAAATATGAAAAGAATAATATTTTTTCAATTATCATTGCATGAAACAAATGCACTGCGATCTAACGCCGATATTCGTTTGCTGTTGTTGCATGTTACGTCATTAGATACACTGCTGCTTGGGCAATGTATCTTATGTCTGCGCTTGTTATTTCTGTGAGATATGACACGTTTATATTGGCACATGTTCGTGGTGAACTATTTTTTTGAAAATCTTATTTTCTGGAAAAATTCGAATGAATGAACACCAAAAGGATGCACAAAACAGAAGAGAAAAAGCAAATCAGGTCTAGCTTTCCATACCACTTCCACCGGCCACAATGTCCTCTTGCAGAAAACAAACATGCCTTACATACAAAAAAAAAAACTGTTACATAAGGAAATTTAAAAAAGCTGCAAACATGCTTAAAATACCAACAGAATGCAATAACAATCAAGGATTAATTCTCCACCAGTTTGGTCAGCTTTAATAAAAAATATACCTCAGTCAGACCTCAGACATTATGAACGTGAACAACAGAACATGGCATCATCCAGCATTGTTTAAATTCAGCACTGCTTTGAATCTGCATTCTGATTTTTAATTTTATGAATAGTCAGATGGCTACAACTGTATAGTATGAACTATTACTAATAATTTCTCTTTTCTTTGTGTTTTAAATTTTAAGTTACCTTTTACCCATGAAGATGCAAGTCAAATGACTTGAGAAACTTGTCGGGTCTTTTATTAATTCATTGTGTTTTATATAGCTTGTTGAAAAAAATGTGGTCTAATTACCAGAATATACCATGTGAACTTCTAAACCAGAGAAACCTCCACTTACAAATCTTATTTTATTTTTGTTAAAATAGATGTTATTTTAACAAATAACATATATTTCTATTATTTATTATCTATTATTTATTTATTATAGATACAAGGCTGAATTATGATGAGTGTCACTGTTTAAAATATGAAAAGAATTATATTTTTTCAATTATCGTTACACGAAACAAATGCACTGCGATCTAACGCCGTTTGCACTTGTCATTGCTATTGATACAAAACTTTTATTATTGGTGTTTGTTCGTGGTGAGGATGAAATATTTTTAATAAAGCAATTTTTAATATGTAAATTTATTTATTAATAAATTCGTTACTGACTGGGAAAAAAGGTTTTTTTTTTATTTTTTATTTTATTTTTTTATATATGCAGCACCCCCACTTAAAATTTTCACCGGCCACCACTGCTGGAAGTATACACTGATTAAATGTCATCCTTTTTAAACAGAGTGGAACATCATTGTTTTGAAAAATGCTTTTCAATTTTCTGAATGCACTCCAAGCAAGTGAACTCTCCTATTTATTTCCTTTTGGAGTCCACAGTTTAGATCAGTGGTTCTCAAAGGGTGCGCCCTAGAAGATTTCCAGGTGCACCCTGTGGTATTCCAGAGAAATATGTGTCCAGATATAAAAATAAATATAGTTACTCTATTATACCTTTTCATTACAGATATACTGCTCTTTTTGTCAACACATCATTATTATGTTAATTAACAGCGGTTTTTCTTGCAAGGAGAACAAGAATATGGTTTATTCTTGTATATACAATTATTTGTAGCCTACAATTATTTGTAGGATTTTAAATGCGCCCCCGACTTGAAAAAGTTTGAGAACCACTGGTTTAGATCAATGAGATGACCTAAGTATGTATATGAAGAGACTCTATCCAAGAAATGTTTTTCTATTATTATGTTTTTTGGAGTTACAAAATGATTAAACATGATTTTAGTTTTTTCTCTGTTTATCATTAGATTGATTTTTCTACTTTCATGATTATAGGTCTTCTATCATTATATTAAGGTCTTCTGGAGTGTTTGCAAAAATCACGATATCATCTGTATATCTTAGGTGTGCTAAGTTTCTGTTATTAATTTTTATACCAAGGTTTGTCCAGTTTATATTATTAATTTTTATTATATTATATATTATATATAATATATTATATATATTATTATTTTTCGAGGATGAAAATTATCTTTTACCTAGGTTGCTCCGTCAGCAATTGGAAATGGGGGATGCTATTTGTGAAAGTGGTGGGTTAGTTAATACGCAATTAGATCGAAAACATATGTCTTAAAGACAAGCTTTATCTACCAGCATTTAGTCAAGGTAGGAAAGGGATGTTTGTGTGTTCTGCTAATTAGTTAGTTAGTTAGTTAGTTAGTTTTCTTATGATGATACAAAGGCCGTGAGTCCCTTTTACGGGAAGGTACAGCACCATCTCAATACCCCCCCCCCCACATTTTATCCAGGATCAGGACCGGCACAGCTGACTCACCAGGCCTATGGCTGGGTCTATATTCCTGCCTGTAATCCATGTGTGTTTATGGGGCCGATTTGTCTGTTTACGGGAGGAAAACCTCCAGATAAACTGGGGAGAAAAACCCTGTAGTCCATGCTCAAGACCGGCTAACCTGGTTATGTCTGAGAAAGATCCTTAAGCTCCTTACGTCGGCGATGGGAATCGAACCCAGGACACTCCTTTCCCAGGCATATGGAAGCGCATAGCCACTCGGCTAACCGCGTAGACTCTGCTAATTAACAGAAACTTATAGTGACTGTTAAACTATACAAAAAGAAGAGTAAAACAAAGTGATTCTCAGTATTGACAAACTAAGAGATATTTGTAAGTCATACAGCAGTGTTTTTACTATGATGAGTTTATGTTTTCTAAAAAGCTGATGTGCACTTTTATTATGGATAAACCAGAGAAAATATCTCAATGCGTATTGGCTTTATCAACAGGCTTTCCCCTGGCCATCGAATTAATTGCTTACATAATCTTGCCTGTTTTTATCGAGCATAGGACAAAAACATTCTCAATTAAAGAACAAAGTACTAAAAAAAACCCCAGTTCTCAAAGTTTAACAAGAAATATAATATTATATTTTCTAAATATTACATTATTATTATTATTATTATCATCATCTGAGACCTCCAGGAAGTCAAGGACTAATCGAGGCAGGCTATAAATCACTCAAACCAGCTGTAATACCTTCCCTTAAATTCATTCACACAAGGTGCACTCACTACCTCTAAAGCCAAACCATTCCACTCAACTGCTATGTGAGAGAAAAACCTACTCTTTCCTCTTTCTTGAGTGTGAACAAACTTAACTTCCAGGGATTCCCCCATGTTTTCTCCCCCACCTTCCATATAATGAAATATTTCACTAGATGATATCCTATAACACCCATTCAAAAATTTATAGACCTCTATCACATTGCCCTTCTTTTGTGAACCAGAGTTTACAATCCACATACTCACAATCTGTCCTCATAATCTAAAGCTCTAAAACTGTGCTATTTAATTAAAGGACAATCACCATCTCAGGAGTGGTGGTAAAAGTATTGGAAAAGTTGGTTAGAGACAAAATTCAAGAATGGGTGGATCAGGATATAATACTCAATAGGGGCCAACATGGTTTTGTTAAAGGTCAATCCTGCCATAACAATTTAAGAACTTTTTATAACAGAATGACGAGTTGGACAAAGGAAATGGCTACACAATGGTACTTCTGGATTTTGCTAAGGCTTTTGACAGGATACCCCATGGAATGCTGTTGCGCAAATTGGAGCAGATGGGGATGGATACTGAACTAGTGATATGGTAGGAGAATGGCTCAGAGAGAGATACCAGAAGGTGGTGTATGGAGGAGCAGAGTCCAGGATGAGGCAGGTGACCAGTCGTGTGCCTCAGGGTTCTGTACTTGTTCCATTGTTGTTTGGTTTGTACATAATGATGATATAAGAAATGGCTTAAAGGGAGATGTTCAATTGTTTGCTGATGATGCAAAGTTAAGTAGCGCAATAAAAAATCAAGCTGGTGTTGAGAGTTTGCAGGATGATTTAAATAAGCTGGCAAAATGGGCAAAGGGTAGTGGATGTCAGTTCGGTGTGGAAAAGTGTAAAGTTATGCATTTTGGGATTACAAGATTGCCAGCTGCGTACTACATTGATTGAATGGTACTCCAAAAGATTGATGAGGCTGGGGACTTAGGGGTGTTGGTGGATGGGGGAGATGAAGTTCAGGGGACACATTGCTAAGGTGTCCAAGGATTGCACATAGGATTACTTGGTTATTAAGGAACACACTAACATCCAGAGATAAAGAGATTATTATTTTCACCTTTATGAAGCGTCGATACTTCCACATTTGGATTACTGTGCTTAGGTCTGGTCACCTGGATTCCTTGGAGATGAGGAGGTTGTGGAGAGGGTTCAGAGCAGAGTGACTAAGTTGGTGAGTGATGTAAAAAATGCTCCCTACATTGATAGATTGAGAGCGTGTGGATTGCAGAGGGTTGGTTGATAGGCAGAGAAGAGGAGATATGATAGAAACATTTAAATTACTAAAAGGTTTTTATACGATTGATGCAGGGGAAATATTTCAGCTGTGTGATAGTGATGGAAGAACAAGAAGTCATCCCTGGAAATTAAGGAAAAGTGTGGTTAACAAGGATGTGAGAACGAGGTTTTTTGCCTTGAGGGTGGTAAATGAATTCAAGAAGATATATGGTAGATATTGTTTTGATAGTTTGGGTCTCCCGTGATGAGTCTACTGACTCCATGGAGATACCCGTAATAATAATAATAATAAATATTTCTTGAAGGACTGCTGTAAAAATTTTGGGTGATAGAGAGTCTCCTTGTCGGACACCTTTTTCAATTGATATTTTATTACTACTCGTGTGAAGTTGGATTGTTGCTGTTGCAGTGAGGTATATTGTCTGGAAGAGATCCATATATTCTCCAGAAATTCCCTGATTCTGGAGTGCATTGATTATTGCATTAGTTTTGATGGAATCAAAAGCTTTTTCATAATCAATGAAGGCTAAACAGAGAGACAATTGGTTTTCTTCTGCTTTTTGTATTATTTGTTTTACTGCATGAATATGATCAATTGTGTTAAAGCCTTTACGGAATCCTGCTTGTTCTACTGGTTGATTTGAGTCAAGAAGAGGTGTTAACCTGTTTGTTATTACTTTTGTGAGAAGTTTGTACAGATTAGAGAATACTAATTGGTCTATAGTTCTTTACTTCTTCTTTGTCCCTTTTGTGCCTCTTCTAGGCATAGATTTAGTAAGTTTGCGACATGGTGAATTATATTGTTTTCTCCCCATTTAATTAATTCTATGTGAATTAGGTCTTCACCAGGACATTTTCCATTTTTCATTTGTTTTAATGCTTGTTTTATTTCATCTGAAGTGAATGGGGGGGATGAATTCCATGTGCGATGGAGAAGAGTTATTTATATTTGATTTATCTATTGAATGATCACTATAGAGTTCTTTATAAAATTCTTCTAGCCCGCTTAGGATTTGTTCTTGGTTTCTTATTGTAGTTCCATTCTTATTTTTATTGCAGTTATTTGACTTTTGCCAACTGATAAATGTTTTCTTATTATTTTCATATTTTTATTGTTTTCAATTGTTTATTTTATTTTTTTAGGATTATATGATCTTATTTCATTTCTCATCTTTTTTTTTCTTATTGTTTTTAATAGTTCTGCATATTCTATTTTAGAAGTTAAGTTTTTGTCTTGTTTCATATTTCGTCTCTTTTTTAGTAGTTGTAAGGTTTCCTCTGAAAGTTTATAGTCTTTTTGTTGTTTGTTGCTTTTGAATTCATTGGCTGCTGAGATTATTACTTCTGTTAGGTTTTTGCTTATTTTATTTATGTATTCTTCTTCAAATATATTTATTAAGTCTAGTTTTTGATTGAGTTTTTCTTCGTAATTAATCCTTCTTGTTTTCGATAGCTTTTAAGTCAAAACTTCTTGATTTTTTGTCGTTTAGCCATTTTATTCTTTCTAATTGGGCGTTTATTTTAATTTTGGCTCTGACTAGTCTGTGGTTACTTTCTATTTTTACTTGATTTAGTACTGAGGTATCTTGAACTATTTCTTTATTATTACATTATTTTATTATATTATATTATTATCATTGTTGTAAACACCAAAGACCTAATGAAAGAATGATGAGTTAGAGGAGAAATCCTAGGTTCTAAGTGTAATATTTTATTAGATACAGGATGTAATGCTTCAACTATTAGAAAAGACTGTCTCCAAGGTATAATATTACTAAACTTAGACAACTTGTAAGAATTACTTCTCTTTCAGATTCAAACTTTGTAGCATATGAAAAGGTTCGAGCAAGAATCTACCTACTAGAATTTAAACTAAGTGTCTGGCAAGACTTACTTATCACACCCTCAACCGCTGACATAAGCTCCAACATCATATTGGGAACAAATTTCTTAGAAAGATATCAGTTCTCCTGTGATTTTTTTAAAAGGGAAGTATGCCAAATGGGCAGGAAAATAAGTGTCAGAACAAATGGCAATTATATGCATAATAGAACAAGGAGGCAGAGAGAAAGGTTTCATGTACCTGAGAAAGGATTTGCCCCAAATAAAGTGGAGCTGTCTGTAATTGAACCAACTGTGGAGAATAGTAATACACTGTTATGCCTTATCTACCAAAATCAATATGTAATTATTATTATTATTATTAAACAAGACCTCATGGAGTCAAAGACTCATCTAGGAGGTCCTTTCATCTCACACACATCTCATCATACCGGGTCTTAAACACATTCAAACTCCCTGCAGACACCACACTCTCAGGCAAGGCATTCCAATCATTCACAACTCTGCACGAAAAAAACCTGCCTCTCACTCCCCTACTCACACCCTCTTTATACAGTTTCCAGGGATGACCTCTGGTTCTCCCCTGATCTCCCACTATTCTCTGTAGAACTTCTCCACCATTGATCCTATAACAACCCCTTACCAACTTGTGGGTCTCTATCATATCTCCCCTCTTCCTTCTCTCCATTAGACTCTGCAAATTACATCTTTTCAATCTTTCCTCATACTCGACATTCCAGAGGTCAGAAACTACCTTAGTCAGTCGCCTTTGGACCCTTTCCAACATCTCTTCATCCTTTTGAAAACCAGGTGACCAAATCTGGGCACAACAGTCCATGTATGGCCTAATCAAAGCCTTATACAATGGAACAAGAATCTCCCTACTTCTACACGTCAATGTCCTCCTCATCATTCCCAGAAGTCTTTGTGTTGTCTTCACAATTTTGGCGATGTGTCCCCTAAATTTTAGATCCTTATCCACTATCACTCCCAGATCTCTTATTTCCTCTACTTCCAACAATATATTCTCACCAAGCATAAATTCTGCATCCCATCTTTGTTTTCCAAATTTTAAAACCTTACATTTTGCAACATTGAACTCACATCCCCATTTGCTTGCCCAATCACTCAATTTATTCAAGTCTTCTTGCAAGGCCACAACATCTTCACTACTCTTTATGGTTCGTCCCAACTTTGCATCATCTGCAAACAACTGAATATCTCCATCCAAATCTTCGCCAATATCATTAATATACAAGTTAAATAGTAATGGCCCTAAAACAGATCCCTGAGGCACTCCACTAGTCACTTTCCTTTTCCTGGATATTGCACCCCCATACGCAACTTGTTGATACCTATCAGATAGCCAGTCTCCAATCCAATGCACTAATTTAATATCCAACCCCATCTGCTCTAGTTTGACTGTCAACTTATCATGAGGTACTCTATCAAAAGCTTTTGCGAAATCCAAGTATATTACTGTGTAACCTTCTCCTCTGTCCAAGGAAGTAGTCACTTTATTGTAATAAGTAAGTAGATTACTAAAACACGACCTCCCTTTAGCAAATCCATGCTGTCCATCAAAGATTATACCATTGTTGTCAACCCAACTCTGGATCCTAGTTCTCACAAGCTTCTCCAACAACTTAACCACAACACCTGACACACAGATAGGCCTATAGTTTGATGCTTGAGTTCGATCACCTCCTTTATGAAGTGGCACAATCTTGCCCTCCTTCCACTCTTTAGGGACTTGACCAAGTGCAAGACTCGTATTAAAAAATATGTCAAGGTAGGTGCCAACTCTCTGGCACATTCCTTCAGAATACGTGGTGATATATTATCAAGTCCCACAGCCTTATTTACATCTAGTTTACTCAACTCCCCAAACACCTCTTGCTCACTTACAGTCAGTCTCTCCTCCCCATCATCAACTGCTCTTAATCTCTCCATGAAGTCACATTCACAAGATTGAAAGATCTTTATGAACTGCTCATTAAGTATCTCCACCACACATTCTGCAACAGCTGTCTCTATACCATTTTCTCCAATCAATGTCATCCTTCCATAATCATTCTTTCTTTTGCTGGCTACATATCGAAAGAACTCCCTAGGATTCTTTTTAGCTTCATTAGCTAACTGCTGTTCATACCTCTCTTTAGCTACTCTCACCAACCAAGTCACTCTCCTTGCCTGGTCTTTGTAGACCTCATGAAATTGGTTACTTCCACTTCTCTTATGCTGCTTCCACAATGCCCTTTTTCTCTGTATTGCATGCTTTATCTCTTTATTCATCCATCTCACACCTACCTTATTTAACCTTCTCACCCGTGGTATACATTTAGACATTGCATCCACTAAATATTTTTTGAAAATCCCCCAAGCTGCATTGATCTCTTTTCCAGCTAATTCCTCATTCCATGCTACACCTGCAAGCTGTCTCCTGAGCTCTTCATAATCACCCCCCTTGTAGTTCCACATATACCCTTTTTTCACAGGGGTCCTTGCACTGCTGGCAACCACCCAAGTAATCACCTCATGGTCACTTTCACCAATTGGTGGATGATTTGATACCTCATTGATAATTACATCCTCCGATGAGATGACCAAATCTAAGACCCTTAATTCTCTTGTGCTCTCTGTTACATACTGTCTGAGGTAGTTATCCCTCAAAAACTCAAGAAACTCATTTTCTTTAATTCCAGTTGCTATCTCTTCATTCCAGTCTATATTGCCATAATTAAAATCACCCATAATGATCACCCTTTTCTTATTTGCTTGGTTTATTTGACTATACATTTCACTATCACCACCATCCACATTACCAGGTCTATAACAACATCCCATCAAGTACTTGATTCTATTCACCTCTATCTCACACCATACTGCCTCAAAACCACTGGCCCCATTTCCCTCTTGCATCTCTACCTTGTATGGACATAACTCTTTCTCTATCATCAATAGCACTCCCCCTCCCTTTTTACCCTTTCTATCCTCACGAAACACATCATACCTTTCCATCTCTATTCCTGTCAGGATGTCATCCTCATTTAACCATGTCTCACTTATTCCGACAATCTCTGGGTGCACAGACGCAATTAGTGCAACCATTTCAGCTGCCTTGTTTCTTATACTTCTAGCATTGGTATACAAACACAACAACTCATTTCTGGATCTACAGCTAGTTCCACTGATACCACTCACTCGATGTGATCTCTCCATGCTGGACTGGGGCCATTTCCCTTTCTGCTTCTTCATTTTAGAACCCTTTGCAATTCCTTCTGTTTCCTTTTGATCCCTGATCATCCCATTACTTTCCTGCCTACACATGCTCTCACCTCCTCTTGGAGCATCCACCTTTCTCACGCTGTGTATCCCTGTCCACCCTGAGCCTCCCCGTTTCCCTGCTCCTCTGGCACACCCATTCTCTCATTTTCTATACTCATACCACTCACTTCCCCATTCATTTCCACTCCTTCAATCTCTCCTGTCTTACTCTCCTGTTCTTCCACATCACTCCCCTCTCGATCTGATTCATTCTCTCTCACTCTACTCACTTCTCCACTTTCCAGCAGCAGTCTCTCCAAGCGACTCACACCATAACCACTCAAATGCAGTCCATCGCTCCCATACAGCTCACTTCGTCCCTCAAACTCATTCCACACATTAACAAACTGTACTCCCATCTCCTCACACATTTCAGCCAGAATATCATTCATAATCCTTGCTCTCCGCCTCATTTCACCACAATCATACCTAGGCAACACACTGACCACCCTTCCTCTCACACTATTCTCCTTTATCTTTCCAAGCAGTCTCCTGACATTCATTTTGACATGCTCTTTGTTCTCTCTCAAATCATTCGTACCAATTAATACAATTAACTCTTTTGCTCGTTCCCGCCTCATATTCAATGCCTCAATCACTCTACTCATTTTACCACCTGGAAAACAATAATACTGATGAACATTCTCAACAACTAATAGCCAAACCTGAACATGAAGTTATCAATAAGGAACAAACAACAGTTGAGGTAAATTGTGCCAGGGTGACTAGTCTATATAACAGAACTAGGATAAAAGAAACAAATTACCAAAATGATAGACAACTGAGGATAAAAGTTAGTAACAGAGAACAGAACTTCTACCCTGAAAGGGCAATATCACGTTATAAGTGTAGCAATCAGAATTCTCCTTATGATAAAAACAACAAGAACTCAAGTGGAGAGATGCAGAAAAGCATATACAACTATAATAAAATATCCAATTATATTCAAACTAAGTGCTACTTAAGATCTTGGAAGGGAGATAAGAAATCAATTTTCTCCACTTGCGAGTCTAGTGTGAAAAATTTTTCTTTAAAGAAAAATTTTTCAAAGGAAGAGTAAGCCTTTGTTGGATTCTGATTATGTAGATATTAGAGTAATTATTATTTGCTTCAGAATCCAACATGATCTTCCATCACAAAGGCTACATTTGTAAATATTATTTAATGTAAATAACTTAAATTATAATTTGATATCATGTAATTACCTTAATTATATCTAATATTTAATTGTTTAATCAAAGATATGTGTTAATAGTAATAAGATTCTGTATTAAATATTATTAAGCTATTTTATTTATTGTTATGTCAATATTATAAGAACTTGTATTTGTAATTTAACTACGCATTTATTGAAATGCAAATATTCTATTTATTCTTGTTTGTGAAAGTTTAACGTTATGTAATAACTGAATGTAGTGGTATAACCTAATGTAACGTTAGCGAAAATGTTTACGTTTATTTGTTGTCATGGAAACGCGTGAAATAAACGAGCACGAGTGGAACAGAGCGAGGGCGGGAAAAAGAATAATAAAAAAATATAAGAGGTAACAAGAGAGAGTTGGGACGGAAACTTAGAAGTGAAAGGAAGCAAGGGCATAAACTAGAGAAGTAGAAGTAAATGAAAGGTTCTTAAGGGCAGGAGTTAAGAGGATAATTTTTATAAGTGAGCAAGGATGAAGTGAATTTTATAGTTAGCTGAAAGTGAAGCCACAGTAATAATAAAAGGGAAATTGATGCTGTAATCGGATAATATAAAAAGCTGGACGTTCAAGGAAGAATTCTGAATAAACCCAGTTGGTCTAGAATTGCGGCTTATTTCCGATTTGCCCTAAGGAGAACCACACAGTGTTTTAATGAGTTTATGAGTGGTAACAAGGATAGTTGAAGTACCCTGCAGTCGATGTCTGGATTTCTGAAGCGCGATTGATAGTGTTTTAATTATAACTGTGGATAAGTCTTGTAGATGTGTTCTTAAGTGAAATAAAAATAATTTAAAAGTTTGCTCACAACGTATTTGATGTACTAGGAACTATTTCCGGTAAGGACTATCTTAGTGTATTATTTCAATGCTTGAAGAATTGAGTGTTAATTACGCTATGCTTAACCTAACCTCGACTGTGGAAACTCTTCGTGATTGAGAGTTGAAGTTAAGAATTGTTAGAGAGATATTTTCAACTATTAGTGTCTGCGATATTTTGAACTTATAGCATGACAAGTGTGTGAAAACTGATTAGATAGGAAGTTCTATTATATATGTGTAGGAACTTTGTAACTCAGAAGCTGAGAAAGTGTACGTGAAGGCTTGGAAGGTTGAACTAATGTGATTGACTTGGCTTAATGTTTGACTTGTTTTTATTGTTTAAATTAGAAGTAGAATTTATGTATGTGTTATATAGCTTATATTAAATGTTTGTTTTTGTTAATCAAAAGTTGTATTTTGCCTGAATCTCTTTTACTGCACCATTCATAAAATATTCGAACGAAAGCGGTTAAATTAAGTAAGTCAAATATACTCGGCCAGTATATATATTAAGGAGAAATAGTTGAGGGTTGATTTTTCTTCAATTCTTGAACTAATTCAGATATAGAGTGGCGCAGTCTTTAAATATAAATTTTCTCTATATTTGAATTAGAAACCAACTAGCAACTATTTTTAGGTTAAGAACATCGCAGTAAATAACATGTCGGATCCAAGGTACAGATTAAGACGAAGTAGGATCCAACAAAATGGCGCAGTCGACAGGATGTGATTTAATTGATAGAAAGTGATTTAACAGCGGTAAATTGAGAGATTGAGTTTAACTTTATAATAATAATTGGTGAATTACTCCCTGAAATATAGAAAGTAAATTAAGTAAATCACAATGAACTGGTTGTAATCTGAAATCAGGCAAGGACAAAGTTTGTTTTTTTTTGAAATTTAAGGATTATATTAATTAAATTAATACTTTATTTATCACTATGGCTGTTACTTCAAATTCAGAGATGGAAGACAGCGAGTTTTTTAGAAGTGTGAGTCCCCAACTGGTAGTTCCCCAATTTTCAGGAGAAGACTCTGATGATGTGTTATCTTTTTTTACTTATGTTGAAAAACTTAGGGAAATAGCTAACTGGACTGATTTCCAATTGCTTATATTATTAAGAAGTAAATTGATTGGCAAAGCAAAAACTTTTTTGTACTCATCACCAGTGCTATGGAAAACATTAGATTATCAAAAGTTTAAGGATAACTTTATTTCACAGTTCTCAAAATTAAGAAGTATTGGCACAAATTTGTGGAAGTTACAGAGCGTCATACAAAGAGATAAGGAAACTGTCACAGAATTTTACAATTTGGTTATTGACATTATCTAACAGTTTAAATGTGACTAGTACTCAGAAACCCCACTTAGTATGATTACTTTCCAACAATTTAAAATAGGATTACATGATAATTTAAGGGAAGTAATTTATAAGAAGGGAGCTTCTGATCTGGAAGGGTGTTTTGAATTAGCAAAAAGGAGAGAGAGAATCCTAGAGGAGATGTATCAAATTTCCTCCATTAGGCAAATGTTAGCCCAAGATTGTAATGCTCAGGTCCCCTCCTTATCAACTCTTTTGTATTTGTCAGGTGATACTCGCCTACCAAGGGCAACACCAAAAGAGCTTTGTGTTAATCCACAGGAACTATCTTTAAATAAGAAAATATTAGAAAAGTCACTCAAATCTGAAGGAAAGAAGGATGAATACCCTATATTAGACCCTTGTGAGATGACAAACCCTGAGTTAATAAGATCAACTAAGTCTATTGACAAATCTCCTTCTAACATTGCTACTCTAAAAGGACAGGCTGAGCCTTTAAACCCTTGTAGATATGATCAATCATCTGACAACCTTGTCAGCTATAATGACATCCCAGATTCTTGTAGTTTCAATTCTCTGAGAATGCAAAACGTAACTATAGCCAAGGTAACTGGGAAATTTCCTTTGTCACTCGTACAAGGTTTAGTCGAGGAGGTTCCTTGTGAGATTCTTTTAGATACTGGCGCCCATATATCTGTTATTTCAAGTTCCCTGGTAAGCAAGTTTAATAATCAAATCTCTGTTAATGCCTTTTTATTACAAAATCCTATAAGGATTACAGGCATTGCTAAAATTGAAATGATTGCAATGAAGAAAATAGTCGCCAACTTACACATTCCTTGCTTTCCAATTTCATTCTCTCAAGAGCTAGTCATTCTTCCTGAGACTGCAGACACAAATGGTCAAGTAATTTTGGGTCTAGATTTCCTGGAAGAGAAAAAGTTCATGTGTGATTTTGCCTCAGGAAACATTTCATTAAATGGCATAAGTTACCAGCCAGGGTCTTCAAAAGGGTCTGAGAACAATAAACATGATACAATGGAAATAGAAGTAGTAAGGCCCAACGAAGGTCTCGAAGAAAAGAAGGAGAAATTATTGAATGAAGCCATCAGCTCAACTGTATCCGAAACTGAAAGGAGTAAAATTGAGGAGTTTATTCAAACAATCTTCTTGAAATATCCTCGAGTCTTTACAGAGGATATCAGCTCATTAACCTGTACTGAGAAAATAGAGCACTCCATTCAGATTACCGCAGACTCTCCCATATATGTAAAACAGTACAAGACCCCCCCCCCTGAAATATTTGGACAGACTTCAGGACCTCTTGAATAAATATGAAAGAGTTGGAATCATAGAGAAGTCAAACTCCAGATGGAACAGCCCCTTCATATTAGTAGAAAAACCTGATGGGAGCCTAAGATTTATATTGGACCTGCGTGAGATTAATAAGGTCACAAAGCCCATTGATTTTCCCCTTTGTAACATAGAAGAATTGCTAACAAGTCTAGAGGGAGCAACGTTCTTTTCAAAATTAGACCTGAACTCAGGTTATTACTTCCAAATTCCCCTTAGGAAGGAAGATAGACAGTTTTTTGCCTTTACAACTCGTTGGCAGAAATATCAGCTCTGTCGACTTCCACAGGGGGAAAGAAACTCAGCCATGAGCTTTCAATGTCTAATGAACACTGTTCTCTCAGACATGTTGGGAAAAGTAGTCATATGCTTTCAGGATGACCTATTAATCTACACACAGGACCTGAAGTCTCACATGAATATCTTGAATGGTGTGTTAGAAAGATTAGAGAAATCAAGACTATCACTGAAGTGCTCTAAGTGTAAGCTCTTTATGAGGGAGGTAGAATATCTAGGCCATGTGGTGAGCAACAGAGGCATTAATCCCACTCAAGAAAATGTCTCTGCCATCCTGAAAGCAAGAATCCCTACATCTGTAAGGCAAGTTCAAAGGTATTTGGGAATGGCGAATTTTTATAGAAAATTCATTCCTAATTGCTCCAGAATAATGCAACCCATCATCGGACTGACAAAAAAAGGAGAAAAGTTTCATCGGGGGGAAAAACAACAGCTTGCCTACAACTTCCTCAACCTTGCGTTAACCAAAGCTCCAGTCTTTGCCTACCCGAAACTCGAGAAGCCTTTCTATCTAGCTGCAGATGCTTCTAATGATACCATAGCTTCCGTACTCGAACAAGAAGAAGAGGGAGATCTTAGACCAATAGCATTTTTAAGTAGGAAGCTCTCCACCTCTGAAAGAAACTACTCTGTAATTGAGAAAGAAACATTAGCCATTGTACATGCCCTAAGAAAATTCAGGTACATGCTATTAGGGCAGAAGATATTTCTAAGGTCAGACCACAAACCTCTGACATTCTTGTCATCCATGAAAGACAAAAATCAGAGAATAATCTGCTGGGCATTGGAGATACAGGAGTTCCAGGTCGAGATAAGCTACATTCCTGGAAAACATAATGTGGTCACTGACTACCTTTCCAGAGCACTTGATGAAGATACAAAAGAGAACTCAGATTGTGAGGAAGGAAGCATCAAAATAATAAAGACAGGAGGAGAACAACAAAACCACAGGAAACCACCTCACCTTCAGAATTGGGACATATTGTCCATAAGAGAGGCTCAAAAGGAAGACCCAGTATGGGGAGAAATTTATTTACAGATCCAAAAGGGAAATGGAGTTTTGGAAAAACATTCCTTCCTGCAATCCCTATTCATAGATGATGATGGTCTTCTATTGGCAAAGCAGAACTTCACTGGACGTTGGAAAAATAAGATAGTAGCTCCCACGATAATGATCCCCTGGATACTACATTCCTTTCATGATGCAGGTCTAGCAGGTCACCAGGGATTTTACAGAACTTGGAACAGAATAAAAGATAGATATATATGGAAAGGAATGAGAAGAGATGTCGAAGCCTATGCACCTTATGTCAATGTAAATCAGGTAACGGAAAAAAGGCTCCCCTCCAGCCCTTTCCCATTCCAAGTCGTCCATTTCAAGCTGTAGCAATGGACATCATAGGGCCCCTTCCAACCACAATGAAGGGAAACCGATATATACTGGTGGTGATAGATACCTTGTCTAGGTTTCCTGAGGCCACAGCTATGAAGGACCAAACTGCCCAGACAGTGGCAAGCAAATTCTTTGAGTTGATAATTTCAAGATACGGAACCCCCCAAACTCTCCTCACTGATGAGGGAACAAATTTCACAGCTGAAGTCATGCTACAATTATGTAAATTACTGAAAATACAGAAACTGTTCACCACTCCCTACCATCCTCAAGGAAATGGGATGTGTGAGAGAATGAATCGAACTCTAAAGCAAACCCTATCTAAACTTGCAGATGGTCAATTGACTAATTGGGACAACTTCCCCTCACACACACCCTTTTTGCCTGTAGAACTGCGTTGCACTCTGCTATAAAGGAAATTACAGCTGTTGTCCTATATGGATTTGAAGCCCCTTTCCCTCATGACTTTAAAGACTTGAAAGCTAGTTCTGGTTTCCTTGACATAGATGAATATCTTAACAACCTAATTTATGAGAATAGAGTTGCATATGACCTTGTAGCAGAAGCCAGTCAGAATAGCTCACAAAAAGCCAGAGCTTATGCTAATAAGATAAGAAAGTATAAGGAGTTGAAACCTGGGAACCTAGTGTTACTAGAACAGCAATCCAGCAATAAAAGAGGAGGGAAATTTGGTAAAAGTGCTGCAGGCCCTTATGAGATACTTAATAAAACATCCCCAGTGAACTACAGGATAAAAGAAATATCAGGACAAAAAAGAACCATGATTGTCCATTCAGACAGATTGAAATTAATTAAGAATAGGCCAGATCGCCTGGTCTGCCTAGGAGATCCCATTGAAAAAGTATGGAGTAGAAAAAGAAATTATCAAGGAGTGAGAGAAATTGGAAGAAATAACTTGGGATCAGAAAAAAAGGAAATGAAACAACCTAGACGCATCACCGAAGATCAAAGAAAGGATTTGTGTTCTGAAGACGACCTCCCAGATTACCAATATAGAAGATATACTGCACTGGAACGTGATAACAGTAGAAATCTAAGTAAAGACAGAGAAGATAATACATGCGTTGTAGAAAACACAGGAGGGAGTTTCATCCAAACGAGGTATAACCTAAGACCCAGAAAAAGGGTGGTAAAAGTCTGATGCACCACCTATGAGTTTAGTATAAAAAAATTTTTCTTTAAAGAAAAATTTTTTAAAGGAAGAGTGAGCCTTTGTTGGATTCTGATTATGTAGAAATTAGAATAAATGTTATTTGATTCAGAATCCAACATGATTTTCCGTCACAAGAACTATATTTGTAAATATTATTTAATGTAAATAACATAAATTATGATTGATATCATATAACTGCCTTAATTATATCAAGTTTTTAATTATTTAATCAAAAGAAAGTGTTAATGATAAAGAGGTTCTGTATTAAATATTATTAAGCTATTTTATTTATTGTTATGACAATATTGTAAGAACTTATATTTGTAATTTAACTACGCAATTATTGAAAAGCAAATATTCTAATTATTCCTGTTTTGTGAAAGCTTAATGTTATGTAATAACTCAATGTAGTTGTATAGCCTAATGTAACATTCGCGAGAATGTTTACGTTTATCGGTTGTCATAGAGACGCGTGAAATAAACGAGCGCGAGTGAAGGAGAGTGTGGGCTAAATAAGAAGAGAAAATATATACGTAGTAAGGGAGTCGGAACAGAATTTTTGGAACTAAAAGGTAGCAAGGAGATAAACTAGAGAAGTAGAAGTAAATAAAAGGTTCTTAAGGGTAGGAGTTGAGTGGATATTTTTTTATAAGTGTGCAAGGACGAAACGAGCTTTATAGTTAGCTGAAAGTATAATCAGCAGTAATAATGAAAAGGAAATTAATACTACAATCGGATAAAATAAAAAGCTGGATGTTTAAGGAAGAATTCTGAATGAACCCGGCTATTCTAGAATCGTGGCTTATTTCCGATTTGCCCTAAAAAGAACCTCACGGTGTTTAATTAGTTTATGAGTGGTAACGACGATAGTTGAAGTACCCTGTAATTGAAGTCTAGAATTCTGAAGTGCGTTTGATAGTGCTTTAAGTATAACTGTGGATAAGTCTTGTAGATGTGTTTTTATTAAGTAAGATAAATAAGTTCCAAAGGTTTGCTCACAACATAATTGATGTATTAGGAAATATTTCCGGTAAGGTTTATCATAGTGTATTATTTCTATGCTTGAAGAATTGTGTGTTAATTATGCTATGCTTAACGCTACTTTAACTGTGGAAACTCTTTGTGAATGAGAATTGGAGATAAGAATTGTTTGAAAGATATTTTCAGCTATTAGTGCTTGTAATATTTTGCTTATAGCATGACTGAGAATTGTGTGAAAACTGACTAGATTGGATGTTCCATTATATTAATTTAAGTGTAGAAACTTTATAACCCATTAGCTATGAAGGTGTATGTGAAGGTTTGGAAGATTGAACTAATGTGATTGACTTGACCTAATGTTTAACTTGATTCTATTGTTTAAAATTAGAAGTAAAATTTATGTATGTGTTATATGACCTATATTAAATGTTTCATTTGTTAATGTAACTATTGTATTTGCCTGAATTTCTTTTTACTGCACCGTTCACAAAAATTCGAATCTAGCGGGAATCCTAGAAAGAAAATAAATACTTCGGCCTGATTGAATGAAAGGACTGCTAACTAACTTTAAATTGATCGTACTGTTTCATATAGACTTATCTAAGGATAGAGTGGTGCAGTATAATAGAAATTTCTCTACCCTTGGATTAGTGATTAATTTACAATTAGTTGTGTTTTATTTTATGAAAGTGACTAGTAACAAGATGGCGGATTAGAATTCGAACATGAAGGAATGAACGTCACGACACTATCCTTTATATATGAAAGGCATAAGTGAATGCATAGTGAAAGTTTTAAAATTTTTAAATATTTTTATTGCCTTTCATCTCAGCAGAAAAATCTCCACTTTTCTCGCTTCTCCTAAGAACAAGCTTCCACATCTCAATTATACAGGAGTCTACCAGATTCCTTGCTCTTGTGGATTATCTTATTTTTTCAAACAGGAAGTTCTGCTTTTACTCACTAAGAAGAACACAAGTCTTATGTTCAATACCTTGAGCCTAAACAGTCTGGACTTATGAAGCATGCTATCAGCATTAGACTTAGAGTTCATTGGAACAAGACAAGAATTCTTTATAAAAGACAGTTTCTCATGGAACAGCTTTATAAAGCAACTTATGAAACTTCACTCTCCTAACTTAAATAGATCCAATGTTCTATGAATGGTCTATGTCAGTTCCCTTTGTGGGAGACAGTACTTTTTAAATCAGCTAATCTTTCCTAACTTTATTTTGCCTAAATATATACAGTCATACCTCAGTTAACTTTACTTCTGGTAATGAAGCCTTGATATAACGAAGTCCACAATTTCAAGCCCGATTTTACATAAAAATATTAAAATTTTAAGGTCAATGCCTGGCAATCATCTGACTGGAGAATGATGGTGACTCGTCACGTACTCCCAAGCTGTGGGTGTGTCTGTTTTAACAGTTTTGCGCATCATCAACATAATTTAATCATAGCTTACACTTCGTAGGGTGTGTTTCAGCGTGGTGCATTGCAATAAATGACGTATGTTCTCTGATAGCATTATTGTAGATTGTAAATATTAATATTTAGTTACAATATCAAAATCAAGGAAAAGAAAAGCAATTTCTTTAGAAATTAAATTAAATATCATACAACGTATTGGAAGGGGTGAAAGAAAATCCGATGTGGCACATTCTTTAGGATTAGCACAGTCAACTTTAACAATAATACTTAGTCAATCAGAAAAAATAAAATAGTCTGCTGAGAAATGTACAGATGTTACAGCGGCAAAATTAATTCGCTTAAGGAGTCCAATTTTAGAACAAATGGAGAAAATGTTAAGTTTGTGGATAGATGATAAGTCACAATGTCAAATGCCTTTAACTCAAATGGTGATTCAAGAAAAAATTATGATTTTTGTTTAATCACACCTAAAATCTAAAAAAACTGAAGAAATTGCAGAAAATTTTGTGGCTTCTTGTGTGTGTGTGTGGGGGGGGGGGGGGATCAAGCTCTTTTTTTGCAAGAGATCTGACCAGAACTGAGTGTTGGTGTCATTTAAGTCAATAAGGTTGTCAAGTCAGAACTCATCACTGGAAAATTCATGACCAAGCACTCATAATGATAACAATAAGTAGAACTCAATCAAGCATATGAAGATTATGTAATTAATTCCTAATTATCCAATATGAAGGTGGAAATTGTCAGAAAAAAATTAAAAAATTATAATAAAATTTCAAGCATTTTTAATGTCTGCTTGTCAAGTGGCAGAACTTTACTCTGTGAAATAAAGTACTAATTACCGCTCACAGATTTGAAATCTGTGCTATGAAAATTACATAATAAAGCTTTTATATATATATATGTCCTATCATAATTTATGCTCACACGTACACTTACACATTTTATCGTGTAGGTATTAGGAACTGAAATCCTACAGAATAGGTTGGTTACTCCTTATTCCTGGAGGTGTCCTATGTCTGTAGAAATATGTTCATGGGGCTGGTTTGCTTGTTCTGGGGGACAAAAAAATCCGAGTTTCCAGGTGAAAAAACCCCCTACCTCTGTATGAGACCGGCTAACCCACCTTTAGTCAAAAGAGACCAGATAAAGGTTCCTCGCATGACTGACAGGAATTGAACCCAGGTCTTTCCGACCAAAGGGCTTCATCTATACTGACTGAGCTATGGAGGCTCTCTCTCTCTCTCTCTATATATATATATATATATTATAATTATTATTGTTAAAGATACCAAGCTATTTTAAACCTGGTTTATAATAATTATTATATATTTAAAAAAAAAAAGATAGATCTTTTACCATCATTAACTGCCTGAAGAATTAGCTGCTTAGTTCCTTCTTCATCTTTTTGCAACAAATGTGCATACTGTACCTAATTAAAAATCAAACAAACATATTTCTGTTAAACAAATACAGGGGTAGAGAAACATGAAATACATTAACAATCATTATTATTAGCAGTAACTGGCATCTCCACAGAGTCCCAAGAACATCCTTCATAGAATGTCTCTCATGACCTCCTCTTAAACTCATTCGCTGACAATGCACACACACAATTATACTTATTCACCACTCGGGAGAAAAAAAAAAAAAAACTATTCCTTACAACCCTGCTAACCACATTTTTACTCAAATTCAAACATGTACAAAAGTTCCTCTGCTTCTATTCCATAGTCAAGTGGCATAACCGCAGAAATAATATAGCTTATACAATATCTCCCTCTCTTCTGCTTATGAACCAGTATTACAAATCTCCAATCTATCCTCAGAAAATGTGTCTAGATCTTATTCACCACTCTTAATGGCAAGAACTTAGGTGACCAAATACAAGCACAGTAATTCAGATGCAGTCGTATCAAAGTCTTATAAAGAGAGATAATAATTTTATTAATCCCTACTTGTCAGTCCTTTTCTATATCCAAGTGATGTTTTGTGGTTTATTCCAGTTTTGTAATAAGTACCCTGAACTAACTAACTATAACTTCCTGTCCATTATCATCTTCAAATGCCTAACTTCATCAATTTCCCGCAGTATAATTCCATGAATATAATACACAGCTTTCAGCCAAAAATGCATAACACTTTGCATATTTTTTATCCTGCAGGAGCTTTATATCACATTTATTTACTGTTGTCCTCTCCAAATTAGTATCGCGAGGGGGGGGGGGAGAGTCTTCCTCTGATGAGTCCATGGACTCTCTGAAGGTGCATAATAATAATATTCCTCCTAGAATCGATGCACTTGACTATTACTTGAAAAAGGCTAGCAATTACTTTTTTTTTTTTTTTAGACTCAGATGTTTCCCCAAACATTTAACTCTAAAATCATTCAAATGCAGCCCATCAGGCATATACAAGTATCCTCCTTTTATTATTATTATCATTAACATCTGAACTCCATGGAGTCAAAAGAGGAGGAGGTCTATATTCTCTCTCTCATGCAAAAAAGATCATCAAACAGTGCCTTAAACCCATTCACAGTTTACATACTCAGGCAATGCATTCCACTAACCAATCACTCACCATGCAAAGAAAACCTGCTTCTCAAAACTCTGCTTAAATCCGCCTTATACAGCTTCCAGGAATGGCCACTAGTTCTATCCTGGCCTCCCTCTACTCTATAAAATATTTCCTCCACATTAATCTGGTAACAACCCCTCAGTAACTTATGTCTCAGTCATATCCCCTCTTCTTCTTATTCGCAAGGATGTGTAAGTTGCATTTCCCTCAATCTCTTCTCGTATCTGACATTTCATAGACACCAATACATCCTAATCCCTCTGAAAACTAGGCAACCAAATCTGTGCACAGTAGTCCATATGTGTCCTGATCAAAGCCTTATACAAAGGAACCATAACCTATGTATAAGGCTTCTGCAAGTCAATGTCTCACTTATTATTGCCATAATCCATTGTGATGTTCTTACAATTTTAGCAATGTGATCCCTAAATTTCAAGTCTCTGTCTACCATCACTCCCGGATCTCTTGTCTTTTGCACTTTCTTCAAAATTTCTCCATTAATCATATACTCTGCATCCCTTGCCTACCAAATTTCAAGATCTTGCGCTTTGACATATTAAACTTGAACCTGCACCCATTTGACCATTCACATATTCTATTCAAATATTCTTGCAAAGCCACAATATCTGCTCTCCTTCTCATAGCTGTTCCCAACTTTCATCATTAGCAAACAGCTGCACAACTCCAGTTAAGCTGGTCCTAATGCTGTTAATATTATTATTATTATTACAGGTATCTCCATGGAGTCAGTAGACTCATCATGGGAGACCCAAACTATCAAAACAATATCTATCACATCTCTTCTTGAATTCATTTATCACCTTCCAGGCAAAAAACCTCGTTCTCACATCCTTGTTAACCACACTTTTCCTTAATTTCCAGGGATGACCTCTTGTTCTTCCATCACTATCACACAGCTGAAACATTTCCCCTGCATCAATCTTATAAAAACCTTTTAGTAATTTAAATGTTTCTATCATATCTCCTCTTCTCTGCCTATCAACCAACCCTCTGCAATCCACAAGCTCTCAATCTATCAATGTGGGGAGCATTTTTTACATCACTCACCAACTTAGTCACTCTGCTCTGAATCCTCTCCACAACCTCCTCATCTCCAAGGAATCCAGGCGACCAGACCAGACCCAAGCACAGTGATCCAAATGTGGAAGCATCAATGCCCAATAAAGGGGAATAATAGCCTCCTCATCTCTGGATGTTAGTGTGTTCCTCAATAACC
The DNA here is from genome assembly GCF_054136105.1 of Typopeltis vanoorti. Taxonomy (NCBI): domain Eukaryota; kingdom Metazoa; phylum Arthropoda; class Arachnida; order Uropygi; family Thelyphonidae; genus Typopeltis; species Typopeltis vanoorti. The sequence goes on from NC_143560.1 coordinate 10,439,299, forward strand.
AAGTAATCCTATGTGCAATCCCGGACACCTTAGCAATGTGTCCCCTGAACTTCATCTCCCTATCCACCAACACCCCTAAGTCCCCAGCCTCATCAATCCCTTGGAGCACCATTCCATCAATGTAGTACATAGCTGGCAATCTTGTAATCCCAAAATGCATAACTTTACACTTTTCCACACCGAACCGACATCCACTACCTCTTGCCCATTTTGCCAGCTTATTTAAATCATCCTGCAAACTCTCAACACCAGCTTGATTTTTTATTGCACTGCCTAACCTTGCATCATCAGCAAACAACTGAATATCTCCCTTTAAGCCATTTCCTTTATCATTTATGTACAAATCAAACAACAATGGCACAAGCAGAGAGCCCCGAGGCATACAACTGGTCACCTGTGCTCCACTGCTCCTCCATACACCATGTTCTGGACCTCTCCCTGAGCCATTCTCCTATCCATATCATCAGTTCAGTATCCATCCCCACCTGCTCCAATTTGCGCAACAGTATTCCATGGGGTATACTGCCAAAAGCCTTAGCAAAATCCAGAATTACCACTGTGTAGCCATTCCCTCTGTCCAACTCAGATGTCATTCTATTATAAAAAAATTCATAAATTGCTATAGCAAGATTGACCTTTAACAAAACCATGTTGGCCCCTATTGAGTATCATATCTTGATCCATCCATTCTTGAATTTTGTCTCTAACCAACTTTTCCAATACTTTTACCACCACTCCCGAGATGGTGATTAGCCAATAATTAACTAGCGCAGTTTTAGAGCTTTAGATTATGAGGACAGATTGTGAGTATATGGATTGTAAACTCTGGTTCACAAAAGAAAGAAGGGCAATGTGATAGAGGTATATAAACTTTTGAATGGGTGTTATAGGATATCATCTGGTGAAATATTTCATTATATGGAAGGTCAGGGAGAAAATATGGGGGAATCCATGGAAGTCAAGTTTGTTCAAGAAAGAGGAAAGAGTAGGTTTTTCTCTCACAGAGCAGTTGAGTGGAATAGTTTGGCTTTAGGGGTAGTGAGTGCACCTTGTGTGAATGAATTTAAGGGAAGGTATGACAGCTGGTTTGGGTGATTTATAGCCTGCCTCGATTAGTCCTTGACTTCCTGGAGGTCTCAGATGATAATAATAATAATGTAATAAATGTTGAAAGTTTATTTTTCACTTGGTTAGAGTATAATAAATTTAGTTTAATCCTTTATCAAAGTGTGAGCAACCAAAGTTTGCACCTGAAAGTATCTTCAGGACTGGGGTAAGGTGGTATAACACTAGGGAAACTCGTTGCAAAGGTGGAGCAAGTTACCAACACTCCTGTCTCAGTATCTCCTATAATGCAAAACACATCTCCTTGCGGATATATCTAATGTTATGCATTAAGGGAAGGGCCACTACCCAGACTAGTTTAGACCTTTATTGAGGTCTCTTCAGTGGGATCCAGGCCCAGAGGTGGAGATACCAGGCAGAAGCATTAGCAGGTCATCTCCACCTATAGGAGTTGCCAAATGGTGTGCCACCCTTTTTTTTTAATAAATTACTCCGGATTTAGAGAAAGATGTTGAGGTGGTACAACACCAGGGCAACTCGTTGCAAGATGGAGCAAGCTACCAACAAGCTACCAGAGTAATTTATGAAAAAAGGGTGGCACACCATTTGGCAACTCCAATAGGTAGAGATGACCTGTGAATGCTTCTGCCTGGTATCTCAGCTTGGGCCTGGCTCCCACTGAAGAGACCTCAATAAAGGTCGAAACTAGTCTGGGTAGTGGCCCTTCCCTTAATGCATAACATTAGACATATCTGCAAGGAGATGTGTTTTGCATTATAGGAGATACAGAGACAGGATTGTTGGTAGCTTGCTCCACCTTTGCAACGAGTTGCCCTGGTGTTGTACCACCTTACCCCAGTCCTGAAGATACTTTCAGGTGCAAACTTTGTTTGCTCACACTTGGATAAAGGATTAAACTAAATTTATTATACTCTAACCAAGTGAAAAATAAACTTTCAACATCTTTCTCTAAATCCAGAGTAATTTATGAAAAAAGGGTGGCACACGATTTGGCAACTCCTATAGGTAGAGATGACCTGTGAATGCTTCTGCCTGGTATCTCAGCTTGGGCCTGGCTCCCACTGAAGAGACCTCAATAAAGGTCGAAACTAGTCTGGGTAGTGGACCTTCCCTTAATGCATAACATTAGACATATCTGCAAGGAGATGTGTTTTGCATTATAGGAGATACTGAGACAGGAGTGTTGGTAACTTGCTCCACCTTTGCAACGAGTTGCCCTAGTGTTATACCACCTTACCCCAGTCCTGAAGATACTTTCAGGTGCAAACTTTGTTTGCTCACACTTGGATAAAGGATTAAACTAAATTTATAATAATGTAATATTTAGAAAATATAATATTATATTTCCTGTTAAACTTTGAGATCTGGGGTTTTTTATAGTACTTTGTGCTTTAATTAAGAATGTTTTTGTCCTACGCTTGATAAAAACAGGCGAGGTTATGTAAGCAATTAATTCGATGACCAGGGGTTTTGAAAACCTCTTGATGAAGCCAAATATGATTTGAGATATTTCCACTTTTTTATCCATTATAAAAGTGTACATCAGCTATTTAGAAAACATAAACTCATCATAGTAAAAACACTGCTGTATGACTTACAAATATCTCTTAGTTTGTCAATACTGAGAATCACTTTGTTTTACCCTTCTTTTTGTATAGTTTAACAGTCACTATAAGTTTCAGTTAATTAGCAGAGTCTGCACGGTTAGACGAGTGGCTATGTGCTTCCATATGCCTGGGAAAGGAGTGTCCTGGGTTCGATTCCCATCGCTGACGTGAGGAGCTTAAGGATCTTTCTAAGACATAACCAGGTTAGCCGGTCTTGGGTGCGAACTGCAGGGTTTTTCTCCCCAGTTTATCTGGAGGGTTCCCTCCCGCAAACAGGCAAATCGGCCCCATAAAGACACATGGATTACAGTCAGGAATATAGACCCAGCCATAGGTCTGGTGAGTCAGCTGTGTCGGTCCCGATCCAGGATAAAATTGGTGTGTGGGAGGGGATTGAGATGGTGCTATATCTTCCCGTAAAAGGGACTCACGGCCCGTTGTATCATCATATGAAAACTAACTGACTAACTAATTAGCAGAACACAAACATCCCTTTCCTACCTTGTCCAAACGCTGGTAGATAAAGCTTGTCTGTAAGACGTATGTTTTCGATGTAATTGCGTATCGCTATCCTACTATTAACTAACCCACCACTTTCACAAATAGCATCCTCCAATTCCAATTGCTGACGGAGCAACCTAGGTAAAAGATAGTTCTCATCCTCAAACAATTCCACAATGGTTTACAGCGACATCTACTGTTACTCGCACAAGTCAACTGAAAAAAAAAAAAGAAAGAAAAAGAAAAGAAAGAAAGAAAATCATAAACAAAAATCGATTTTTGTATGTTTAGCTCAGTAAAGCTTGCACCCACAGCTCTAAGCTGCTTGAAGAAAAACCTAAATTCAATTTAATCGCTGACTAGAAGAACCTCCTCTAAGCCTTTCTTCAGCTGGTTCCCACGTTAGTCAAACTTTGGCACGGCAAGAAGATTTTTTCCCTCCCGGAAACTCTCTTAACATACAAGTTAAACAATAATGGTCTCCCAAAACACATTCCTGAAAACTCTACTAGTGACCTTCCTCTTTTAGAATACCACTCCTCCATACACAACCTGCTGATACCCATCTCACAGCCAATCAGCTATCTAAGTTACTAGTCTGTTATCTAATCCTATTTATTTCAATTTAGCTTTCGTCCTTCAAATGTACAGTACACATCTACAAAATGCTAACCAAATCCTCTTGCACAATCTTTCCATTGATTCATTAAATTACTCTTATAATTGGGCACTCTACCTGAGAATTCTGCAGGAAAAAACAACCTCAGCAATCTCCACAAGACTAGCAAATTTGCCTATAGGTGAAAAGTCCTTATAAAGGTTCCAAATGTTCTAATTGGTATTTGAATCCATGTGATTCCAAATGAAGGACAAAACTCATATTTTTATCTTGTGAGTGTGAGATGGATCATGAATATACATTCATTACACAACGATGACAGATAGTGATAAGATCATATATATGCATCTATAGCATAACTACCTTTACTAGATAAACTTGCATTAATATACATAAACTAACAAAATCCAATGAAAAAAGTTACTTACATTTTCAAACTTTTCTGTGTTTGCTGATAATAAATCCTTAAGCAAGCACAAAAAGGGATAAGACAGAATTGTGATTATGCTACATTATTATTTGAATTTTTAACAGCTTTTACTGAAATCTCAAAATACTTAGTAATAAAGTGTAAAAAATTTACATATCAAATCTAGAGGCCTTTTTACATATATTTCAGCTTTAGGTACCATAAGATGTCAAATAAAGTGTGCTATGCTTTCAACCCCAGCAAAATGCTTTTGTCATAAACAGAATAAAAAGTATTAAATTCTACACCATACAAGATTTCATAGTCAATTTGGATACCTGTTAGGTTTTAAAAAAATTTGAACCACACTTCAGCTTTCTTTTCCCAGCATCTTAAACAGAGTTCACAGTTTGTAACGGGAAGAGTTAGTGTGAGAATTAAATGGAGTGACTAATTTGCATCATGGATATAGAGTGAATACTTATTTAATGCTTTCAGACTAAAAATAAATCTAGAATATATGTAAAAAAGATCTTCAAAACTCAAATAATAACATATGATGCTTTTATAGCGAAATTCTTTTTTTTTTTTTTCAAATTATAATGTGAATTATATTCAAAAAAGGCTTTTAACCTAAAGTATAAGATTAGTATTAGTACCCTGAGTAAGGTAAGGGTTAGATATGCCAGAAACAATTCACTTTGAAAAGTTTTATATTTTTCAAAACTCAAGGTTTCTATTAAGCCAATTCAGACTTTTACTAAGCAAGATTGTGGCATAAATAAAATTAGAAGAATTAAACACACATTCTGTAGAATGTGTGTTTAATTCTTCTAATTTTATTAATACTTCTCCTTGTTTCAATATGGAAAAAAAAGGATAACAGTCTAACCTTCCTAGACAATCTCAAATGCAATTCAGACAATGGAATTCTGAATCCTGGCAATACCAACAGAGAAATCATATGGGTGGAGGTCAAACTACAAATGCACCCTCCCCACAGGAAATGAAATATACTCCATATATAACTCTCCAAACAAACAGTTACTGGAAAGAGACAATTGAAATTCTAGGCACAAATTAAGAAGTGCTAGTAGCAGGAGACCTGAATGCCAAGCACATAGCCTGGAACAACAGAACTACAATTTGAATGATGAATTCTCAATGACTTTGCCGCTCCCAGGAACACTGTCATCCTAGGACCTCCAGAATCCACATATTATAAGGTTTCAGAACTTTCCAAAGTCCTTGACACGGCAGTAATTGAAAACATCATGCACAATACAAAATAGCTGCATTTGACAACCTCACCTCTGATCATAACCTAGTTTTACTCCAAATGGACTCAGAACATGAAAATATCCCACACTGGTTCAAAACCATTAACTCAACAAAATTAAAACTGTTTTAAATGAATATAATGACCCAGTTCCAACCACTGACACTCAAAGAAAAAAAAGCTGGTGACTTAATTTCAAACTAGGAAATGTAGATAACAACTGTCTCTTAACAGCTGCCACTGTTATGTAATGTGCAAACTCTGAGTGACTTCCAGCTGACAAGATTAAAAATCTCATCTGTGAAAAGACAGGACCACTACCACATTATGCCAATATCACAGATCAGGGCTATGAACAAAGTTCTATGTGTGCTAAGAAACTATCAAAATTAACAGTGAGAGAAGACACTACAGTGTCATCTCTGCCCTTAAACACAGAGAACTAGATGCATAAATTAAAGATACCAAGAAATTATATACAGTCATACCCCGACTTATGCTACACTGACTTACATGAATCCGGAGTTACGCGGTGTCTTATATGTACATATTCCCATCCCATTTCACGCCTCACCATTAGTCATATCTTTCAGGTGCCAGCCGCACTCACCAGTGTCGCACATGCTGTGAACAAGCACTGACATGTTTTGTGCGGTCTCCATTCATACACGATTTTTATAGTCTACAAACCTTGCGACTGTTTAATGTTATGTTAATCTTGATAAAAATTTTATCACTTAAAAAATAATAATGTCATCCAAAAGAAGCAAGTTCGATTCGTCTACAGCTAGCAAGAAAAGAAAAACATTGACTTTGGAAACAAAACTCAACATTATTAAGGATTTTGAAGGCAGAATGAAAATTTGTGAGCTAGCAAAGAAGTTCGATCTACAGGAATCCTCAATAAGAACAATCATAAAAGAAAGGTTTACAGATTTTGGAGAACATAGATTCTAACGAGGAATGAATTGTAGCCACAAGGCAAGGAATAAAAAAATCATTAGTTTGCTATGAAGAAATTTTGTGAGACAAGAAAAAGACATTATGCCATCAGACACATCGAAATAACTTTCTTTTTTTATGTACGAAAAACTACAATTATGATTATATTTCTTAAAAAACATAGGTGTTTTTGTAAACCTTTGGTCCCAATTGTATGTTTGCATATATAAATTACATGCAAAATTATACCCCGAGTTACGCGAATTCGACTTATGCACTTTTTGTTGGTCCCACCTACCGCCTAACTTCGGGGTTTTACTGTACTTGGTTTTATCCTTTATCCAAGTGTAAGCAAACAAAGTTTGTACTTGAAGTATTTTCAGGACTGGGGCAACTTGTATATAAAAGCAAATAACTTCACATTACTTGCCTTAGTATCCCATAATGCTTTGCATTATGGGAAGGGTCACTACCCAAGACCGGTTTTGACCTTTATTGAGGTCTTATCAGTGGGATCCAGATCTAGAGGTGACACTAAGGTTGAAGTAATACAGAAGTCATATTTTCATATATGAGTAGCTAAAAGGTGTCACACCTTTTATTAAAATACTCTGGATTAGAGACAGTTGCTGGAAGTTTTCACTTGGTTATACTATAAATTAAAGATACCAAGAAATTATATACTTAGTTTAATCCTTTATACAAGTGTAAGCAAACAAAGTTTGCACCTGAAGTATTTTCAGGACTGGGACATTATGGGATACTAAGACAAGTGATGTGAAGTTATTAGCTTATATATCAAGGACAACAGCACACATTTCTCTGAACCTTTCCATGCCACGTGTCCAGTGGTGAGTGATGTAGGCTAAGATATAGTTGCACATCTGGATTGGCAGAATCCATACTAGTGGTCACTGATAAACTGATCCTCTAGGTGGTGATTTGTTGGATTTGACCATAGATAACTTTCTCCATTATTTTGGAGTAGTTGGATGGTGGGCTTTTATCTCCCTTTTTTGAAATGGGTTGGATATATGTTAGTTTCCCTGAGATGGGAAAAGGGCCAGCTGAATATAGAAGATTAAAGAGACAAGAGAGGACATATGTTAGCTCTGGAGAAAAATGTTTGATTACAATAGGAGAGATGCCATCAGGTCCAGATGACTCTATATTGCTCAGGTTGTCTAATATTCTTCTTATGTCTTTTTGCCACAAGGCCACAGGAGTCATATGGTGATCAAATGCTGGAATGGAAGGAGGTGATTTGCCTTTGTTAACTATGCATGAGTAAGAGGAAGAAAGTGATGCCGGAAAGTTAGTTTTTTCTTTGAAATATTGTAGCAATGCTACCAACTAGATGAGAGAAAGGTGATAGTGCAGGAGACTAGAAGGCAAGGCTACCATTTGGACAAGAGATGAGATTGCTAGTGGCTTTTATGTTGGATTTGCTGATAGTTGATTTAAATATATTGCTTACATTTATTATTTTTATTCATTTATTATTATTATTCATACTCAGCTTCTACAGAAGCTGAGTATGAATCATGGGTTCGTGATGCAAGCCACCTGCAATAAGCTGAGTTTTTTTTTTCTTTGAATGCTTTTATGCATCTTCTGTTGAACCAGGACTTGGAATGCGGAAGTGAAGTTTTGGTAGAAAATGAAGGATAAATGCCTTCATGCCAACTTAGGATGATTTCTGTGATTCGCTCAGTAATAGGTGTCTGAGTCAGAAAAACGGAAGCAATAGTCATGATAGGAAAGAAGAGTTCTGGAGATCATCCAACTTTGTAGTACCCGAGGACACCAGGTTGGGTGTGGTGAGAGGAGGGGGCATTCCGTAAGACTTGAAACATATACTGGATTGTGGTCTGAGTTGCCAAGAGGAGAGGTAACTTCTACAGCATGTCCGTCTGAATGAAAGGATAACTAGTTAAAAAAGATCAAGGCTATTGGCAGAGTGGAGTGGATTATTTGAAATTTGGCTAGATAGCTGTATGATTTGTGTAAGATTATTGCTTATAGCAAATACTTCCACATCACATCTGGCTTGATTTGTAGTGTTTAAAGTGCAGGCAGTGGGAGGAAATAAATGCAGCAGGTATCTCAATAACCGACGTTGTTGCTCCAGGAACAGGAAATGAATACAGGAAGACGAGTAGTGTGATAGGAGAGAATGAAGAAAAACATGTGAATGAGAAAATAATAGTTGATAGTGTAGAAGGCATGAGTGACTGTAAAAGTTTAGATGGTTTTGTTTGGGAGAGTGAATTTCGATTTAGAGTGACTGACCTGCAGAGGGAGATAGAGGAGCTGAAAGAGGAGGTGGAATGTCTTGGAAGAAGTATGATAAGTATGAAAGATGAGATTAGAAGAATGGAAGAGATAAATGCAAGGCAAATCAGAGTAGGGGAGAGAGAGAGAGAGTTTTGGGAATGATAGGAGAGGAGAGAAATTTGTGAATGATAAAGGAGGAGCGAATGGAATTGGATATGGAAATGCAAATGGAGAGAATGGAAACAGGCGAGAGAGAGGTATGGAAACAGTAGGAGAGATGGAATGAGAGAGAGGAATGGCAGTGCTAGAAGAGGAGAAAATGTAAACAGTAGGAGAGAGGTATGGGAATGCTAGAAGAGGAGAGAATGGAATGAGAGAGGTATGGGAGAGCTAGAGGAGGAGAGAATAGAAACAGTAGGAGAGATGGAATGAGAGAGAGGTATGGTAGTGCTAGAAGAGGAGAGAATGGAATGGAATGAGAGAGAGGTATGGAAGTGCTAGAAGAGGAGAAAATAGAAACAATAGGAGAGAGGGAATGGTAAGAGGTATAATGTATGGGGACACAATGATCGGTGGTGTTCAAAATAGGATGCGTGAGAAGTGTTTTCCAGGAGGAACGATAGAAAGGGCAGCTTTGGCAGTTAAGAGAGGTGAAAGGGTGGATGAGATGATTGTGATGGTGAGAACAAATTGACTTGAATGGTGGTGTAAATAGGGCAGCGAGAGATATGAGAATCTTGCTTGAGGTGGTACGAAAGAAGACACAAAGAGGAAAGATAGTGTGTGTGTTGCCTAGGTATGATAATGACGAACTGAACAGAAGCGCGGTAATATTGAATGACATAATAGCTAGAATGGGTGATAAGAGAGGACTGGAATATGTGGATGCTTGGAGTGCATTTGAGGACAGAGAGGAATTGTATGCAAGAGACCACTTACATTTGAATGAGGAAGGACGTAGGCATCAGAAGAGATTGCTGTTCTGAAAAAGTCAGTGTTTCTCAGGGAGGATGGAAGCAGGGGTGGCCTCTTGCAGGAATGGGTACTTGGGAGAAGGGGGACGACATTAGGCAACACTGAGCTCAGTGGAGTCTAGAGTGGATAATGCTGGGTATAGAAACAACAGCATTTATATGCTATATATTAATGCCAGGAGTATCCGGAATAATGGAGAGGAATTGGTGGCGCAGATAGCATCAGCCTGGACAAAAATTATTGGGATCACTGAGACGTGGTTGACAGAAGAGGATATAATAACAGGAATAGAAGTCGCTGGGTACAGCATTTTTTGGCAGGATAGGAAGGGAAAGCGTGGTGGTGGAGTACTGCTTATGATAAGTGACGACCTATGTCCTCTAAGAGTGGAGACTTTGGAAGGCAGTGAGACAAATGATTTTGAAATCATATGGTGTGAGGTAGAGGTGGCAAGACAGGATATTTAGTGGGGTGTTGCTACAGACCAAGGAGTACAGAGGGTCGGGACCAGGAAATGTTTAGACAGTTGAGTTTGGCAAGTGCAAGAAGAATGATTGTTATGGGAGATTTTAACTACAGTAGTATAAACTGGGGAGAGGAAGATGCATGTAGCAATAAGGGAATGGAATTTCTAGAATTTTTGAGGGACAAATGTCTTAGGCAACATGTAACAGAGGGAACAAGAGGTTCAAGAGTTTTGGATTTGGTTATAGCATCAAAAGAGTTGATAATAACTGAGATGACATCTCTCCCACCAGTTGGAGAGAGTGACCATATGGTTTTGACTTGGAAAATGAATAGACATGCAGGAGCATCAAAGAGACAGGTACGTATGTGGAATTATAAGGCAGGTGATTATGATAGTCTAAGACGTCAACTTAGGGAAGTTTCATGGAGTGAGGAATTGGAAGGGTGGGTTATTATTAGTGCGTGGGAAATTATGAAAGAATATTTGTTAGCAGCAATGGTAAGTTGTATAACACGAGTGAACAAGAGGACACAATTTGGAGTAAAGTGGATGACAAACAATATTAAACAGGAATTGCATGAGAAAAAGAGGCTGTGGAAGAGATATAAGGATATAAGAAGACAGGAGAAGAGAAGATGCATGAAGAGCATAAGACATAGGCCAGAACAGTGACTAGTATAAGGAAGACGAAACCGGAATATGAGAGGAGATTAGCCCTAAGATCCAAAGAAAATCCTAGGGAATTTTTTTAGAAATGTGGCCAGGAGGAGAAATGACTGTGGAAGAATGATATTGTGGGATAAAAATGGGAATAGAGTGACTGATGCAGAGGACATAGTAGAATTGTTCAATCACCACTTTATTGGAGTATTTCATCCTGGAGGAGTCAGTTTTAATGCTAGAGGGATAGGGCAGGTTCAAGGTTTAGAGGTACAGGAGGAGAGTGTGTTTCAAATATTGAGTACTCTGGATGTCAATAAAGCTGTGGTACTGGATGGTATTTCAGCATGAGTTTTGAGAGAATGTGCTAGGGAACTGACAGTGCCTTTGACATGGCTTTTTAATGAAAGTCTGGCTACTGGAAAGCTGCGCATAGAATGGAATGAAGGTAAGATAGTGCCATTGCATAAGGGTGGTAGAAGACTGGATGTGTCTAACTATAGGCCAGTTTGTGTTTCAGCAGTAGTTGTTAAAATCTTGGAGAAATTAGTGAGAGAGCATGTACAGCATTGGGCAGATGAAGGTAATGTTATCTGTGAGAGCCAAGATGGATTTGTTAAGTGGCGCTCTTGCTTTAGTAATATGATTACCTTTTATAAAGTGTCAAGAGCAGTTGATGAGTGAAAGGCATATACTACCATTTTTAAAATTTTGCAAAGGCATACGACAGGACCCACATGATAAGCTGATATTTAAGCTGCAGCACATAGGTTTAGATGTTGGGTTAGTCAACTGGATTCAATATTGGCTGTCCGATAGGTATCAGAGAGTTGTGCATGGTGGGGAAATATCAAGGAGGCAGAAGGTTACAAGTGGGGTTCCACAGGGCTCAGTAGTGGAACCTGTATTGTTTAACCTTTATATCAATGACATTGGCAGTGGATTGCATGGAGATGTTCAGTTGTTTGCAGATGATGCAAAGCTGGGAAGGATTATTAGTAATAGTGCAGATGCAGCAGCCCTGAAAGAGGATTTGAATAAGCTAGATAGATGGGCAAATGAATGGGGATTACAGTTTAATGCAGCAAAATGAAAGGTCTTGAGGTTTGGGAAACATCGATGGGACACTGCATACTCTATGGGAGGAGTTATACTGGAGGAAGTAGGGGAGACAAGAGATCTGGGATTGATGATTGATAGAAACCTGAAATTTAGGGGACATATTGCAAAGGTGGTGAAGGTAACACAGAGGATTGCTGCAATAATGAGAAGGACACTGACCTGCAGAGATAAAACAGTTATCATTCCATTGTATAAGACCCTGATCAGATCACACTTGGACTATTGTTCTCAGATTTGGTTCCCATTATTTGAAGGGGATAAATTAAATGTGGAAAGGGTACAACGGCGGATAACAAAGATGGTTTCAGGACTGTACAATGTTAGTTATGAGGATCAGCTGAGGGAATGTGAACTGCAGAGTTTAGTGGATAGAAAAAGGAGAGGTGATATGATTGAGACTTTTAAACTGTTGAGAGGTGGTTACAGGGTTGACAATGGGGAGTTCTTTCACTTGGTTGAACAGCTAGAAGGAGTGATGACAAGAGGCCATCCCTGGAAGTTATGAAAGGAAACTGTGGGCAAGAGGGTGAAGAGTTGTTTCTTTGCATGGATGGTGGTTGAACCATGGAATGCATTGCCTGATGGAGTGGTGAGAGCGAGAATGGTCAATGAGTTCAAGGAGTGGTATGATAGACTTTGTGTTCTTGGGGGGAGGACCTCCCCTCGATAAGCGTTGATAGACTTTGTGTTTCTTAGGAAGGACCTCCCACGATGAGTCTTTTGACTCCATGGAGGTCTGAATAATAATAATAATAAAAAATAATAATATAACTAGATATATACTTATGGGTATAACTAGATAAAGGCTTTGCTTCACAATCCACATTGATCATTTCTGCTCAAAAGCAAATAGGGCAATAGGACAACTATAACAAACTGGGTGTACTAGCTTGATATAGTTGTCCTTGTTTTCGGTTTGTTAAAAGGTCAAAACTGCTATACAAGATGCTGATCAGCCCACCCACTTAGAGTCACATAGGAGATTCAAATGTTATCAAACTACAGATAATCCATACATGATTTGTAAGAAACACACAGCTTCATCGAGAAGTTGGTATCCCTGAGATTAAAACCTTTCTACATGAAAGGGCTGGAAAATTCTTTGCACATGCCATCACCCAGCCTAACCCATTAATTCACCAAGTGGTGGACCACAGTGAACATGACCTTATAAGACACAACCATTCCAAAACCATATTGAGCAGGAAAATTTTAAACTCACTACCAGAAGCCCAATGAGCAAGTCAAAAGTTCAATAATATCCAAAGTTCATTAAGATGGATATCTTTGGGTCAAAGTTTCAACAAAATGCACTGCACGGATTATTTTTTTTAACTTACTGGATGGGTGAGCCTCTCAAAACTAGAGAACTAGAACCAAATCCAATCTTTTGCAGGTCCAACAAACAGATAAGGAACCACATATCCAATGAATCCACTGCACCAGAATAGTTATTAGTTATCAGTTACCTTAGCATCTTCCAGGGTTTGGCTCCCAGTGATGAGACCTCAATAAAGGTCAAAATGGCATGGTAGTTTCCCTGGTTCTCGCCAAATCAAAGCATGCCTGGTATTACTTTGACAAGGCAATAATGCTTGTCTTCATCGAGCAAAGTGCTTGGACCAATATATTCAAGAAGAGACTATCATATGTAATCATATGTATGGACTGGTCAGCCAGGTCTCCTAACCTTAATCATACTGAGCATGTCTGGGATGGTTAGGTAGATGCGTTACTGCTTTCAATCTCCCCACCACCACCAGACAAAACTTGGAGGAACTTAGGAGAGCTTTGCAGGAGTAATGGTTGTTATTACCAACTGAGCTCCTAGACACCATCATAAACAGCATGAAACATTGGTGTGAAAGTTGATCACATTCTTTGAGACAATTTGACAATCTCATTTTGATCTCTTGTTTTTGATCATTGTCTTCATGCATCCATTTGTTACTGAATGAAACTATTTATTTACTGTGGGTATCTCTTTATATATATATATATATATAATATTATATATATTATATATATATAATGTTATATATATATATAACATTATATATTGATTCTTAATAAAGCTTAATGGTATAACTAACACCAAGAGGGAAAAAAATACATTTATTAAACTCACTAATATCTGCCAGCCTGGTTGGCCAAGTGGTTAGCGTATCTACTCTCCAGCCAAAAGACTGTGGTTCGAATCCTGCCATGGGCATGGATGTTTGTGATTATCTGTGAAAGCACTAGTGATGAGAGTCGGCGGTAGATGGCATTGGTGTTAGATGATGAAGGTTGGTGGAGTAATGAGGTGAAGAGTTGTAGAGTTAATGCCCTCCCTCGATGAGTCTTTGGACTCCCTGGAGGTGTGATATAATAATACTAAATTTTATTTGCCAGCCTGTCTAACCGAGTGGTCAGCATATATGCTCTCCAGCCAAAAGGCTGTGGGTTTGAATCCAGACGTGGGCATGGATGTTTGTGATGGTCTGTGGAAATACTAGTGGTAGTGGTCGGGGATAGATGGTGTTGGTGTAGTTGCAGTCAGTTGGTGGATTGAGTGGTGGAGAGAAAGAGTTGTAGAGCAGGTGCCCTCCCTCGATGAGTCTTTGGACTCCCTGGAGGCATCTAATAATAATAATAATAATAATAATATTTTGCTGTTTATCTACCCAGCATCATCAGAGAACAATGATAACTGTGACAGGCGCATAGTACTAAACCAAGTAATTGTAGAAACAATTTAAATTGTAACTGACACCTAATGTCCTTACATGGCACACACTCTATTGATCAGATAACTACAAAGTTAATTCAGAGAAGTGTGGCTATTAGGTGTTAAAATGATTATCTCTCAGATCTTTGGTAAATTAATGCGAACACACTTCTTCAGGTTGGGAGAGTGCTTCATAGCTGATGCTGATTTTAAGAACACCTTTCAGATCTGTAACGACTTCTATGTAATAAAGATGTTTTCCTTCATCTGATCCTATGTGCAGCAGTACCCAGAGCATGGTCTGCCAATCCTGACTTGCCATACAGATGATTTTGAGTAATTTTTATCTTTTTCAAGGTGTATGTTAACTGATCGACCAGTTTTTCAAAAGTAGACTAATTTGCAGGCACAAGGAACTTTATACACTCCTAGATGTTCAAGAGGATATAGTTGATCTTTAGAAGAACATATCAAAGTAGCTAGTCGAATGGGTTTGAAATTGGTAATGAAGATCATATTTGCAAAGAACTTTGGCTATTTTTTCTGACGTATCTGATGATGATGATGTAAGCTTACCTCTCATATCCAGTGTCTTAATCACCCTGTTCATTCTCCCTACTGAAAAACATACCTTGTGCATCTGCTCACACATCACACCATTTATTATAAAATCTCCATGTAGTAATATTCTTGAGTCATTCACTACTTCTTTCTCTCCACTATGTTTCTTTTAATTCTTTTGCACTATTTTGTTTGTGTCCACCATACGTCTAATTTCATTCTGTACATGCCTCATTTCATTCCTCATCTTAATCATTTCATTCTTTAACTTTTAACTCTTGAATTTCTGCAATCACTCTGGCTATTGCTTCCCGATATTGCTATTATTCGTCATTCAGACTTAATTCCATTTCCAGAATCACACCAGCTTTTGCTTTGTCAGTCAGGTGCACCTCCGCTTCCATAATCACTCCCAGTTTTTCTTTTTTAATCATTCCCATATTCACAATCACATTCTTCACACTCATTCTTATGCTCACTCTTCTGGCTATCCTTTTTACTCTTACATCCATTACTGCCTCTCGCCTTTCATCTGGTATTTTTCAATTCTGATTCCTGGCCTTCATTGAGATCATCAGAATCCATTAACATATCACACTTTATACAGACCCTTACCCTCTTATTCTCTTGTTTAATCTCCCAACAAACAAATCTGCCATATTCACCTGCACATACATACTACATTCCCAGCAATGAACCATCTTGGTAAAATCCACACCACTTAACACACATTCAAATATTTTGAATGAACACTGTATAAATAATATATTTAACTTAAACAACAGCTAATTAGACTTACCAGCAATTCAGTTAATATTTTCATTTTATCTTCACATATTTGAGCTATGCACAGGTCTTTTTCATGTAGTAATTCTAAATAAAGAAGATTAACAAACAATTTATTAATCCAATAACAATATTCAAATATAAAATTTATAAGCCAAACTACACTTAAGAATATGAAAAATAATATTAATATCATCATAAAAGAAATAGATTCTATGAAAAATCTAATATTCTTACAAAAAATCTTGGAGATTATTTATTTATTCATTTTTAGAAAAATAGTTGTTGTATATGAAGAAAAAAGATATACTTCCTGGCTAGAAAAAAATATAACCCTTTCTTTCTTGCAGAAATACTTAATGCACATGATTATCTCTCTTCATGGCATATGATTACTATATTTACATTTTACAATACAACAGGTATTGCTCAATCCTTTTAAGAGGAACTACTGGCCTAAATCAAGAAAAATTTTCCACTAAACAACAAATAAATTTCAGTGGCTTGCTTAAACCATGAACAAAACTTTTCCACTACTAATGCAGTGTTGAGTGTCATGAGTGAACATAGTGGTATATTTCAGCTGTGCTAATAAAAGTGTTTTTAAATGCAACAAAAATGAATTTTCCTCATAAACCAATCCCATCAAAAATGTCACATCACAAACATATGCAACATACAAACTAAGTCAGAATCTCTTAGCTAAAAACTCACTTTCACATCCACTTTACTAACACTCGTGACAATAACACAAATTACTTTCATCACCACTTGTAGCAGTCTTCTGGACCAAATCTTATTCTCTTCATGATTCGTTTCACCACAAGGGTGGCACCTGTGCCTATGTAAAATGTGACATACCTGCCAGAGAATGACTAATTTAGAATCCCCTGCTTTTGATCTTAATGGGCTCTTGGGTTCGTTGTTCCATTTAGTAACATTCATTTGTTGCATTTACCAGTGTCCAAAAACAGATAACCATTCAGACTCTTCATATTCCTTTCCATGAAACAACATGACCAGCTGCAATCCAGCTATCAGAATAGTAAGTGCCTGACTTGTATGAAAGCCACCTGATGATAACAACAGGGTTTTGCCTATTTCAATTTGAGATGGAATTGGGATCTTAAAGCAGAGATTTAATGGCAAACAACATTTTTACAGCAGAAATAGGTTTATTTAGTGTCCAAATTACTTTATTAGGTTTGTTTAGTATCCAAATAACTTATTTTACCCATTCTAACAGACAAAATAACATATAAAATCCAAGTATCTTGATAAAATCGAAGTTACATGGATTTTATCAAGCTGCAGCATGCGGTCATGGTCTCTTCTATTATAAATTCTATAAAGAATTGCTAGGTTTTGAATTTGTTTCTGTAGAGTTGGTTGTTTACTTGAATTTAACTCCTAGAAAGATCATAGAATATAGGACACTAGTCTATATTTGCAGTAAGAGTGGAAAAGGACAATTTTTTGGTATTCAGATTTTCTGATTGCTACAGTTTAGCCTGGCTATAGTAGAAAGATTACATCTGCAGATAATCTTTCCTGATAGAAAGAGAACTAGTTTGTTCTTTGGGAAAGAGGATGAAGGATGCCAATTTTTTAATCAGTTTAAGAGCTGTTTATTAGTTACATACATCCTAATTCACAATAGCCTACCACTAATAAGTTTCTATTTAAGACCTTTTCAAAGTTGAAGTAATAACATCAGGTCTACCCACTGTTCTAATACAATTCAGATGTTGCCACACAGTTCAACCATCCTTCATGCAAAGGAATCACTCCTCATCCTCTTGCTCACAGCTTCTTTTCATAACTTCCAGTGATGGAAGTTATGCCCCTTGTCATCACTCCTTCCTTTCCCACTGTTCAACCAAGCGAAAGAACTCCCCAGTGTCAACCCGGTAACCACCTCTCAACAGTTTAAAAGTCTCAATTATATCACCTCTCCTTCTTCTATCTACCAAACTCTGCAGTTCACATTCCCTCAGCCGATCCTCATAACTAACATTGTACAGTCCTGAAACCATCTTTGTTATTTGCCTCTGTACCATTTCAAAGTTAATTTTTCCCCCTTCAAATGAGAACAATAGTCTAAGTGTGGTCTGATCAGGGTCTTACACAATGGAATGATAACTCTTTTATTTCTGCAGGTCAGGTCCTTCTCAGTATTGCAGCAATCCTCTGGGTTACCATTCACCACCTTTGCAATATGTTCCCTGAATTTCAGGCTTCTATTAATCATCACCCCAAGATCTCTTGTATCCTATACTTCCTCCAGTACAGCTCCTCCAATCTGGTATGCAGCCTCCCATTGATGTATCCCAAACTTCAAGACTTTACATTTTGTTGCATTAAACTGATGCTCCCATTCATTCACCTATCTGTCTAGTTTATTTAAATCCTCTTGCAGGACTGCCACATTTGCACTATTACTAATAACCATTCCCAGCTTTACATCATCTGCAAACAACTGAATATCCCTCTACAATTGACTGACAATATCATTGATATAAAGGTTAAGCAATACAGGTTCCACTGCTGAGCCCTGTGGAACCCCACTTGTAACCTTCTGCCTCCTTGATATTGCCTCACCATACACAACTCTATGATACCTATCAGACAGCCAATATTGAATCCAGCTGACTAACCCAGCATCTAAACCTATGTGCTGCAGCTTAAATATCAGCTTATCATGTGGATCCTGTCATATGCCTTTGCAAAATTTTAAAAAATGGTAGTATATGCCTTTCACTTATCAACTGCTCTTGACACTTTATAAAAGGCAATCATATAACTAAAGCAAGAGTGCCCCTTAACAAATCCATCTTGACTCTCACAGATAACATTACCCTCATCTGCCCAATGCTGTACATGGTCCCTCACTAATTTCTCCAAGATTTTAACAACCACTGATGAAACACAAACTGACCTAAGTTAGACACATCCAGTCTTCTACCACCCTTATGCAATGGCACTATCTTACCTTCCTTCCATTCCTTGGGTACCTTTCCTGTAGCCAGACTTTCATTGAAAAGCCAGGTCAACAAAGCTGTCAGTTCTTTACACATTCTCTCAAAACTCATGGTGAAATACCATCCAGTTTTACAGTATTTAGATCACACTCTCCTCTTGCACCTCTAAACCTTGAACCTGCCCTATCCCTATAGTATTAAAACTTACTTCTCGAGAATGAAATACTCCAATAAAGTGTTTATTGAACAACACCACTATGTCCTCTGCATCAGTAACTCTATTCCCATTTATCCCACAATATCATTCTTCCACAATCATTTCTCCTCCTACTGGCCACACAGCTAAATAATTTCCCTAGGATTATCTTTGGATCATAGTGCCAATCTCTTCTCATATTCCAGTTTTGCCTTCCTTACCACATTAGTTACTCTCTTGACTTACAATTTAAATATACAAATATTCACAAAACTTATATGTAATGCTATATAATGCTCTGTACGATGTTTCACTTTATTCAATGACTAGCATTTTGAATAGCTTTGCTTTTGGCACCTTGCTGTATACCTATAGAACTTAAATTTAGATCTCTGTTATATTCCCACGCATTCTCAACTATTTGTCTAAAGTCAAAATCTCAATCTTCCACAATTTTTCTTAACATAAGTTTTAAAAGAGGTAAACCGTGAGTAGACATAACTATACATAATAAATAACGGAAAAACTCACGTAGAAATATTATTTAATAGTATAATTTTCGCCTGTGTGTCACAGGCATCTTCAGTACAATTAGGCACAAAAATTAAACACTAACTGACAATTCCAAAAAGTGCCACCTAAGTAGCTGGTGTAAGATAACTAAAAAGGTCAATAACTTTCCTAAAAAAAAAAAAAAAAATTTAATACAATAAAAAGTTAGGAAAGATTAGCTGATTTGTAAAGTACTATCTCCCATAAAGGGGATAGACGTAAGCCGTCGGATCTGTTTAAGTTAGGAGAATGAAGTAGAGTTTCACATGCTTCTTTATAAAGGCGTTCCATGAGAAACTGACTTTTGTGAAGAACTCTTGTCTTTCTCCAATGAACTCTGTGTCTAGTGAAGATGGCATGTTCTGCAAGTCCAGACTTTTCAGGTTTAAAGTATTTAATATAAGATTGGTGTTCTTCTAGCCGAATGGAGGCAGATCTTCCCGTTTGTCCGAAATAACATAATCCACAAGAGCACGGAATCTGGTAGACACCTGGATGATTAAGATGTGGAAGCTTGTCCTTTGGAGAAGCGAGAAAGGTGGAGATTTTTCTAAACGGTCGAAAGGCAACAAAAATATTCAGTGGTTTTAAAATTTTTGCTATACGTTCACTGATGCCTTGTATATAAGGGATGGTAATGCGCGTTATTTCCTCTGTGTTTGAAGAGGGAGACATATTAAATCTACTCAAAGTTCTTTTAATGAAGCAATTCTTATAGCCATTAGATAGAAAGGAAGAAGTTATATATCGTATCTATTTCTGTAAAAGACCGTCTGTAGAACAAAAGGAGTGGGCCCGATGAACCAGTGTTTTAATAGTTCCTGCCTTTTGACTGGGATGGTGATGAGATTCCGCATGGATATAATGGCCTGTATGAGTCTTCTTTCTATAAACTGAGAAATGTAGGTTACCATCTGGTTGGCGAAGAATTAGAAGATCTAAAAAGGCTAACTGCTTATTTGATTCTACTTCTAGGGTAAACTTGATCCTAGGATGAAATGCGTTTAACTTATTGAGAAATTGTTGAAGTTCATCAGAAGAGCCATTCCATACAGCAAAAATGTCATCGACATATCTGAACCAATGAGTAGGTCTGGGAGAAATATTGTCAAAGATACGTTGTTCAACAATGTATTCGTTTGTTCTACAGACGATCTTTTACAGAAAGAAATACGATATATAACTTCTTCCTTTCTATCTAATGGCTATAAGAATTGCTTCATTAAAAGAACTTTGAGTAGATTTAATATGTCTCCCTCTTCAAACACAGAGGAAATAACGCGCATTACCATCCCTTATATACAAGGCATCAGTGAACGTATAGCAAAAATTTTAAAACTACTGAATATTTTTGTTGCCTTTCGACCGTTTAGAAAAATCTCCACCTTTCTCGCTTCTCCAAAGGACAAGCTTCCACATCTTAATCATCCAGGTGTCTACCAGATTCCGTGCTCTTGTGGATTATGTTATTTCGGACAAACGGGAAGATCTGTCTCCATTCGGCTAGAAGAACACCAATCTTATATTGAATACTTTAAACCTGAGAAGTCTGGACTTGCAGAACATGCCATCTTCACTAGACACAGAGTTCATTGGAGAAAGACAAGAGTTCTTCACAAAAGTCAGTTTCTCATGGAACGCCTTTATAAAGAAGCATGTGAAACTCTACTTCATTCTCCTAACTTAAACAGATCCGACGGCTTACGTCTATCCCCTTTTATGGGAGATAGTACTTTACAAATCAGCTAATCTTTCCTAACTTTTTATTGTATTAAATTTTTTTTTTTTTTTTTTTTTTTTTAGGAAAGTTATTGACCTTTTTAGTTATCTTACACCAGCTACTTAGGTGGCGCTTTTTGGAATTGTCAGTTAGTGTTTAATTTTTGTGGCTAATTGTACTTAAGATGCCTGTGACACACAGGCGAAAATTATACTATTAAATAATATTTCTACGTGAGTTTTTCCGTTATTTATTATGTATAGTTTTCTTAACATATTCTCATATATGCTGCATAAACCTTAGCAGTTTTGTTTCTCTTTTCATAAATGACTACTGCCCTGAGTGTTACTACAATTACTGCCTCCTTTTATTCCATCTACTTCTGTCCTTTGGAATAGTCTTCCCTACTCTGCCTTCCCCAAAGATTACAACCTTCAGCCCACACATATAGCACTAATGTGCTATAGGTCTTGTGGCATTTCGTGTGTGTGGATCAAATATATATATGTATATATAAATTATCTGAAATTTGACTTTCTGTACAGGCAGGCATGCAGAGTAGCCACTGTAATATTTATAATGTAAAGGGATTTGATCAGAAGTTCACATTTATGGTCAAATATAATGCTACCTTTTCACATTTCAGGTTTATGATGTCTTTCCTACTCCAAGCTTAACTTCTATTGAATAGTTTCTACCACTGTCCTGTCATTGCTTTTCCTTTAATAATTTTTCAAAGTAATTACTCCATGCATACAGAATACCTTTATTATCACCCTTTTCAACTCTGAATTCCTATCTCAGTATTTGAAACTTTTCAATGGACTCCTCCTGAATATTTTCCCATCTTCTTGATATTTATTTATTATTATTACGTCACACCTCCAGGGAGTCCAAAGACTCATCGAGGGAGGGCACCAACTCTACAGCTCTCTGTCTCCACAACTCAATCCATCAACTACAATGAACCACAACTACCATCATCGCTACATTTTCACAGACAATCACAAACATCCATGCCCACAGCAGGATTTGAACCCACAGCCTTTTGGCTGGAGAGCAGATACGCTGACCACTTGGCCAACCAGTCCAGCATATATACTCAGTTTAACTTTCACAATAACCAACAGACTTGCATAAGAAGCATAAAACAATGATATGGTAGACAAAGTAACTTTGTTACTGCCTGAATGCAGCAGTGCTGCCACTAGCTGCAGCATTTTCGTCCTATCGTAGAGAGAGTGTTCATAACAATCGATTATCATCATAGGATGCATGTTTTGATCTCAAACTATCACATGTCGTCAGCAAAGAAATAATCCTTTCCATATTTGAACATAAAAGAATGAAGTCATGCCACGAATTCAAAAAAAGGGACAAAACAGGACTAAAGTTAATAAAAAGGGACAATTAGCATCTCGTTAAGGTTTTGTTGGGATAACAGAACCAAAGTCTAAAAAGGGGGACAATCCCATTAAAAAAGGGACATCTGGTCACCCTACAGTAAACCAAAGAATCAAATTTACCCTAGAAGATAACAACCATCTTCCTTTTCTGGATGTTCTCATTCTACATCAGCCAAATGCAGCCTCAGTTCTAAGTATATAAAACCAACTCATACTGGCAAATACGCTGATTCTAACTCATATCATCACCCTTGTCAGAAATATGGTGTGGTCAAATCTAAAATCTAAAAGAGCTCATAAAATATGTTTAACCGATTCCCTTTTGAACAAGGAACTGTCAATTATCATGGCTATCTTTAATTCTAATGGTCATAATACCGAAACTATCAACAAAATAATCAATAATTATGGCCTTCATCTTAACTCTACTCAAAAAGTTTCCAGAATTTGTCTTCTGTATGTTAAAGAACTTTAGAAAGAATAGCAAGATTCGTCAGATTGACCTACAGGTCTCTTTCTGTCCAGTTCATAAATTACCTTCCTTGCTTCTCTCTCTCTCTCTCAAAAAGACAAATAT
This sequence comes from Typopeltis vanoorti, assembly GCF_054136105.1. Classification (NCBI taxonomy): domain Eukaryota; kingdom Metazoa; phylum Arthropoda; class Arachnida; order Uropygi; family Thelyphonidae; genus Typopeltis; species Typopeltis vanoorti. The sequence goes on from NC_143560.1 coordinate 10,462,734, forward strand.
CCTTCTCTTTCTTATCCTGGAATTTACAGAATCCCCTGCTCTTGTTGCTTGCGTTATTATGGACAGACTGGTCATTCTACACAAATTCATCTTGAAGAACATCAAGAATATATTTCACTTAAGTCCAATAAATCTGGTTTAGCAAGCCATGCCTTATTTACAAAATATAGAATTCAGAGGAACAATATCAAAGTTCTACACAAAAGTTATTTTCTTTTCAAAAGACTATACAAAGAAAGCTGTGAAGAACACATTCACAATCCCAATCTTAACAAAAGTGATTGCCTTAAACCATTTTTGGGAAGTTATCCTAATACTCGCCATTTTCATGTTGGAGGCTTAATGGATCGTTGATATTCTTACTAAAATCTTCCCATGACTTTTGTTTACATAATTTTACACACTGCTTTGTTTTCTTACATTTCCCTCTGTATTTTCTTAGAGTACCTGTTAATTTATTTGCCAGCAATTTTTGATATAATTTCTTATTTTCTTACATCATCTCTCTAACTACTTTGTCTGCCAAAAGTTCTGATTCTTCTTCCTTTAGAGGAAATTTCACCATATTGTTTTGCTGAAACAGTGTGTCTTTTCTTCAGATTTTTCCAGTGAATTGCTAATTGGATCTTCTTTTCACCTGTTTATGTCTAGTTTTCAAACAATTCTTCTCCAATAATATTTGCATATTTGCGTTTAGACTTGACATCTGAAAGCTGCCTGCCTATCCTCCATCTTTTTCTTTTCAATGTAATATTCCTTTCTCAATCAGCTCAAAACTAAATGGTGTTTATTTACTATATCAAATTAATTGTATATATTTCTTATATATTGAATCAGTGTGAAGATATCATTCCCAAGAGTGACTAAGTTAAAATGACTTTATTTATTACATTATTAGTAATGACTAATCTGTATTCTGAACAGAAATTCAGGAGATACTTACCAATTATTATTAGCAATGTTCAGCACCTTCATTATCATGAAGTTCCTGATATGCACAAAGGGAGAAGAGGCTAAAAAGTTTTGATAAACAAAATAAACACTTAGAACGTGGTTCTATTTCAATTCCTTCATGGTCATTAACTTTTCAGCACATCCTCATATCTTGAAGGGGGTATACAGGATATTATATTAATCCAGATTAATCTGTCATCAATCAAAACTCCAATAATACCAGATCTTATATTTTGGTCTTTCAAGGCACTTTGTTTTGCACCAATCCACCTAGATCTTGGTTTTCTTCTGGGTTTTTTCCCTGCCATCCTGGCATAAAAATACTGGTTTTGCTAACTATTCCTCTCCCATTCTGTTTATTATTATTATCATTATTATTATATAACACCTCCAGGGAGTCCAAAGACTCATTGAGGGAGGGTACTTGCCCTACAACTGTATGTCTCCACCACTCCACAAACCACAACTACTTTCATCATCTACACCAACGCCATCCACCGCTGACCACCACTAGTATTTTCACAGACAAACATCCATGCCCACAGTGGGATTTGAACATGCAGCCTTCTGGTTGGATAGCAGATACGCTAACCACTCGGCCAACCAGGCTGGCTAAGTGACCATATCACCTGAGATTAGCTCTGATAATATATTCCTGAATGCAAACAATGTTAGGTGCTTTTATAATGTCCTTATTTTTAATAGTACACTGCCTTTTTATGCCATATATTCCTACCCCTTATCTTTCTCAGAACTCATATCTGTTTGGTATCCATTCTTTGTTCAAGTATTTTATTTTTAACCCTGTTTTCAGATCCATAACTTAAAATTGGTTTGAATACTGTCTTATATATTAGTATAGTGCTTGGGCTAAATTCTCTCTTATTCCATATGAATTTATTCGAATGCCTCCCCACAAGTTTTGCTTATTTATTTACTTATTTGCCTATTATTTGTTTCCATATTTAATTTTCCATTTTCACACAAAAAAAATTCTGCCTAAATAGCTGAAATATTTCACTTGCTCTATAAATTTTCCACCCAGAATGTAGCTGATGTTTTCAATGTTTCTCCCTATTTTCGTTGTATTTTTATTGCTGAATTTCATACAAAATTTATTCTAGCCATTATTCAATTTTTTTTTAGGGAAATCTGCAGACTTGTACTGGGTTTATTTAGGAGTATAACACCACCTACATAAAGTAAAAAGATAAGATTAGAATCTCCAATTCTGATATCAGGTTTAAAACCACTTTTCTTCATAATGTGATTCATACAGATGATGAATAACAGTGGAGATAAACTGCAATCTTGTCTGACACCCGATTTAACATCACACTATCTTCTTGTACCTCCTTCAATTCTAACTGCTTCATCACTCAATAAAATTTATTTAATCCACATAACTGTAGTATTTTGAACAACTCTTCTATCATTATATGCCACTTCCAGATCTATAAAACTTAAATACAGATCCTTGTTATTCTCATGACATCTTAACTTTTTATCTTAAAGAAAGCTGATTCTAACATCTCTATTTGACCTGTCAACTTCTATTCTTCTCCAAAATTCCCTTCCACATTTTTTCTTAGCCTTTTCTCAAGTATGCTTGTATAAATTTTACCAGGAACATTCAGTTGGGAAATACCACTGTAATTCTAATATTCAGTTTTATTTTCCATTTTACTGATAGGTACTATGAGTGCATTGCTCCAATTATCTGGAATTGGAACCTCTAAACAGAACTTTTGAATTATGAAGTGCAGCCACTGTAAAATCATTATTATTTTATTTTATTTATTTATTTAAAAAAAATACCAGCCTTATAAACTCAAGAAACAGCTATCCAAACTCATCCAGAGCAGGCTTTTACAAACATCCATGTCCATGGAGAGATTCAAGCCCAGAATCTGTTGGGTTGGAGAGAGAGTATGCCACTCAGCCACCAGGCCTGTTTTATACCTCCATCTCCATTCATTTCTGGTTGAATATCATCTACCCTAGGTGCTATTCCACAATTCATGTATTTTAAGACTTTTTTTTACCTCAAGTATTGATATGTACTCCTAATTGTATTCCTTTAATGTTTTCCACAGTACTATGACTGCAATCTTTCAAACTAATTAATTAGACCACTAGAATATCTTTATCTTCAGTTTTCATACCATCTTTATCATCACCAATTCCTTTTACAGTACTTTTCCCTCAATTTATAAATTTTTTTAATATCCTCCAAGAATATCTTGCTGCCTTCCTGATATTTAATTCCTATGTTCTCATAAAAGTTTTCTCATTACTGTTGTTTAGACAGTTTTCATGGTGCTTTACTTTTTTCTTTTCTCTACTGTCTCATTAATTTCCTGATTAGATTTGCTATCCTTACAGACAAACTCACCACATGGCTCTCTGGCTGAATCAATCAATCAATGTTTTCTTAAGGGTTCAACCACTGAATTTCCAAGGTTTGGTTTCGTTCTTGTTTACAAACTCATTTTTTCTTGAATAATCTTTGTGTATTTGAATCTATAGTTAACTTCTAAAAGCTAATCATCTTTGATTCTTTTTAAAACTGTCTTAGATACTTTTCATTTCAATATGATATTTAGGATAAAACTGAATATCATATTGAAAAGAATATCCTGGTCAAAATAAAACTGTGACCACTTGTTTTCAAATCCTCTGTATAATCTCTGTGTCCTGAACCAGTGTGAAGATATCTCATAAGAAATAAGAAAATAAGACTTTTCTTATTTCTTATCTTCTCCCAATAAGAATTTATGCATCTTTATATTGTAACATGATATTAATAATAACTAGTCCATGTGCTGAACAGAAATACAGCAAGTACTTAATATTTTTGTTATTAGTTACTACTTACCACTATTATTATTAGTTTTCCTCTTTTCTTCAAATTTTCTCAAGCATTTACATATGTCTTGAACGTTTTTTTTTTTCCTTCCCTGGTTATATTATAAATTAAAGATGCCAAGAAATTATCTTCTTAGTTTACTCCTTTATCCAATAACTTGTCACATTTTTTAATATGGTGACAGCTGAGTTGGATAAAGACAATGGGTTTACAGTGATACTGTTAGACTTTGCAAAGACCTTTGACAGGATAGCACATAAAATTATAATCAGTAAATTGCAGCACACGGGAATGAATATAGGGTTGGTGAGATGAATAGGAGGGTGGTTAACAGAGAGATATCAGAGAGTAGTTTATTCAGAAGTAGAGACTAAAAGAAGGGCTGATACTAGTGGTATGATGTAGGGTTCTGTTCTTGGACTGCTACTGTTTAATTTGTTCATTAATGATATAGGAAAGGATCTGAGAGGAACTGTTCAGATAATGTTGGGTAAAGCAATAGTTAATACAGATGATGTAAAAAATTTCCAGGATGATTTCGAGAGATTGGCAGACTGGGCAAAATAGAATGGAAGTCAGTTTAATGTGGCAAAATGTGGCAAAGTGTAAGGTTACGCATTTTATTATTATTATTATTATTTCCCAAGACTCGTGGAGTCAAAGACTCATATGGGAGGACCTTTTATCACACACACATCTCATCATATCATGTCTTTAACACACTCAAACTCCTTGCAGACACCACACTCTCAGGCAAGGCATTCCAATCATTCACAACTCTGCATGAAAAAAACCTGCCTCTCACTCCCCTACTCACACCCTCTTTATACAGTTTCCAGGGATGACCTCTGGTTCTCCCCTGATCTCACACTATTCTCTGTAGAACTTCTCCACCATTGATCTTATAACAACCCCTTATTAACTTGTAGGTCTCTATCATATCTCCACTCTTCCTCCTGTCCACCAGACTCTGCAAATTACATCATCTCAATCTTTCCTCATACTCGACATTCCAGAGGTCAGCAACTACCTTAGTCAGTCTCCTTTGGACACTTTCCAACATCTCTTCATCCTTCTGAAAACCCAGTGACCAAATCTGGGCACAATAGTCCATGTGTGGCCTAATCAAAGCCTTATACAACGGAACAAGAATCTCTCTACTTCTACACATCAGTGTCCTCTGCATCATTCCCAGAAGCCTTTGTGTTGTCTTCACAATTTTGGCGATGTGTCCCCTGAATTTTAGATCCTTATCCAATATCACCCCCAGATCTCTTATTTCCTCTACCTCCAACAATATATTCTCACCAAGCATAAATTCTGCACCCCATCTTTGTTTTCCAAATTTTAAAACCTCACATTTTGCAACATTGAACTGACATCCCCATTTCCGTGCCCAATCACTCAAATTATTCACGTCTTATTGCAAGGGCCACAACCTCTTCACTACTCTTAATGGTTCGTCCCAACTTTGCATCATCTGCAAACAACTGAATATCTCCATCCAAATTAAATAGTAATGGGCCTAAAACAGACCCCTGAGGCACTCCACTAGTGACTTTCCTTTTCCTGGATATCGCACCCTCATACACAACTTGTTGATACCTATCAGATAGCCAGTCTCCAATCCAATGGACCAATCTAATATCCAACCCCATCTACTCTAGTTTGACTGTCAACTTATCATGAGGTACTCTATCAAAAGCTTTTGCGAAATCCAAGTATATTACTGTGTATCCTTCTCCTCTGCCCAAGGAAGCAGTCACTTTATTGCAATAAATAAGTAGATTACTAAAACATGACCTCCCTTTAGCAAATCCATGCTGTCCCTCAATGATAATAACATTGTTGTCAACCCAACTCTGGATCCTAGTTCTCATAAGCTTCTCCAACAACTTAACCACAGCATCTGGCACACAGATAAGCCTATAGTTTGATGCTTGAGTTCGATAACCTCCTTTATGAAGTGGCACAATCTTGCCCTCCTTCCACTCCTTAGGAACTTGACCAAGTGCAAGACTCATATTAAAAAATATGTCAAGGCAGGTGTCAACACTCTGGCACATTCCTTCAGAATACGTGGTGATATATAATCAAGTCCGACAGCCTTATTTACATCAAGTTTACTCAACTCCCCAAACACCTCTTGCTCACTTACAGTCAGTCTCTCCTCCCCATCATCAACTGCTCTCAATCTCTCCTTGAAGTCATATTCACAAGATTGAAAGATCTTTATAAACTGCTCATTAAGTATCTCCACCACACATTCTGCAACAGCTGTTTTTATACCATTTTCTCCAATGTCATCCTTACATAATCATTCTTTGTTTTGCTGGCTACATATCGAAAGAAATCCCTATGATTCTTTTTCGCCTCATTAGCTAACTGCTGTTCATACCTCTCTTTAGCTACTCTCACCAACCAAGTCACCCTCATTGCCTGGTTTTTGTAGACCTCATGAAATTGGTTATTTCCACTTCCTCCACAATGCCTTTTTTCTCTGTATTGCATGCTTAATCTCTTTATTCGTCCATCTCACACCTACCTTATTTAACTTTCTCACCCTTGGAATACATTTAGACATTGCATCTACTAGATAGTTTTTGAAAATCCCCCAAGCTGCATTGATCTCTTTTCCAGCTAACTCCTCATTCCAAGCTACACCCGCAAGCTGTCTCCTGAGCTCTTCACACTCACCCCCTTGTAGTTCCACATATATCCTTTTCTCACAGGGATCCTCACACTGCTGGCAACCACCCAGATAATCACCTCATGGTCACTCTCACCAATTGGTGGATGATTTGACACCTCATTTATAATTACATCCTCTGATGAGATGACCAAATCCAAGACCCTTAATCCTCGTGTGTCCTCTGTTACATACTGTCTGAGGTAGTTATCCCTCAAAAACTCAAGAAACTCATTTTCTTTACTTCCAGTTGCTATCTCTTCATTCCAGTCTATATTGACATAATTAAAATCACCTATAATGATCACCCTTTTCTTATTTGCTTGGTTAATTTGACTATACATTTCACTATCACCGCCATCCACATTACAAGGTCTATAACAACATCCCACCAAGTATTTGATTCTATTCACCTTTATCTCACACAATGCTGCCTCAAAACCACTGGCACTATTTCCATCTTGCATCTCTACTTTGTATAGACATAACTCTTTCTCTATCATCAATTCAGATCATCCCTGAATGCTGTATAAACAGGGTGTGAGCAAGGGAGTGAGTAGCAGGTTTCTTGTATGGAGAGTTGTGAATAATTGTAATGCATTGCCTGAGAGCATGGTGTCTGAAGACAATTTGAATGTGTTTAAGGCATGGAATGATGAGCTGTGTGTATGACAAAAGGTACCTCCTAGATGAGTCTGTGATTTCATGTGGTCTTAGGATAATAATAATAATAACATAATAATAAAATATGAATTTATTTAATAAAAATCAAACCAAGCACCTGCTCCTCCTCTCCTTACTTGCTTGTGTGAAAGTTTATCACTTTTACAAACATATAGCAGTATTATATAGTAAAATAATGATTATAGTAATTACCAATTAATTCTTTTAACTTTGTTGATCCTCTACATCCTTTCTCAGGTTTGTAATTTGATTCCGATACTGTATTTTCTACTTCTTCTATAGAAACAAAGTTTGAAAATAACATACATTGGCACACATTTTTTAATTTAAAAAACAACATACTTCATTTTAGTTCACAATTTCCCAAATATTAAAATTTGAATATTTGCTGTATACTTAGTTGTTATGCTGAAATTTAGAATTCCCATATTGAAAAAGGGAAGGATAATGCAGATGCATATAAGTAGTATAAATATATATAATAGATATATTAAAGAAATTTAATCACTAGAAACCAAGAGATATCAAAAGAGAAAAAACTATTTATTATTTGAATAAACAAACTAATTTCATTTTCTTAGAAGATTTTATCAGGTGCATTATATTATCTTGTGATGTACACAAAAATATACATTACAAGAGAACAACAGCTATAAATTATCTTGCAAATGTATTGCAGACATTTGAAGATATTCTTGATGCCTTAGTATTGTTAGGCACATTCATGTAGTTATAATCCCATGTGCACCAAAGCAGGATAGCTGAAGAGTGAGATAGGTTATAGTTAAGTTTAATATTAAGATGGGTGACCAGACTGAGGACAACTTCTGTTGATTTCACAATTCTTCTCAACAGCTCATTGTAGTATCTAAAAATGTTTTCTGATTTGTTCCAGATCACTAGGTGAGTGACAGAATCTTCATCATTAAGGAGAGCAGATTTAAGAATGTGACCCGATAGTGTGTTTGCTCTATTTCTTCTTATGCAACATCTCTCATATGTTGCATATGGCATCTCATATGTCATATGTTCTTCCGTATGCAACTCAATGGATTTCTCTGTCTAATGAAAATATGGCACATTGCAGTCACACCAAAGACAATAAACTCTTGGATACTTTAGAAAGAAGTGCAGATTTTAAATTTCTTGAAGAAATTTAGCTCACTTCGGTAAAATGGAGCTGATATATGGTAGAGATATAAAGCCCTTTACATCAGTAATTTCTTCAGTACTGTGGGCAGGTGGGTTAAACAGTAGCTTGCGAAGAGTTTAGGATAACAGTTTTCTGAAAACTGAGAAAAAAAATAGTTGTAAGAAAAAACTGCATTTCTTTGGTGATCCTTTTTTTTTCTTCACTGTGGGAGTGAGTGAGCAGATTTATCTAGTGTAGAAATGATTCCAAGCTGTCGGGGCAGATAATGATGATATTGCACATGAAGGTATCTGTTAGTATATGCGAGTTTTCCATAAATAGAGATCTTCATTTTTTTTTGACACATGAATGCGTTTGACATCGGGATGGGAGAGAACCATTAACTTATAATTCTGATGTAAATTGTATTCTTGGTGTTAATTGCTGAGATGGTTCAGGAACTCCTTTAAAGAATCTGGTCCATGCTCCAAATTATGATGACATTATTAATATACATTTTCCATAACTTTGGCTTTAATGGAAAGAAACTGATTGTTTTTCCCTCAAAGGTGTCTAAATATAAAGTTGCTAATATACATATGTAGTTATTATATAATTATTAATTAAACTGTTGAATGTTAAAGACGCCAAAGCTATATAACTGAGAGGAGACCTCCACATAGCCTTTAAAGGAATGCAGAGAACCGACCAGAGCTTCTGACCTAATGTCCAATCCTCACCTTCTCGTGGTGCACCCTGTTGGGTATCTACTTTGATACTGAACAAGCGAGGATAAGCTGGCAATTTGGGATTTAGCCGACCAAATTGTATTCTCACTGGTTAAACCAAAATAAAAAATGATGGTACAACATGACAAAATTTCATGCCGGCTGGGGTGTCGCCAAGTTAAACAAGGCCCCTGTTGTTTTCGCCAGGGAACCAAGGCAAACAGCGAAAAGTCAGCTACTGGAACAAATCTGAAAACAAACCCCAACTCAACATCACCAGAGTTAAAGATCGGTACTCTCACTGTAAGAAGCCTGAATGGCAAAGAAATGGAGCTAGTTGAGGAATTAGATAAGTACCAGATCGACATAATAGGGGTGACTGAAACAAAAAAGAGCAAGACTGGTGAGATCTTTCTGAGCAATAAATACAAAATGTTATATTCAGGCAATGACAATCAAGGAAAAGAAGGAGTAGCCATAGTATTCAACCAAAATACGAGGCTAATCTTCTTGAATGGCAGTCAGTCTCAAGTAGAGTAATGTGGGCAAATATGAGAATGGGGAACTGGACAATGAGACTTGTTTTGTGCCTATGGTCCCACAGAAGGTTCTACTAAGGTAGAAGTGGAGGAATTTTTTGAGGCTTTAGAAAAATCAACTGACACAATGAAAAATGAAAAGTTGGTCCTTCTTGGGGATCTAAATAGCAGAGTAGGAATCGATTGTGAGACATACAAAAATATTTTGGGAAAATTTGGAGAAAAGAGCAAAGCTAATAATAATGGCAAATATCTGTTGGATTTCTGCTCATGACATGGACTGGTTATTACTAACACCATGTTCCAACATAAAAATGTGCACAAATTCACATGGAGAGAAGAGGCTAGGAATAAGAAAAGTCTCATTGACTATGTTATTGTTGATAGTGATGATTTCTCCCAGGTGCAGGACACCAGAGTGTACAGAGGATTTGAAATTGGAAGTGATCACTATTTAGTCTTGAGCAGGATAAAATTGAATTTCATATTGAAAACAATAACATGTAAGAAAGTTTTAAAGTGAATAAAAGTTGAGCAGCTCTCAGATGTGAACCGTAGACTAAAATACAGAAAGATTATTGAAAAGAAAATGAAAGAGTTTGAGAACAGGAATCAAACCTTGGAGATTCAGTGGCAAACTCTGAAGAAAACACTGATTGATTGTGCCAGAGAGGCATGTGGTGAGGTTGTGTGCAAGGATAAAAAAATCAGAACTCCCTGGTGGACACAGGAAGTTAAAGAGGCAGTGAAGGAAAAGAAGAAAGCATATCAAAAGTTTCTGACAAATAAGTCAGCTTTTACTCTCACAGAATACAGAGACAAATGTAAGAAAGCTAAACAGTGTGTAAAACTAGCTAAACAAAAGTCATGGGAGGACTTTGGCAAGAATATAGAAAATAAATATCAAGAAGGTGGCAAAATATTCTGGAGGTTGTTAAAGAAGCTTAGGAATGGAGGAAAGAGTGCTGTAAGAGGAGTTAGAGATGATAAAGGTGATATGAAAACAGGAGAAAAAGATATCCTTGAAGTATGGAGTAATTACTTTGAAAAACCGCTAAATGAAACAAGCAGTGATGACAGCCCAGTGATAAAAAACACTGACCAGGCATGCAGTCAGGAATACATATCCATACTTGAAGTAGAAAAAGCCATCAAAGGCTTGAAATGTGGAAAGGCAGTAGGAGTAGATGATATTCGACCAGAAATGCTGAAGTATGGTGGTATAAAAGTCTTACAGTGGCTGCACTGCATAGTTCAGAAAGCCTGGACAGAGGCACGAATTCCCAATGATTGGAGTAGAGCTCTCATAGTACCCATATATAAAAAGGGGAATAAAACTGAATGTGAGAATTACAGAGGTATTTCCCTACTGAGTGTTCCTGGCAAGATCTATGCAAGTATACTTGAGAAACGGTTGAGAAGAATTGTGCAAGAAAAGCTTGATGAAGAGCAAGCAAGATTCAGGCCAAATAGAGGCTGTACAGATCAGCGCATCACTTTACGACAAATAGTCGAGAAAGCATGGGAATATAACAAAGATCTGTATTTAAGTTTTGTTGATTTGGAAAAGGCATATGACAAGGTACCAAGACAGAAGAGATTCAATATGCTGCAGTTATATGGTGTCAATGGGGCATTATATCAAGCAATACTTAGTCTTTATTTGAGTTGTAAGTCAGCAGTTAGAATTAAAGGAAGTACAGGAGGATGGTTTAATGTTAAATCTGGTGTGAGACAAGGATGTACATTATCCCCTGTGTTATTCATTATCTATATGGATCACATTATGAAGGAATGTGGTATTAAACCTGATATCAAAATTGGAGATGTTAATGTCAGCTCTTTGCTTTCTGCAGATGATGTTATACTTCTAAATGAATCCGCTACAACTCTGCAAGATTCTCTGACTAAATTGAATAGCTGTTGCAATAGATATGGTATGAAGGTCAGCAATAAAAAGACAAAGACAATGAAAATAGGCAGAATCACTGAAAATGTCAACTGTGTTGTGAATGGAGAACCTGTGGAACAAGTAAAACATTTCAGCTATTTAGGCACGATTTTTACTGAAGATGGTAAATTAAATATAGAAATAGACAAGAGAATCAGCAAAGCTGCTATGGTGGGAAGTCAACTGAATAAATTCATATGGAATAAGAAAGAAATTAGAGGGAACACTAAATTAGCTGTATACAAGACAGTGTTCAAACCAGTTTTAACTTATGGATCTGAGAGCTGGGTTAGAAGTAAAACACTTGACCAAAGACTAGAGACCACAGATATGAGCGTCCTGAGAAAGATTATAGGCGTGAAGAGATGGCATCAATGGCAATATCATATTAAAAATGAGGATATTAGGAAAGAACTTGACATTGTCAGCATCCAGGAATGCATTAGCAGAGCTAATCTCAGGTGGTATGGTCATTCAAATAGAATGGGAGAGGAAAGATTAGCAAAACAAGTGTTCTCTGCCAGGTTGGCAGGAAAACGATCTACAGGAAGACCAAGATATAGGTGGATTGATACGGTACAAAGAGCCTTAGATGATAGAAATATAAGATCTGATAATGTTGGAGTCTTGAATAGTAACAGACTGATTTGGAGGAAAATTGTAGATAGGAAGTTAGTAATGATGTAATTTTTTCGTGTAGTACTGTCATATCCTGTATAGCCCTTGAGGGTACATGGCAGGAATTTGATGATGATGATGATGACAAAAATATTTTGGGAAAATTTGGAGAAAAGAGCAAAGCTAATAATAATGGCAAATATCTGTTGAATTTCTGCTCAGGACATGGACTGGTTATTACTAAAACCATGTTCCAACATAAAAATCTGCACAAATTCACATGGAGAGAAGAGGCTAGGAATAAAAAAAGTCTCATTGACTACTTATTGTTGATAGTGATGTTTTCTCCCTGGTGCAGGACACTGGAGTTTACAAAGGATTTGAAATTGGATGTATTCACTATTTAGTCTTGAGCAGGATAAAATTGAACTTCATATTGAAAAGAATAACATGTAAGAAAGTTTTAAAGCGAATAAAAGTTGAGCAGCTCTCAGATGTGAACTGCACACTAAAATACACAAAGATTATTGAAGAAAAAATGAAAGAGTTTGAGAACAGGAATGAAACCTTGGAGATTCAGGGGCAAACTCTGAAGAAAATATTGATTGATTCTGCCAGAGAGGCATGTGGTGAGGTTGTCTGCAAGGATAAAAAAATCAGAACTCCCTGGTGAACATAGGAAGTTAAAGAGGCAGTGAAGAAAAAGAAGAAAGCATATCAAAAGTTCCTGACAAATAAGTCAGCTTATGCTCTTAGAGCATATAGAGACAAATGCAAGAATATAGAAAATAAATATCAAGAAGGTGGCAAAATATTCTGAAGGTTGTTGAAGTAGCTTAGGAATGGAGGAAAGAGTGCTGTAAAAGGAGTTAGAGATGATAAAGGTGGCATGAAAATGGGAGAAAAAGATATCATTGAGGTATGTAGTAATTACTTTGAAAAACTGCTAAATGAAACAAGCAGTGATAGCACAGTGGTAAAAAACACTGACCAGGCATGCAGTCAGGAATACATATCCATACTTGAAGTAGAAAAAGCCATCAAAGGCTTGAAATGTGGAAAGGCAGCAGGAGTAGATGATATTCGACCAGAAATGGTGAAGTGTGGTGGTATAAGAGTCTTACAGTAGCTGCACTGCATAGTTCAGAAAGCCTGGACAGAGGGACGAATTCACAATGATTGGAGTAGAGCTCTCATAGTACCCATATATAAAAAGGGAAATAAAACTGAATGTGAGAATTACAGAGGTATTTCCCTACTGAATGTTCCTGGCAAGATCTATGCAAATATACTTGAGAAAAGAATTGAGAAGAATTGTGGAAGAAAAGCTTGGTGAAGAACAAGCTGGATTCAGGCCAAATAGAGGATGTCAGGATCAGATCTTCACTTTACGACAAATAGTCGAGAAAGCATGGGAATATAACAAAGATCTGTATTTAAGCTTTGTCGATTTGGAAAAGGCATATGACAAGGTGCCAAGAGAGAACTATTCAATACACTGCAGTTATATGATGTCAATGGGACATTATATCAAGCAATACCCAGTCTTTATTTGAGTTATAAGTCAGCAGTTAGAATTGAGGGGAGTACAGGAAGATGGTTTAATGTTAAATCTGGTGTTAGACAAGGATGTACATTATCCCCTCTGTTATTCATTATCTATATGGATCACATTATGAAGGAAAGTGGTATTAAACATGATATCAAAATTGGAGATGTTAATGTCAGCTCTTTGCTTTATGCGGATGATGTTATACTTCTAAATAAATCCGCTACAAGTCTGCAAGATTCTCTGACTAAATTGAATAGCTGTTGTAATAGATATGGTATGAAGGTCAGCAATAAAAAGACAAAGACAATGAAAATAGGCAGAATCATTGAATATGTCAACTGTGTTGTGAATGGAGAGCCTGTGGAACAAGAAAAACATTTCAGCTACTTAGACACTATTTTTACTGAAGATGGTAAATTAAATATAGAAATAGACAAGAGAATCAGCAAAGCTGCTATGGTGGGAAGTCAACTGAATAAATTCATATGGAATAAGAGAGAAATTAGTCGGAACACTAAATTAGCTGTATACAAGACAGTGTTCAAACCAGTTTTAACTTATGGATCTGAGAGCTAGGTCAGAAGTAAAACACTTGACCAAAGACTAGAGACCACAGATATGAGCGTCCTGAGAAAGATTATAGGCGTGAACAGATGGCATCAATAGCAATATCATATTAAAAATGAGGATATTAGGAAAGAACTTGACATTGTCAGCATCCAGGAATGCATTAGCAGAGCTAATCTCAGGTGGTATGGTCATTCAAATAGAATGGGAGAGGAAAGATTAGCAAAACAAGTGTTCTCTGCTAGGTTGGCAGGAAAACGATCTACAGGAAGACCAAGATATAGGTGGATTGATACGGTACAAAGAGCCTTAGATGATAGAAATATAAGATCTGATAATGTTGGAGTCTTGAATAGTAACAGACTGATTTGGAGGAAAATTGTAGATAGGAAGTTAGTAATGATGTAATTTTTTCGTGTAGTACTGTCATATCCTGTATAGCCCTTGAGGGTACATGGCAGGAATTTGATGATGATGATGATGACAAAAATATTTTGGGAAAATTTGGAGAAAAGAGCAAAGCTAATAATAATGGCAAATATCTGTTGAATTTCTGCTGAGGACATGGACTGGTTATTACTAAAACCATGTTCCAACATAAAAATCTGCACAAATTCACATGGAGAGAAGAGGCTAGGAATAAAAAAAGTCTCATTGACTACTTATTGTTGATAGTGATGTTTTCTCCCTGGTGCAGGACACTGGAGTTTACAAAGGATTTGAAATTGGATGTATTCACTATTTAGTCTTGAGCAGGATAAAATTGAACTTCATATTGAAAAGAATAACATGTAAGAAAGTTTTAAAGCGAATAAAAGTTGAGCAGCTCTCAGATGTGAACTGCACACTAAAATACACAAAGATTATTGAAGAAAAAATGAAAGAGTTTGAGAACAGGAATGAAACCTTGGAGATTCAGGGGCAAACTCTGAAGAAAATATTGATTGATTCTGCCAGAGAGGCATGTGGTGAGGTTGTCTGCAAGGATAAAAAAATCAGAACTCCCTGGTGAACATAGGAAGTTAAAGAGGCAGTGAAGAAAAAGAAGAAAGCATATCAAAAGTTGCTGACAAATAAGTCAGCTTATGCTCTTAGAGCATATAGAGACAAATGCAAGAATATAGAAAATAAATATCAAGAAGGTGGCAAAATATTCTGAAGGTTGTTGAAGTAGCTTAGGAATGGAGGAAAGAGTGCTGTAAAAGGAGTTAGAGATGATAAAGGTGGCATGAAAATGGGAGAAAAAGATATCATTGAGGTATGTAGTAATTACTTTGAAAAACTGCTAAATGAAACAAGCAGTGATAGCACAGTGGTAAAAAACACTGACCAGGCATGCAGTCAGGAATACATATCCATACTTGAAGTAGAAAAAGCCATCAAAGGCTTGAAATGTGGAAAGGCAGCAGGAGTAGATGATATTCGACCAGAAATGGTGAAGTGTGGTGGTATAAGAGTCTTACAGTAGCTGCACTGCATAGTTCAGAAAGCCTGGACAGAGGGACGAATTCACAATGATTGGAGTAGAGCTCTCATAGTACCCATATATAAAAAGGGAAATAAAACTGAATGTGAGAATTACAGAGGTATTTCCCTACTGAATGTTCCTGGCAAGATCTATGCAAATATACTTGAGAAAAGAATTGAGAAGAATTGTGGAAGAAAAGCTTGGTGAAGAACAAGCTGGATTCAGGCCAAATAGAGGATGTCAGGATCAGATCTTCACTTTACGACAAATAGTCGAGAAAGCATGGGAATATAACAAAGATCTGTATTTAAGCTTTGTCGATTTGGAAAAGGCATATGACAAGGTGCCAAGAGAGAACTATTCAATACACTGCAGTTATATGATGTCAATGGGACATTATATCAAGCAATACCCAGTCTTTATTTGAGTTATAAGTCAGCAGTTAGAATTGAGGGGAGTACAGGAAGATGGTTTAATGTTAAATCTGGTGTTAGACAAGGATGTACATTATCCCCTCTGTTATTCATTATCTATATGGATCACATTATGAAGGAAAGTGGTATTAAACATGATATCAAAATTGGAGATGTTAATGTCAGCTCTTTGCTTTATGCGGATGATGTTATACTTCTAAATAAATCCGCTACAAGTCTGCAAGATTCTCTGACTAAATTGAATAGCTGTTGTAATAGATATGGTATGAAGGTCAGCAATAAAAAGACAAAGACAATGAAAATAGGCAGAATCATTGAATATGTCAACTGTGTTGTGAATGGAGAGCCTGTGGAACAAGAAAAACATTTCAGCTACTTAGACACTATTTTTACTGAAGATGGTAAATTAAATATAGAAATAGACAAGAGAATCAGCAAAGCTGCTATGGTGGGAAGTCAACTGAATAAATTCATATGGAATAAGAGAGAAATTAGTCGGAACACTAAATTAGCTGTATACAAGACAGTGTTCAAACCAGTTTTAACTTATGGATCTGAGAGCTAGGTCAGAAGTAAAACACTTGACCAAAGACTAGAGACCGCAGATATGAGAGTCCTGAGAAAGATTATATGCATGAACAGATGGCATCAATGGCAATATCATATTAAAAACGAGGATATTAGGAAAGAACTTGACATTGTCAGCATCCAGGAATGCGTTAGCAGAGCTAATCTCAGGTGGTATGGTCATTCAAATAGAATGGGAGAGGAAAGATTAGCAAAACAAGTGTTCTCTGCCAGGTTGGCAGCAAAATGACCCAGAGGAAGACCAAGATATAGGTGGATTGATACGGTGCAAAGTGCCTTAGATGATAGAAATATAAGATCTGATAATGTTGGAGTCTTGACAAGTAACAGACTGATTTGGAGGAAAATTGTAGATAGGAAGTTAGCAATGATGTAATTTTTTTCATGTAGTACTATCATATCCTGTACACCCCTTGAGGGTACATGGCAGGAATTTGATGATGAAAATGATGATGATCTTCAGAGTAATGGGAGTAAACCTCCATCCTGGTTTCTTTTAATTATTCGCCCGCTCATTCCTCTGCATCTCCTCCCTTAAAGCTCTAGTTTCCCTGAACTCTGCACTTCAGGAGAAAGTGTTGCTCACTGAGCAACACTTTCTCCTGATACCATATAGGAAATCGTACATCCTCTAGTGATGTGCAACTCTCTACTTGTAACAATCTTCCAAAAAGAGTTTTTATAATAGATTTTGGGGAATTTATTCAGTGCTCTCCAAAATCATGCTACAACTTTATTAGGAAGAGATCCTGTGGGATGTATGTTTTAAACATATATCTATGCTTCATGTCTGAGAATATCATCTCCACTAAGAACTTCTAAAAGTCTCATACTATTTGGACAAGAAAATGAACACTGATGATTAATATACTAATAATCCCCATTTTTTACCTCTATCAACATGATGCTGCACTATATCATGCTGCATTCTATTGTGATATATTTTGAGTAAAATTACATAGGAAAAACCTCAGTGGACTAAACTAATATGTAGTTAGCAAAGATGTTAAAACCAGGTAATTTAAAGAGAAATTCTCCTAAATTACCTAGTTTTAACATTCCTATTTTAACAGGTGACCAGCATGCACATGAACAGTACATGGAACACGCCAGAAGGGTAAAAGCAGATTATGAAAGGAAGTTAGCAATATAGGCTAAAGATAATCCCCAACAGTTCTTTCGATATGCTCCAAGCAAAAAAAAAAATGTATATGGAAGAATGATTTTAATGAATGCTGATGGTAAGTTGGTAACTGAATCGGTCAAAATTGTAGAATTACTGAGTGAACACTTTGCAAGAGTATCATCCAGGTGGTCATATTGCAGGAACAAAAGAGCTAAAAGGTTATATGAGAACAGAGGTAAATGAAATGGAGGTGAATACCATATTACAGAACCTTAATGTGAATACACCTGTGGGGTTGAATAAGATACCAGCTCGAGTTTTAAGTGAAGTGGTGAGAGAACTGTCAGTGCCTTTTACAATATTGTTTAATCTAAGTCTCAGCTCTGGGTTAGTCCTGAGAAGATGGAAAGAGGAGAAAATAGTTCCATTGTATAAAGGAGACTCCAAGACTGATGTAGCAAATTACCGAGAAATCAGGATTTGTTGTCATAGTATTGGAGAAGTTGGTCAATAACATAATACAGGAATGAGTAGACGAAAATGGGACACTGTATTGCGGGGGGGGGGGGGGGGGGGAGCATGGTTTTGTAAAGGTAGCTCAGGCCTCAGTAACTTGCTCACATTTAATACAGTGACAGCTGAATTGGATAAAGGTAATGGGTTTACATTGATACTGCTGGACTTTTCTGGCCTTGGACAGGATACCACATAGAAATCTAATCAGTTAACTGCAGCACATGGGGATGGATATACGGCTGGTGAGATGGATAAGATGGTTGTTGATGGAGAGATATCAGAGAGTAGTTTATTCAGAAGTACAGTCCAAAGAAGACCTGTGACTAGTGCCATATTGCAGGTTTTGTTCTAGGACTGCTGCTGTTTAATTTGTACTTGTCAAGATAGGAAAGGATCTGAGAATAACAGTTCAGTTATTTGCCAACGATGCAAAGTTGGGTAGAGTAATAGTTAATACAGATGATGTCAAAATTTTGCAGGATGATTTGGATAGATTGGCAGACTGGACAAAGGAGAATAGCTGTCAGCTTAATGTGATATATAATAGGTTATATAACAGTTTAATAGGTTATGCATTTCGGGGTGAAAAGATTACAAGCTGTACACCACATTGGTAGAACTGTACTCCAGGAAATTGATGAAGCCAGAGACTTGGGAATGTTAGTGGATAGAAAGTTAAAGTTTAGAGGACACATAGCAAAAGTGACTAAAGCATCTCATCATACTTTGACGAGCAGAGACAAGCAGGTTATTGTTTCTCTTTATTGAGCCTTGATAAGACCCCATCTTGACTACTGTGTGCAGATCTGGGAGCCAGGGTTTCTTGGTGATGAGTAGGTGGAGAGGATCCAGAGGCAAGTGACCAAGATGGCAGCAGGGCTATGGAATGAATCTTATGAGAGCAGGTTGAAGATTTGTGAGTTACAGGATGTAGTTGATAAGCAGAAATGGGGATCATATGACTGAGGGATTTTACAAGATTAATTCGGAGGAAAATTTTCAAAACTGGTCTGGTGGTGGGGAAAACTAATGGCCACCCATGGAAACTGAGTAAGTGCAAGATTGCTAGAACTAGGTTTTATGCTTGGAGAGTAGTGATGCAATAGGTTGCCAGTCTGTTGTGGGGCCATGACTGTGAATCAGTGTGCAAATGTTGGATAGTTCTTGACAGGATGCTTAGAGCTTCTCTCAATGAGTCTAAGAACTCCTTCGAATTGCCCTTAATAATAATATTATTATTAAGTATAATTTCTGGGAAATTCCCATGCTACTCCTCTAAAACACTATTAATATAATTAACGGCGATTTTAGCCTGTTTTTGTTTAGGAGTGTCCCTTATATTTAATACATTGGCTAACATAACTAAAAAGGGGTATATATATATAATTTAAGACATTACGGGCGAGTGTAGAAGGCAATTATGGCAGAATAAAAAATGTTGAAAAATCAAGGTATGTTACATAATTTTTCAACATTTTTTATTCTGCCATAATTGCCTTCTACACTCGCCCGTAATGTCCTAAATTATATATAATATATATAACCCTTTTGAGTTATGTTAGCCAATGTATTAAATATAAGGGACACTCCTAAACAAAAACAGGCTAAAATAGCCGTTAATTATATTAATATTATTATTATTATTATTGCTATAAGGCTGTTAGAATGCAGAAAGGGAAAATGAATGCGATGATTGTTTTGGCAGGTAGAAATGAACTGGCAAGAAACAAGTGTGATGTGGAACAAGAAATGAAAAAGTACGTGGAACAAGCAGATAAAAAAGGATTAAAGAATATGCTAGGTGTGAAATTTTGTTCATCATGAAATTTTATTGTTCTTTTAGACCCAGGAAGTCAAGAACTCATTGATCTCTCCCCACCCTGCTCCATTTTTTTTTTTTTTTTTTTTTTACTAGTCAATATAATAGCAAGTTTGTCATGTTTAGGAGTACCCCCTTTGTCAATCATGCATCACCTATTTATTATTTTCTTATATTTTAAATTCCATCTTTTATTCCTCAAGTTTATCATTCATGTTAATTCACAGTTTATTATTTTATATTGGTGTTTTAGTTCCTTTCTGATTTTAAAATACAGTTAGCTGTTCAGTTACATACCACTTCAGCACAATTCAAGTTGCCATCAGTATAAATAAAAAAAATATTTGTGGACAGAAGAATGAAGACTGGATGACTTTCTACCTTTAGTATATTCTCAAGGAAGGTATGTTTTACTCATCATCATCATGCATATAAAGGACAACAGGTCTCCAATACTTCTAGTCATCTTGCCCTTAAGAGAACTAATTTGTGTGTTTGACTTCATGTGTACCGTAACCAGAGGCTGAGAAAATACTCTGGTTGCCAAGTCGCTCTAGCTCTTTAGTGTTATCCAGGATGCACCATGAGGAGGTGAGCTAGATCACAAAAGATGTACAAATAAAAGAAAAAAAATTTATGTATGCTTTTCGAAAAGAATTTGTTCAAAACAATTAGCAAAAAAAAGTACTTAAAAAGATATTGTTTTCTGAGAAACCTGCACACATACAGCTACCAAAGTCAGATATAAAGGTTCTCTCTACTTTACAATCAGAGACATCACTAGACATATATGAGGGTAGTCTGAAAAGTTCTCGGCCTCTACCATAGATGGCAAAACTATCGGCAAGATTTTTTTTTCTAAGTTGGACCATCTTAATAAGAATCCATGTGAAACTGCAAGTCATTCTATCAAGTAGTTTGTTTTATACAGCTGTCTGAAGCAAAAGTGTTATCTGTATCCCTTGAAATGGATAAAATTGAGTATTGTGCAGTTCTAAAATTCTTTGTAAAAGAAGGTTTAACACCAAAAGAAATTCATTCGAAGATCATAAAAGTTTATGGCAATCTTCTCCTTCATTTTCGACAATTAAGAAATGGGATGCCGAGTTTAAACGTAGCCATACCAGCCTTGAAGATGATCCATGTGTAGGCCGTCCAAGAAGTATAACAACATCAGAAATCATTGATCAAGTGCCCGATATGGTATCGGATGACCGGTGAGTCAAGGTGCGTGAAATTGCTGAGACTATAGGCATTTCAAAAGAACATGTAGGATATATTTTGCATGAAGAATTGCAAATGAAAGAGCTTTGCACAAGATGGGTGCAATGCTTGCTCACAGTAGACAAAAAAAAAACTCACGTGAAAATCTCTGAACTGTGTTTGAAGCGTTTTAACAAGAATAAAACTGATTTTGTGCATAATTTACTATGGATGAGACTTGGATTCACCATTACACACCAGAATCTAAACAGCAGTCAAAATAGTGGACAGGATCTAATTGTTCAGCACCAAAGAAAAAGCGGTTCCATCTGCAGGAAAGGCCATGACATTGGTGTTTTGGGATGCTAAAGGAATTTTATTTATTAATTATCTTGAAACGGGTAAAAAAAATAACTGGTCTTTTAACTGATTAATTTTATTCTGATCTTTTAACCAGACCAGACGAAAAAATTCTTGAGAAAAGACCCAGTTTGCAGAAGAAAAAATCATCTTTCATCAGGACAATGCACCTGCCTGCGAGGGTGTTTTGGCAATGGGAAAATTAAGGGATCTGTAGTATGAATTGTATGCGCAATCACCCTATTCCCCAGATTTGGTTCCATCTGACTTGTATCTCTTCCCAAAACTAAAACTCTTCCTTGGTGGTCAGCGTTTTTCTTCGAATCAAGTGGTGATTGCAGCTGTAGAGGGGTATTTTGCAGACCTTACTGAGAACCCCCTAGAAGGCCAGGATAATTGCATTGGAGAATCGCTGGAATAAATGTATTAGTCTTAAGGGAAATTATGTTGAAAAATAAAAATAATTTTGAAATTAGAAATTGTTTTTTCATTGTTAGGCCAAGAACTTTTCAGACCAACCTTGTATATATATCATCATCATCAAATTCCTGCCATGTACCCTCAAGGGGTGTACAGGATATGACAGTACTACACGAAAAAATTACATCATTACTAACTTCCTATCTACAATTTTCCTCCAAATCAGTCTGTTACTTGTCAAGACTCCAACATTATCAGATCTTATATTTCTATCGTCTAAGGCACTTTGTACCGTATCAATCCACCTATATCTTAGTCTTCCTCTCGGTCGTTTTCCTGCCAACGTGGCAGAGAACACTTGTTTTGCTAATCTTTCCTCTCCCATTCTATTTAAGTGACCATACTACCTGAGATTAGCTCTGCTAACGCATTCCTGGATGCTGACAATGTCAAGTTCTTTCCTAATATCCTCGTTTTTAATATGATATTGCCATTGATGCCATCTGTTCACGCATATAATCTTTCTCAGGACTCTCTTATCTGCGGTCTCTAATCTTTGGTCAAGTGTTTTACTTCTGACCCAGCTCTCAGATCCATAAGTTAAAACTGGTTTGAACACTGTCTTGTTACAGCTAATTTAGTGTAGAGACTAATTTCTTTCTTATTCCATATGAATTTATTCAATTGACTTCCCACCATAGCAGCTTTGCTAATTCTGTTGTCTATTTCTATATTTAATTTACCATCTTCGGTAAAAATCGTGCCTAAGTAGCTGAAATGTTTTACTTGATCCACAGGTTCTCCATTCACAACACAGTTGACATTTTCAATGATTCTGCCTATTTTCATTGTCTTTGTCTTTTTATTGCTGACCTTCATACCATATCTATTACAACAACTATTCAATTTAGTCAGAGAATCTTGCAGACTTGTAGCGGATTTATTTAGAAGTATAACATCATCCGCATAAAGCAAAGAGCTGACATTAACATCTCCAATTTTGATATCAGGTTTAATACCACATTACTTCATAATGTGATCCATATAGATAATGAATAACAGAGGGGATAATGTACATCCTTGTCTCACACCAGAATTAACATTAAACCATCTTCCTGCACTTCCTTCAATTCTAACTGCAGACTTACAACTCAAATAAAGACTAAGTATTGCTTGATATAATGCCCCATTGACACCATATAACTGCAGCGTATTGAATAGCTTCTCTCTTGGCACCTTGTCATATGCCTTTTCCAAATCGACAAAACTTAAATACAGATCTTTGTTATAATCCCATGCTTTCTCAACTATTTGTCGTAAAGTGAAGATCTGATCCTGACAGCTTCTATTTGGCCTGAATCCAGCTTGTTCTTCACCAAGCTTTTCTTCCACAATTCTTCTCAACCGTTTCGCAAGTATACTTGCATAGATCTTGCTAGGAAAACTCAGTAGGGAAATACCTCAGTAATTCTCACATTCAGTTTTATTTCCCTTTTTAGATATGGGTACTATGAGAGCTCTACTCCAATCATCGGGAATTCGTCCCTCTGTCCAGGCTTTCTGAACTATGCAGTGCAGCCACTGTAAGACTTTTATACCACCACACTTCACCATTTCTGGTCAAATATCATCTACTCCTGCTGCCTTTCCACATTTCAAGCCTTTGATGGCTTTTTCTACTTCAAGTATGGATATGTATTCCTGACTGCATTTCTGATCAGTGTTTTTTATTACTGTGCTGTCATCACTGCTTGTTTCATTTAGCAGTTTTTCAAACTAATTACTGCATACTTCAAGGATATCTTTTTCTCCTGTTTTCATGTCACCTTTATCATCTCTAACTCCAGCACTCTTTCCTCCATTCCTAAGCTTTTCAACAACCTCCAGAATATTTTGCCACCTTCTTGATATTTATTTTCTATATTCTTGCCAAAGTCCTCCCACGACGTTTGTTTAGCTAGTTTTACACACTGTTTAGCTTTCTTACATTTGTCTCTGTATTCTGTAAGAGTAAAAGCTGACTTATTTGCCAGGAACTTTTGATATGCTTTCTTCTTTTCCTTCACTTCCTCTTAAACTTCCTGTGTCCAGCAGGGAGTTCTGATTTTTTTATCCTTACAGACAACCTCACCACATGTCTCTCCCACTGAATCAATCAGTTTTTTTCTTTAGGGCTTGCCACTGAATCTGCAATGTTTGGTTGCTGTTCTCAAAAACTTTCATTTTTTCATCAATAATGTTTGTGTATTTTAGTCTACAGTTCTCATCTGAGAGCTGTTCAACTTTCATTCGCTTTAAAACTTTCTTACATGTTATTCTTTTCAATATGAAATTCAATTTTATTATGCTCAAGACTAAATAGTGATCACTTCCAATTTGAAATCCTCTGTACACTCTGGTGTCCTGCACCATGGAGAAAACATCACTATCAACAATGTAGTCAATGAGACTTTTCTTATTCCTAGCCTCTTCTCTCCATGTGAATTTGTGCACATTTTTATGTTGGAACATGGTGTTAGTAATAACCAGTCCATGTCCTGAGCAGAAATCCAACAGATATTTGCCATTATTATTAGCTTTGCTCTTTTCTCCTAATTTTCCCAAAATATTTTTGTATGTGTGACAATCATTTCCTACTCTGCTATTTAGATCCCCAACAAGGACCAACTTTTCCTTTTTCATTGTTCTAACAGATAAGCTTAGGCGTTGCTGGTTATTCATGACTTATTTTTCACGGTATTAACAGCACCACAAACACTTTTATCAACAAGGATGTTTTATTAACGCTAATATTTCGCTGATTTTCAAATCAGCATCATCAGAGCACAACACACATGTAAACGCGACAGTGAGTGAGTGAAACAATATAATTGCAGAAAGACAAAAGATCTAAAGTCCTATTTTTGGCGCCCTCTAACAAAAAAAAAAAAAAAAAGCAGCAGTTATCCAGGAGTTTTTCTTAGGATAACCGTCTCCCAAATTTTTGGCAAATTAATGCAACAATATTTGTTAAGGTTGGGAGAATTCTTCAAAGCCATTGCTGACTCAAAAAATAGTCTTTCAGATCTATAACGACTCCTAAATAGCACATTTGTTTTCCTCCATCTAATCCTGTGTGAAGGAGTGTCCAAAGTGTGGTCTGCCAGTCCCGACTTGCCATAGTAATAGTAGTGGATGTATCTTTCATGTTCTTCCAGGCGGATGTTCACTGATCTTCCTGTTTGCCCATAATAGGCCAAGTCACAGTCACATGGAACTTTGTACACTCCTGGGTGTGCTAAAGGGTGAAGTTTATCCTTTGGTGAGCGGATCAGAGTTGCCAGCTTGACATGAGGCTTGAAGGTGGTGCGAAGGCCATGTTTCACCAATACTTTGGCTATCTTTTCCGATGTACCTCTGATATAGGGAATAGAAATGGTCATGCTGTATTCTTGTGTATTAGGGGGGGGGGGCAGAGTAATGGGCCTATGTAGTATTTTTTCTATTTTGTAGGGATTGTAGCCGTTGGCTAAGAACGTATGGTGCAGGTACTGGAGTTCAGTGGTCAGAGCTGTATCATTAGAACAAATGGCTCTGGCTCTGTGTGTTAGTGTTTTTAAAATGCCATACTGTTGGACTGGATGATGATGTGATTGTTTATGTAGGTATCTTCCTGTGTGTGTAGGCTTCCTGTAAATAGAAAAAGATAGTGATCCATCTGAAAGGCGGGTGACTAATGTGTCAAGAAATCGTAAACAGTTATTTGATTCTTTTTCTACTGTGAAGTGAATTTTGGGGTGTTGGCTGTTTAGGTAGGTGACAAAAGCATCCAAAGTGTCTTGTCCGTGGGGCCAGATGGCAAACACATCATCTACATAGCGCAACCACACTAGTGGCTTGTATGTAGCTGTGGTAAGTACTTTGTTTTTTTTGGTAAGTTTTGTGGTAAGTACTATTTTTTGAGTCAGCAATGGCTTTGAAGAATTCTCCCAATCTTAACAAATATGGCTGCATTAATTTGCCAAAAATTTGGGAGACGGTTATCCTAAGAAAAACTCCTGGATAACTGCTGCTTTTTTTTTTTTTTTCGTTAGAGGGCGCCAAAAATAGGACTTTAGATCTTTTGTCTTTCTACAATTATATTGTTTCACTCACTCACTGTCGCATTTACATGTGTGTTGTGCTCTGATGATGCTGATTTGAAAATCAGCGAAATATTAGCGTTAATAAAACATCCTTGTTGATAAAAGTGTTTGTGGTGTTGTTAATACCGTGAAAAATAAGTCATGAAGAACCTTTTTCATTGTGTCAGTTGCTTTTTCTAAAGCCTCAAAAAATTCCTCCACTTCTACCTTAGTAGAACCTTCTGTGGGACCATAGGCACAAATAAGTCTCGTTGTCCAGTTCCCCATTCTCATATTTGCCACACATTACTCTACTTGAGACTGACTGCCATTCAAGAAGATTAGCCTCGTATTTTGTGTTGAATACTATGGCTACTCCTTCTTTTCCTTTACCTTGTGTGTGTGTATATATATATATATATATATATATGTATATATATAAAGTGAAAAACAATAAAAAATAGTAATTAATGCATAATAAAAAAAATTGTGATATTCTGTGTGAAACAGCACACAAAAATTGTATTTAAAATTTTTTTTTTTTTTTTTTTTTTTTTACCTGGGCATTTATCAACAGCTTCTCTGATTTTTTCAATCCAATGATTTTTTTCTTTTGTAGTAAGACAGAAGAGTTCATACATTTCAGGCTCAACTGGACTTGAAGATATTAAATAAATTCCATGGTTGTTCTGCCCTGCCTTTTCTCGAACTAGCAATTTTTGCAAAGATAGTATTCCACACTGTAAGTATTGCAAAGAAAGAAGAATGATGTTACTGGTATGAAAACAGACTCAGTAATATAAAATGGTGTACAAGATTACAACATAAGAAAACAGATTATATAAGCAATAATTTTGCTGCACCAGAATTAGAATGCTAAATTACCCACAAAAGTTTGACAGCAATATTTCGTAATTAGTGTAGTTATTTAATTTTTTATTATTATTCCAAACGTTTGAAATCTTTAGATCTGAGGAGGTCTATGAAACTAACTACAAATGATTAATATATACTACCTGAGGAAAAAAAAAAAATTGTACCATTAAAAAAAAAAAAATATATATATATATGTATATTATATATTGAGAAGTATTTATGCACGGCTAGTCTCATCTTTCCAGAAGACTTAAAAGCATATCAACCTGGTAAACGTAACATTGAGCTCACTGTTACCTCTTCACTAGATGAAGAAATGCAGGTGTGTGAGGCAAAGGTATTAGAGCTGTTGCACAAATTGAATAAGAATTCAGCAATAGGGATTGATGGAATATCAGCACATGTGCTAAAAGCACATGTGCTGATATTCTGATGAGCTGGCCATTCCTCTGATCAGGATGTTTAATGTGAGTCTCAAAACAGGACAGAATCCACAGGAATGGAAAGAATGTATAGTAATTCCATTGCACAAGGGTGGTGCAAAGACCGATATATCCAACTATCAACCACCAATTAGTATATCAGGAGTGGTAGTGAAGATTTTGGAAACATTACTGTTTTAATAAGGAAATACTGTGAGCAGACATATAAATTCAAAAATATAATAACAGAAAAACTCACATTAAATATTATTTAATAGTATAATTTTCCCCTGTGTATCGCAGCCATCTTCAGTACATTTATGAAGCTAATTGAACAATAACTGACAATTCCAAAGGGCGCCACCTAAGTAACTAATGTAAGATAACTAAAAAGGTCAATTAATTTTCTAACTAAAAAAAAACAAAAACACACACACATATATATATATATACATAAAAAGTTAGGAAAGATTAACTGATTTATAAAGTACTATCTCCCATAAAGGGGATAGACGTAAACCATCAGATCTATTTAAGTTAGGAGAATGAAGTCAAGTTTCACATGTTTCTTTATAAAGCCATTCAATGAGGAACTGACTTTTGTGAAGGACTCTTGGCTTATTCCAATGAACTCTATGTCTAGTGATGATGGCATGCTCTGCAAGTCCAGACTGTTCAGGTTCAAGGTATTCAATATAATACTGGTGTTCTTCTAGCCGAATACAGGCAGATCTTCCTGTTTGTCCGAAATAATATAATCCACAAGAGCAAGGAATCTGGCAGACACCTGGATGACTAAGATGTGGAAGCTTGTCCTTTAAAGAAGTGAGAAAGGTGGAGATTTTTCTGAAAGGTTGAAAGGCAACAAAAATATTCAGTGGTTTTAAAACTTTTGCTATAGGTTCACTAATGCCTTGCAAGTAAGAGATAGGAATACGAGTTATATCTTCTGTATTTGAAGAGGAAGACACATTAAACTACTCAAAGCTCTATTGATGAAGGAATTCTTATATCCATTAGATAAAAAGGAGAAAATAATATATTGCAGTTCTTTTTGTAACAGATCATCTGAAGAACAAAAGAGTTGGCCCGATGAACCAGTGTTTTAATAGTTCCTGCCTTTTGACTGGAATGGTGATGAGATTCAGTGGATATAATGGCCTGCATGAGTCTTCTTTCTATAGACTGAGAAATGTAGGTTACCAACTAGTTGGTGAAGAATTAAAAGATCTAAAAAGGCTAACTGCTTATTTGATTCTACTTCTAGGGTGAACTGGATCCTTGGATGAAGTGTTCACCCTAGAAGTAGAATCAAATAAGCAGTTAGCCTTTTTAGATCTTTTAATTCTTCGCCAATCAGATGGTAACCTACATTTCTCAGTTTTATGGAAAGAAATTCTCATAGACAGACTTGAGCATTGGTTGTACATGCTTAGTAAATAACTTAAAGAAATTACAATGTTCAATAGAATATACATTAAATTAAACTTTAATATATTTCCAATATTTCGGCAATGTCACGTTGCCATCTTAAAAGGAACTTACAATAAAGACTCGTGCACGCAGGCACTAAACACAGTAAATGTGAACGAAGCAAGGAAGCTATGGTTTTCCTAAAAGTCCTGATTGTACCCCCTTGCGGGCTATGTAGATATTCTTGGCCATTGGTCTGAAGGGCTTCTGATGTAAGCCTCCCAAATTTGGGGCAGTCTCATGCAAACAAATTTCTTGAGGCTTGGCATGTTTCTTAGGGCTAACTCAACAAATTTGGTTGCATGAGACTGCCTCAAATTTGGGAGCAAGGCATTAGTGAACCTATAGCAAAAGTTTTAAAACCACTGAATATTTTTGTTGCCTTTCGACCTTTCAGAAAAATCTCCACCTTTCTCACTTCTCGAAAGGACAAGCTTCCACATCTTAGTCATCCAGATGTCTACCAGATTCCTTGCTCTTGTGGATTATCTTATTTCGGACAAACAGGAAGATCTGCCTGTATTCAGCTAGAAGAACACCAGTCTTATATTGAATACCATGAACCTGAACAGTCTGGACGTGCAGAACATGCCATCATCACTAGACATAGAGTTCATTGGAATAAGACAAGAGTCCTTCACAAAAGTCGGTTCCTCATTGAACAGCTTTATAAAGAAACATGTGAAACTTTATTTCATTCTCCTAACTTAAATAGATCTGATGGTTTACGTCTATCCCCTTTGTGGGAAATAATACTCTATAAATCAGCTAATCTTTCCTAACTTTTTATTGTGTGTATATGTGTGTGTATGTATATATATATATATATATATATATATATATATATATATATATGTTTGTTTTTTTTTTAGTTAGGAAATTTATTGACCTTTTTAGTTATCTTACATTAGCTATTTAGGTGTCGCCCTTTGGAATTGTCAGTTATTGTTCAATTAGCTTTATAAATGTACTGAAGATGCCTGCGATACACAGGGGATAATAATACTATTAAATAATATTTAACGTGAGTTTTTCCGTTAATATATTTTTGAATTCATGGAAAAATTGGTTAGGGACGGTATTTAAAAATAGGTTGACAGTGAATCTCTACTTTGCAATGAACAACATGGGTTTACTAAGGGAAGGTTATGTTTTAGCAACTTGTTCACGTTCTATAATAATGTTACTATTGAACTAGACAAGGGAAATGGATAATCATGATACTATTGGATTTTGTTAAGGCTTTTGACAGAATACAGCATGGAAGCCTGTTGCATAAATTGGAGAAAATGGGTTTGGGTTATACAATATTAGCATGGATAAGAGGATGGCTGACTGACAGATATCAAAAAGTGGTATATGGGAGATCTGAGTCTGCAAGGTTTAAGGTAACAAGTGGTGTACCACAAGGATCATTGTTTGGTCCACTGTTATTCAATCTGTACATTAATTATATTGGGAAGGATTTTACAAGCAACATACAGTTATTTGCTGATGATGCAAATATAGGTAGGGTAATCAGGAATCCTCTGATATGCGGTCTTGCAGAATGATTTGAATAGGCTGGAATTGTGGGCATGGGAAAATGGGTGTCAGTTCAATGTCAGTAAATATAAAGTCATTCGCTTTGGCATGATTGGATATCCAATGTCATATTATATTGATGGAATTAGGCTAGAACAGCATTTTCCAAACTTTTCTTACGATGGAACACTTCACAAATCCCAAAATTTTCACGGAACACCATGGTTATTTTGTAATGTATTAATTAATAATTAATTGTTAATTTAGTATTTTAATTAATGACCAATTAATAAATGGTCATTAATTAATAATTAATTATCTAATCAATTAAACATAAATATCATTAAATTAATTTGTGCCGATTTTCATTGACATCCCATTCTGATCACAAAAATTTATAATATTATAAGTACTTACGAGTGAATGCAGACTTTTTCTCCTGTGTGTTGGTAGTTTTTCCCTTCTTTTGTAAATTCTGGAGATCACTTTGCAGGCTGGTGGTGGTATCTGTTGCATCACAAACACCTTCAATATGAGATTTCTTAATCATCATCATGCATATCAAGGATTTAGGCCTAGCATGGCCTGTTCCGGCTTTAGAAGTCATTGTTGAATCGTTTAAGAGGACGTCCTAGTTTTCTTTTTCCTAATGGCTTGTACTTAAAGGCTTGTTTTGGTAATCTTTCTGTTTTCATTCTTTGAACGTGTTCCATCCATTTATGTTTATATTTTTTAATTTTTTTTATTACTGGTTCTTGGTTTATTTCTTTCATAATTTCTTTGTTTCTTTTGTGATCAAATAGAGTATACTTTGCAGTTTTTCTCATAAACTTCATTTCTGCTGTTATTAATCTTTGTTTATCTTTTTGTTTTATTGTCCAGATTTCGCTTCCATACATTAAGACGTAGGGCTAATGTATTGTATACTTTTAGTCTGGTTTGTTTTTGAACCAGGTTAGGTTTAAATATAGAGTTAATTACACCTGTTATTTTTAAATATTTAAAAATACATATTTTTTAAAATTATTTTTAAAAATAGATTTCTTAATATCAAAATTAAACAAAGTCCCTTGTCTCTTATTCATATTAAAATTTAAATCTGCAGGCCTATTACTTTTAAAAAAATCACGGCACTACGGTTTTGAAACTTTCACCCTACAATACGAACTTGCAAAGAAAGTATTCAGTATTATTAGTTGAGAACTGGATATAGACTACCTTGATCTTCAATTTTAGTGAAAAAATTTTCTTTATACTTCCTTGCTGATTGGTCACTAACATTTGCAACACAGATGTTATTTCTTTCAGCTTTGAGAAGAGAGGATACGCTACCCATTGTTGTAATCTGCTTGTAGGCAATTTTTATGACCAGTCATAAAAAGGGGTATTCTTTTTCCCATTGTTGAAAGATTTCAACGTGTGAAAATTAAAGATAATTCATGAATATTTCCATGTTCAAAAATATGCTGCTTGGTCACTGATATTTGCTACACAGACATCATTTTCTTCAGTTTTGAGAACAGAGGATATGCTGCCCATTGTTATAATCTGCTTGCAGGCAATTTTTATGACCAGTCAGAAACAGCGGTATTCCCTTTCCCAAATGTTGAAAAGTTTCGATGTGTGAAAAAAAATTAATGATAATTCATGAATACTACCATGTTTAAAAACACACGGCTTGGTCACTGACATTTGTTACGCAGATGTTATTAGGCATCTGGGTCTGAGCTTTTCGACATATTCACAAATATTATTCTCCTCAGAATATTTCCACTATAAAATATTTATTCATGAAAAATGCTTAGAAAACTAAAATGACAAATTCCAGGAGAAGTCCGGAACACTTATTCACCTTCTGCGGAACACAGTTTGGGAAACCCTAGGCTAGAAGACACTAATGCGGCTAGGGATCTTGGAGTGTTAATAGATAGGAAGTTGAAGTTCAAGGATCATGTGACAAAGATTGCAAATACAATTCAAAAGATAATTGCAATGCTGAAATGAACGTTCACATGTAAAGATAAGGATGTTATTTTGCCTCTTTACAAGGCCTTGATAAGACCTCACTTGCACTATTGTGCACAGGTCTGGTCTCCTGGTTTACGTTGTGATTCTGATATACTGGAGAGAGTACAAAGGATAGAGTTAAAAATGATATCAGGATTGTGGAATACCGATTATGAAGACAGTTTGAGAATTTGTAGACTGCAGACACTAGCAAACAGAAAAAAGGGGGTGTGATATGATTGAGACTTACAAACTTCTGAAAAGGACATACAGGATTTCAATTGATGGAATTTTTCAGTTTATGGAGGGTGAGGAGAGGATGAGAGGGCATCCTTGGAAGCTGAGAATGAAGGTCGCCAAGAAGGGTATGAGGGCTAGATTTTTCTCTGAGGGTGGTGCATGATTGGAATGAATTGCCTTTGGATGTTGTGAGTGCAAACAGTGTGAATGAATTCAAGAATAAGTATGATAGCTTGTGTGTGTAGTTTGTGGCCTCCCTCGATAAGTCTCTGACTCCTACTCCTGGTGGTCTCTCTTAATGATGATAATAATAATAATAAAAATAATAATATTTGGAAGTATTTATGCACAGCTAGTTTCATCTTTCCAGAAGACTTCATAGGGTGCATAAACAACACAGAAGGAAAAAAAACAACAACAGAGAAATACATTAAACATTGCAAGAATATAATGGTCACTGCAAATATATATATATATATATATATATTATTTTTAGCATACTTCTCTCCATGTGATGTTGTATTGTTCTCAGCTTTTTGTTTAGGGCTTCTGTTAAAGTCCATGTTTTTCCCCTGTATATTAGGACAGGAAGTATGCACTGGTCGAAAGCTTTCCTTTTTAGACTCATAGGGATGTCACTTCTGAATTTGTATATATATATATATATATATATATTTCAAAAAATAGATTTAATGACTCCAAGACCGAGATAACATATAAAGATTTTAATGATAAATATCTCGGTCTTGGAGTCATTAAATCTATTTTTTGAAATGTATAACAACCGAGTAAAAACTAATCGCCACATATATATATATATATATATATATGTAGAAAGTATTTTACCTTGGGTATAATAAATGTTAAAAATACCAAGCAATTTTAAACCTGGTTTTACTCTATTTCCCAAGTAGACAAACAAGTTGAGTTCGCGCCTGCAAGTGATGCAAGTCTAGCTGATCCTACAGGTAGTGCAAGACCAAGGCAACTCATGGTAAAGGTGGCATAAGCTCTGATCACTAATCTTAATATTTACCCTTAATGCCAAAACACATCTCCAAGAAGGGGATGTATGATGTTTTGTATTAAAGGCAAGGGGGCCACTACCCAGACCAGTTTCGACCTTTATTGAGGTCTCATCAGTGGGAGCCAGGCTAGAAATACCAAGATTTTAGTAATACAGAACTTATAAGTATTTTACCAGAACAAGTTACAAGGTGTTTTAACCTTATTAAATAAAAATCTCAGGAGGAGATATAAATGTAGAAAGTATTTTACCTTGGGTATAATAAATGTTAAAAATACCAAGCAATTTTAAACCTGGTTTTACTCCATTTCCCAAGTAGACAAACAAGTCAAGTTTGCGCCTGCAAGTGATGCAAGTCTAGCTGATCCTACAGGTAGTGCAAGACCAAGGCAACTCGTGGTAAAGGTGGCGCAAGACCACGAGTTGCCTTGGTCTTGCACTACCTGTAGGATCAGCTAGACTTGCATCACTTGCAGGCGCAAACTTGACTTGTTTGTCTACTTGGGAAATGGAGTAAAACCAGGTTTAAAATTGCTTGGTATTTTTAACATATAATATATACTGGCCTGCGAATTAGAAATTTTGCAGAAATAAAGAGTTTTCTGTATCAGTATATGTGATACCAATACCAATCCCTTTCAATTCCCTGTGCATAGTTTGGTGAGATGTGAGATATGGGTTGCGAACAGCCTTCATTAAATGCCATGGTCAATTGTTGTACACAGGAAGTTCTATTTATCTGTACAAGCATTCTCAGATGATAGTGATCTCATTCCTGACAGACTGTTATTATTATTATTATCCCGGGCAACTCCAAGGAGTTGACGGACTCATCGAGGGAGGCTCTAACATCATGTCAAGAACAACTATTCGACATTCACACAGTATCTATCATACCTTGCCTTGAACTCATTCACGGTCATAGCACCCACAACAGACTCTGGCAGCTTATTCCACTCATTCACCACTCTCCAAGTAAAAAACCTAGCTCTAACACCCTTGTTAACCACATTCTTACCCAGCTTCCATGCATGGCCCCTAGTCCTCCCACCACCAGTCCTATTTTCAAAAATATCTTCTGGATTAATCTTATAGAAACCTTTCAGTAATTTGAATGTCTCAATCATATCACCCCTTTTCCACATATCGACCAATTTTTGCAATCCACGAATCTTCAACCTATTCTCATAAGGTTCATTCCACAGACCTGCTATCATCTTGGTCACTCGTCTCTGGATCCTCTCCACTTCCTCCCCATCACTGTCTTAGGACTACAGTTACGTCTCTTAGACAAGTAATGTGGGTTATTTTTTCAAAGAGGCATAACTGTAGTCCTAAGACAGTCTGTCAGGAATGAGATTGCTGCCATCTGAGAATGCTTGAATGCTTGTACAGACAAACAGAACTTCCTGTGTGCAACAATTGATCAAGAATTAAACACCCAGAATATCTCATCTTTTGAGAAACCAGTCAGCTCTGCTGTTTTC
This sequence comes from Typopeltis vanoorti, assembly GCF_054136105.1. Taxonomy (NCBI): domain Eukaryota; kingdom Metazoa; phylum Arthropoda; class Arachnida; order Uropygi; family Thelyphonidae; genus Typopeltis; species Typopeltis vanoorti. The sequence continues at coordinate 10,498,110 of NC_143560.1, forward strand.
AAATTTTTGGCTCCAGGCATACAGGCACCCACAATAAGCCCTTTATCAAACTCTGAAAGATCCTTTGTTTTTCCCATTGTGATCAACACTACTGATGATTACTGACCAGCAGCATTCTGAAATAGTTGCCTAGAACACATGGTGATGCAAGTAACCAAGTATATTGCATATACGCTCTGTAAGTGATGCTTACATACATCTGTTTCTAATTCGGTGTTTCTAATTCTAATTCCTGGTATGTATTATACATACCAGGCATCGAATAATAAAAAAAATCGCTGTCATTTGAAGTAATTCTGGATCTAATTGAGAATTTGAGTGGTGGTGGTAATCTTGCATTCATCATAGTTGAACATAGCAACAGAGTAACAATTTGATAGGTTGTAGCTGAGATTTACATTAAGATGAACAGGATTGAGAATTATTTCTGTTGATTCCAATAATTTTATGTCAAGCTCATCACAGTATCTATACATGATTTTCATTCTCTCTAAATTCATTTAATGTGTGGTGGATTATCGAGATAAGCAGAATTAAGAACATGACTGGAGAGAGCTGAGGTCCTCGATCTTCCATATGCAATGTCTGTAACCAAACTCGATTCCTTGCTTTATCCAGTAAAAAACCATAACATGATGGACTAAAATACCCATGTCTGTAGCACCTTTGGCATAATTACAATGTTTCATGGACAGAGAAAAAAAATTCATAGAACCTTGTATAGAGGAGCATATTAGAGATATTGTGTATTGAAAATGCAGGGCATTAGCTCTATCCAGTCGTGTTCTTAATTCGGCTGATCTCGATGACCAATCCACCACACATTCAATTAATTCAGAGAAAATTGAAATCATATATAAATGCTATGATGAGCTTGAGAGAAAAATATTAGAATCAACAGAAATTATTCTCAATCCTGTTCACTTTAATATAAATCTTGGCTACAACCTATCAAACTGATTCCCCTTTGTCATTCAACTATGGTGAATGCAAGACCACCACCATGCTCAATTAGATCTAAAATTCCTTCAAATAACAGCAATCTGTGTTTAATATAATGACATTTATGTTCTTGTGATGTTCCATGCATTTCTCTGATTCTTATTTTCCCCTTCTATGTTTATGCATCTAATGAAGTCTTCTAGGAAGACAAAAATAGTCATGTAATTTAAAGAATGATGAGTATATTATACTTTGTTCTTCTTGTTATTTATAATCATAATAAAAACTTCCAAATGTTTGATAGCTGAGAGAAAGTCTTTATTAAATATGTAATTTTTTTTTATAATGGCATCCCCCCCCCAAAAAAAAAGTTTCTTAAGTCTATATTACTTAGTATCACAGAAGGAAAAGAAGTCAAGAGCAAAGCTTTTAACTGTATATGTGAAAGACTTCAGATTAAATTAATTTTTTTTTTAAGAAATACACATGAAAGGAATTCGCATGAAAGTGAGGAGTACAAATTTTTTATATGATAATTAGAGGTGCATTTTTTTTGCTCTCCTTTATTTTCTGACAATTTGTGTCTTGATATTTTTTCTGATGATTGTTCATCTGTAAGTCAAAGTATGTCCAACTAGCAAATCAGTATTGAGAGTAATGAAAAATTCAAATGGTAGGTCCTAGTAACATTCCACAATGCAAAACCATCATGCAGCAGTGCACTGAGACAAAAAAAAAGTTGAATGCGACATAAAAGAGTCGTGAGTCAATCCACTAAATGTATGCTGTCTATATATAACTACAGTGATCAAACACATTAATCAGAACACTATAAATGATGTATCAAATGACAAGCAACTATTTGCAAAAATTTGAACCACAAATGGTTAATATCTAGCACCTAGCTGTTAACAAATATTTTAAAAGTTACAGGAGGAATTACTAGCATCATTTCTGAAGGAAGGAAGGAAGCAGTCATCATAAAAATACTGAATAAGAAGATGCATCAGAAACATCTATGTGAAAGAGTGGATCAGCAAGAAATGAGTAGTCATTAATCATCTCTGGGGAGCTTGTAAGGGCACAACTCTAAATATGAGAGCAGTGAATTTGTAAATTGTACAGGATTGACAATGGTTGTTCTAAAGTAAAGTAATGAAAAAGCAAAACCTAATTTTATGGATTATGAGAAGGCAAGCAATACAAATGGTATGTTTATGTCAAGAAAGATAGAGGGGTATTGCAAAAAGAAAGCTCCCATTTGGTTTTGAGATTTGGTTACTACTACTACTAAAGGCTAGATAGAGAAAAGAATTATTTTTGCAAGAAAGAAGAGAAGACTGATTTTGGCTAGCACTGAAGTTAACAAAATTTGCAAGGTGTGGTTAAGTTAAGCTGAAGTTAAGCAAGATGTGGAAAACTCACGAGGATCATGATGAATGTGAATAGCTCCCAGTAAGCAAGAACAGCAATTTGAATGATGACCTACTGCAGCATAATAAAACAAGCAAAACGATGTCTGTTACCAATGCTTACTGGATCAGAGATGAACCAGACGAGCAGCAAACAGAAGCTCCTGAAACACACACACACACAAAAAAAACCTGCAACAAACTCAGATTTCCAGACTGGCCTAAAAAATGAGGCAGAGATAACAAATAATGAAAAAGAAATTATACTTCAACAGAGTGAAGTAACCAAAAGTGAACTCCTTTACACAGCAAATCTTCTTATCAACAAACAAATTTCTTTTTTTTTTTTTCTAAAAAAAAAAAAAAGAAAAAAGTGCAGAAGCCTCATTACAAATTATCAGTTCTTGAATTCATGATGAAAATCTTGTAAATCATTTCACAGCTGCAAGACTGCATTCCAAACTGAAGTGCTAAAAGAATAGAACAGAATTTGACAGAGCCAAGAGAATATACTACCTGAGACATGGGTTGGAAAAACAATACCAAGATTAAAGCTATGAAACCAAATTTTGGGCACATCCTGTACAAAAAAACAATCTAACATTGTGCCTTTAAATGCAAGAAGTATTTCTCCTCTATAAAACAAGCTATTTCTGAACAGATCAGACACTACTAGGGTTTCTGAGTCTTGGAAATCTTAGTGGTGTCTGAGGCTCGAGAGGTTTATTTTCTTTTTTTTTTTTTTTGAAGTCCTGGGAATCCCCAGGACTATACAATTTCACTTGTGAAAATTATTTTTTAATTATATTCATTATTTATTATATTCTTATAAAGGGTGTAAATAAATGCTAAATAATTGGTACGATCAAGGCAGAATAAATATTCAACTGAGCTTTCACATCCAAATTTCAAGGACATCCTAGCTCCATCTGTTGTTATAGTCAGAATGTGTTTTTCAAAATTATCCGAAATTCTTACATTCATGAGTCTACAGTATTTTGAATATCAGTTGATAAACATTTTTTTCCAGGTATACAAACTAACTTTAAGTTAAAAATTGTTGCATTTATAAGAGAAAAAAAAAAAGGGGGGGGGGGGGGGGTGGAAGGGGTGGTGAAGCGCAATACATAGCCTCTCCCACTCAAATGTCAACCTCACGTTCCCGTGGTCCATCCTGTTCTAAAAGTACAAACGAGCTGGCGGCCGAGTATGGGCGGTATAACCTTAACACCCTAACAGAGTAAATGCTGTTAGATCTGCCTGTCCAGAGGCGTTAAGAAGCAGCCCTACCACTGGACTTACCCAGCGACAGGTTAGTAACCTGCCCTGGGGAAATTCAAAATACTTTCAAGTTTCATGCAAAGAAAAGCCGGACGGACTGTCAGGGAAAAGACCACAACCCAGGAAACAGTAAACGAAATTGGAAAAAGGAACACATAATGAAGATTGCAACATGGAATGCGAGAAGCATTGCACACAAAGAAGAACTTGATAAACAACTAAACCAAGCTAACATAAAGATATGTATAGTAACAGAAACAAAGAAAAAACAAAAAGGTACAAAAGAAACAAACAACTATATACAAATCTACAGTGGGGTAAAAAAAGAAGAAAGAGCAAAAGCAGGTATAATGATTATGGTACACAAATCCCTAAAGAACAATATTGTATATTACAACTATTTGAATGAAAGACTAATAGAAATTAGACTCAAGACATTAAGAGGCCACATAACAATAACTGGTGCATATGCACCAGAAGAGGGAAAAGAAGAAGACAGTAATATATTTTATAAAGAATTACAGAATGCCATAGATAAAACAAACAAAACTGACTATTTACTGCTAGCAGGAGATTTAAATGCCAGAATAGGAAATAAAAAATACAAAACAAACATAGGTAAAGTTGGCGAAGATACATGTAATCAAAATGGTCGCAGATTGCTTGATTTTGTCATTTATAATAATATGAGAATAATGAATTCAATGTTTAAACACAAGGAAATACATAAATATACTTGGTCAGCCAGAGGATACAAATCAGTAATTGACTACGTTATCACAAATTTTAAATTAGCGGAGTTAATTTTAGACGTAAGAGCATATCGAGGCTTTGAATTAAACTCTGATCATTATATGGTATCAGCAAAAATTCGTTTTAAACCAAAGTGGCTAAAAACACATAGAATTGAAAATTCTTACTAGCCAAGCTACAAAATTTCTTCATTACAGGATTCTCAAGTTAGACTACAATATCAAAAATGCACAAACTTAAAAACAGAAACCACACATGAATCAAGTGACATAGAAGATGAATGGGAAAATTTGAAACAAATTTGAAACAAATTCTCACAAAAGCAGCAACAGAAACCTTAGGAATAAAGCACAAATGGATTAGAAAAAGAGGACTACGAGACTGGAACAAAGAAATAGAAAATATAATAAAAACCAAAAAGGACAGTTACCAGAAATGGCTAAATTCCAAAACAATAGAGGCAGAAATAGAGTATAAAAGAAATAGTGCAATTGCAAAACGAGAAGTAAGGAAAAAACATAGAGAAAGATGGAACAATTTCATAACAGAACTAGAAAAGGATTTATTTAAGCCACAACCCAAAACCTATAAAGTAATAAAATACATGAATAAAGAAATAAAAGAAAAGATAAAAATACAAACAATAGATTTAGAAAAATGGGTGACCTATTTCCAAAATCTCTGGACAGATGAGAACAATGAATTAAAATTTTATAAGACAAAGAATGACCTAATAGAAAATATCACAATGTTAGAACTGAAAAATATAATAAAGAAGATGAAAAATAGGAAAACACCAGGAGAAGACAATATAAATATAGAACTATACAAAAATGCAGGTGAAAAATTTAATGAAAGACTTTTGAAATTTTTTAATATGGTTTGGATGTCCGGAAAAACCCCTAACTCTTGGAAAAAAGCACTGGTCATCCCAATCTATAAAAAAGGAAATAAAGACAATTGCAATAATTATAGGGGAATTAGCCTGCTGAATACAGGATATAAAATATATGCAGGAATATTAAAAGAGAAGCTAAGCAGCATTGTAGAAAAATTACTAGTAGAACAAAATGGCTTCCGAAAGGGCCGATCCTGCATAGATCCAATTTTTACTTTAAAATTATTAATAGGAAAGAGAAGAGAATTTCAAAAAGAAACACATGCAGCGTTTATTGATTATGAAAAAGCGTTTGACAAAATTAGTCAACAAAAATTGTTTAAAATATTAACCAATTTAAACATACCAAACCAACTTTTACAATCTATTCAAGAAATATATACAGGAAATAAAATAGCAGTTAAATTAGAACACACCTCAGAATGGAAAGATATATCAAGAGGAGTACGACAAGGATGTACCCTCTCACCTCTGCTTTTCAATATATATATATAAATGAAATATTAACAATCTGGAAACAGCGTAACCCATTTTGACCCTGCAAATGAAGATAGATACACTACTATTTGCAGATGATCAAATAGTATTAGCTACATCAGAAGATGACTTACAAAGATCATTAAAATCATTAAATGATATCTCAAAGCAATATAATATGACAATATCCAAAGAAAAAACAAAAATAATGGCATTCAAAGGAGAAAACCCAATAAGAAGTAAAATAGTGATAGATAATAAAATACTAGAACAAGCAAACACTTTCAGATACTTGGGATGTGATCTATCATACGAAGAAGAAAAAGACATAGACACTAAAATATCAAACTTTGTCAAAGTAAATGGCATAATAAATAGTATATTTAAGCCATCCCTGGTACAAAAACACACTAGAATCAGATTATATAATGTCTTGTCAAAACCAACTCTACTATACGGAAGCGAAACATGGACCATGAAAGAAAGATAAAAACGAATTCAAACAGCAGAAATGAAGTTCCTCAGAAAAACAGCTGGATATACCAAGTGGGACCACAAAACAAATGAAGAAATCTTACAATCCCTAAAAATCAAACCAATTAATTACTACATAAGACAGTATAAACAAAAATGGCTAGAACATTTAAATCAAATGGACAACAGCAGACTACCAAAAATATTATACAGATACAAAATAAGTGGAAAAGGAAGAATCGGAAGACCAAGAAAGAGATGGCATGAGACCGGAACAGGCCACATGGCCTATATTCCATGATAGGAAGAAGACGATAAGAGAAAGAATATTAATATTATTGCACGGAACCTCTAGGGAGCCCTAAGACTCATCATCGGAGGCCAAAAATATTTACACAATATCTATCATACCTTGTCTTGAAACCATTAACAGATAAAGTGCTCACAACAGAATCAGGCAACCCATTCCATTCATTCACCACTCTGCAAACAAAAAAATCTAGTCCACATACCCTTGCCAACCACACGCTTACCCAACTTCCACAGATGACATCTTCTTCTGCACCCTCTACCCAACAACTATCTAAACCATTATTATTATTAAGGCCAACTCGAAGGAGTCCTTAGACATCTAGGGAGGATCTAAACATCATGTCAAGAACTATCCAACATTTGCATAGTATTTATCATACTTTGCTTTGAACTCATTCACAGCCATGGCACGCACAACAGACCCTGGCAACCTATTCCACTCATTCACTACTCTCCAAGCATAAAAACCTGGTTCTAACAACCTTGCTAACTACACTCTTACTCAGTTTCCATGGATGGAGCCCTAGTTCTCCCATCTACACACCTGTTCTGAAAAATTTCCTCTGAATTAATCTTGCAAAAATTAATATTATTATCTGAGACCTTCAGGGAGTCAAGGGCTCATCGAGGGAGGCTATAAATTGCCCAACCCAGCTATCACAACTTCCCTTAAATTCGTTTACACTAGATCACTCACTACCCCTAAGGGCAAATTATTCAACTCACTCACTGTTCTCTGGGAGAAAAACCTAGCTCTTACTCCCTTTCTTGAGTGAGAACAATCTTAACTTCCATGGATGCTACAGTGTTCTCTCACTGCCTTCCATATAACAAAAGATTTCATCATTTGAAATGTTATAACACCCATTCAAAAGTTTATAGACATCTATCATATCGCCCCTCTTTCTCCCGTTAACCAGAGTCTGCAATCCACATACTTGCAATCTGTTCTCATAATCTAAATACCATAATCCCGATATAATCTTTGTAACAGGTTGAAGTTATTGGGCAGGGAAACTAATATTGAAAAGGTTGAGTGTAAGAGAGAGAAACTTTAGCACTGATTGTGTATTTATTGATCCTTATAGGCAGAATAAATTGCAGAAGAGAGGGGATAAAAATCGGCATAGGACTACGGTAGTTAGTGACTTATATATCAGTTCTAAAGCTGGTACAAGATCTAGAGGGAATCTGCAATTTTTGTATACCAATGCTAGAAAGAAGCATTCGAAATAAGAGAGAAAAATTTTTGGCATTAGTCAGTGAAATCTCACCAAAAGTTGTAGGCATTAGTGAAACTTGGCTGTCAGCAGAAGACATGGTCACTGGAATTGAATGTGATGGGTACAGTATTTTCAGGGAGGTTAGAGAAGATAGAACAGGAGGAGGAGTACTGTTGATGATAGCTGATGTGTTGCAGCCAAAGAAAGTAGTATATCATGATGATAGACATGTGAATGAGAGTTCATTTGAGGCAGTCTGGTGCGAAATAGTGACCAACGCAACCAAATATACAGTTGGATGCTGCTATAGGCCAGGGAGTACAGGGGGAGATATTGAATTCATGCATCAGCAACTTAGTGCAATGAGTGAAGGCTTAGTGATTATTATGGGGGATTTTAATTATGGTGATATCAATTGGAAGGAGGAAATATCACGTAGCAAAAAGGAAATGGAGTTCATACATCTTCTACGAGATAATTACTTGAAACAGCACGTAACTGAAGGGACACGTGGTGTGAGAGTGTTGGACCTGGTTATTGGTTCAGAGGTTATATGCATAAGTAAGGTGTCCTCGTTACCTCCAGTTGGTGAAAGCGATCATGTGGTATTGACTTGGGAGGTTGCAAAATCTGTGGATTTTTCTATTAAGAAGGGGTATGTACGGAACTACAGGTTAGGCAATTATAACAAGCTTCGGAGTGAGCTTGCAGCCATCCCATGGCAGAACATATTGCAAAGGAAAGATGTTAGCAGTGCTTGGGATAAAATCAGCGGGTATCTGAGGAAAGCAATATCAGATTGTGTCCCCATGGTCAGGAGGTCAAACAAGGCAGGCATTAGATGGATGAGCAGTAGTATCAAGCTTGAACTGCAAAAAAAGAAAATGTTATGGAGAATTTACAAGGAGAAAGGCGATCAGGACACCCATGAGCAGTACAAGGCTCAAGCTAGGAAGGTTACCAGCATAGTAAGAAAAGCTAAATCAGATTATGAGAAGACCTTAGCCAAAGAGATCAAGGGTAATCCCAAAGAGTTCTTCCACTATGTGGCAAGTAAGAGGAAGAATGACTTCAGAAGGATAACCTTAGTGGGTGCTGATGGTATTGAGGTGACAAAATCAGATGTAACAGTCGAGTTACTGAGTGATCACTTTTCAAAAGTCTATCACCCAAGTGAGGATATCTCTATACCTATAGCAATACCTAATGTGAGAATTAAAGCTAAAGAATCAGAGGTATTAAATATATTGCGAAACTTAAATGCAAACACAGCGGTAGGCTTAGATGGAATATCAGCTCGGGTGTTGCGTGAATGTGCAAATGAATTGTCAACCCCTCTTACCTGGATATTTAATTTAAGTTTGAACTCTGGTATGGTCCCTAGGGAGTGGAAGTTGGGCAAGGTGGTTCCTTTGCATAAGGGTGGCTCTAAAACTGCGGTATTGAATTACAGACCAATCACCATCTCAGGAGTGGTGGTAAAAGTATTGGAAAAGTTGGTTAAAGACAAAATTCAAGAATGGGTGGATCAGGATATGATACTCTATAGAGGCGAACATGGTTTTGTTAAAGGTTGATCCTGCCTTAGCAATCTATTAACTATTCATAATAGAATAACATCTGAGTTCGACAAAGGAACTGGCTACACAGTGGTACTTCTGGATTTTGCTAAGGCTTTTGACAGGATACCCCATAGAACACTGTTATGCAAATTGGAGCGGATGGGAATGGATATTAAATTGGTGATATGGATAGGAGAATGGCTCAGGGAGAGATACCATAAGGTGGTGTATGGAGGAGCCGAGTCCAGAATGAGGCAGGTGACCAGTGGTGTGCCTCAGGGCTCTGTGCTTGGGCCAATGTTGTTTAATTTGTATATAAATGATATATGAAACGGCTTGAAGGGAGATATTCAGTTGTTTGCTGATGATGCAAAGTTGTGTGGTGCAATAAAAAATCAAGCTGATGTTGAAAGTTTGCAGGAGGATTTAAATAAGCTGGTAAAATGGGCAAAAGAAAATGGATGTCAGTTCAATGTGGAAAAGTGTAAAGTCATGCATTTTGGGATTAAAAGATTACCAGCTGTGTACTACATCGATGGAAAAGTACTCCAAGAGATTGATGAGGCTAGGGACTTAGGGGTATTGGTAGATAGGGAGATGAAGTTGAGGGGACACATTGCTAAGGTGTCCAAGATTGCACATAAGATTACTTGGTTGTTGAGGAACACACTGACATCCAGAGATAAAGAGGTTATTATTCCCCTTTATAAAGCATTGATACTTCCACATTTGGATTACTGTGCTCAGGTCTGGTCACCTGGATTCCTTGGAGATGAGGAGGCTGTGGAGAGGGTTCAGAGAAGAGTGACCAAGTTGGTGAGTGATATAAAAAATGCTCCCTACATTGATAGATTGAGAGCTTGTGGATTGCAGAGATTGGTTGATAGGCGAAGAAGAGGGGATATGATAGAAACATTTAAATTACTAAAAGGTTTTTATAGGATTGATGCACGGGAAATGTTTCAGCTGTGTGATAGTGATGGAAGAACAAGAGGTCATCTCTGGAAATTAAAGAAGAATGTGGTTAACAAAGGTGTCAGAACAAGGTTTTTTGCCTGGAGGGTGGTGAACGAGTGGAATTCATTGCCTGACTTAGTTGTGAGCTCTTCGTCTGTAAATGAATTCAAGAAGAGATATGACAGATATTGTTTTGCTAGTTTGGGTCTCCCGCGATGAGTCTACTGACTCCATGGAGATACCCGTAATAATAATAATAATAATAATAATAAACTTTTCTTTGTAGCCTTTCCACAGTTTCTTTATCCCTTTGGAACCCTGGAGACCAAATCTGCACACAGTAATCCAGGTGTGGTCTTATTGAAGCCTTATAAAGAGGCAAAATTACTTCTTTATCCTACATGTCAAGGTTTGCTTCAACATAGCAATTATCCTCTGAGTTGTTGCAACTTTTGCTATGTAACCTTTGAACTTTAAATTCTTATCCACCAGTACACCAAGATCCCTTGCCTCTTCAGTTTCTTGTAGCATAGCCCCGCTAATATAATATGCCGCTGGAACTCTAATCATGCCAAAATGCATAACTTGACACTAACTAACATTAAACTGACAGTCATTTTCATTTGCTCAGATTTCCAGTCTATTCAAGTCATTTTGTAATTGCTGAATATCAGTAGTATTCCTGATTGATTGCATTGCCTATCTTCACATTATTATTATTATTACTACTAATATTATTATTCAGGCCTCCATGGAGTCAAAAGACTCATCGTGGGAGGTCCTTCCTAAGAACATAAAGTCTGTCAAGACTAATCGAGGGGAGGTCACGCTTAAGAAACACAAAGTCTATCATACCACTCCTTAAACTCAATGACTGTTCTCGCTCTCACCACTCCATCAGGCAATGCATTCCACGGTTCAACCACCCTCCATGCAAAGAAACCACTCCTCACCCTCTTGCTCACAGTTTCCTTTCGTAACTTCCAGGGATGGCCTCTTGTCATCACTCCTTTCAGCTGTTCAACCAAGTGAAAGAACTCCCCAGTGTCGACCCTGTAACAACCTCTCAACAGTTTAAAAGTCTCAATCATATCACCTCTCCTTCTTCTATCCACCAAACTCTGCAGTCCACATTCCCTCAGCCGATCCTCATATCTATCCTCGTACAGTCCTGAAACCATCTTTGTTATCCACCTTTGTACCCTTTCCACAGTTAATTTCTCCCCTTCAAATCCTGGGGACCAAATCTGAGAACAATAGTCCAAGTGTGGTCTGATCAGAGACTTATACAACGGAATGATAGCCCTCTTATCTCTGCAGGTAAGTGTCCTTCTCATAATTGCAGCAATCCTCTATGTTACCTTCACCACCTTTGCAATATGTCCCCTAAACTTCAGGTTTCTATCAATCATCAACCCTAAATCTCTTGTCTCCCCTACTTCCTCCAGTATAACTCCTCCCATAGAGTATGAAGCATCCCATCGATGTTTCCCAAACCTTGAGACCTTACATTTTGCTGAATTAAACTGAAACCCCCATTCATTTGCCCATCTATCTAGCTTATTCAAATCCTCTTGCAGGGCTACCACATCTGCACTATTACTAATAATCCTTCCCAGCTTCGCATCATCCACAAACAACTGAATATCCCCTTGCAATCCACTGATATAAAGGTTAAACAATATAGGTCCTAGTACTGAGCCCTGTGGGACCCCACTTGTAACCCTCTGCCTCCTTGAAACTGCTCCACCATACACAACTCACTGATACCTATCAGTCAGCCAATCCTGAATCCAGTTGACCAATCTGACATCCAGACTCATGTGCTGCAACTTAATCAGCTTATCATGTGGCACACTGTCAAATGCCTTTGCTAAGTCTAAGAAAATTGCAGTATATGCCTTTCCCTCATTTAATGTTCTTGTAACTTTATTATAAAAGGCTAGCATATTGATAAAACAAGAGCGCCCTTTCACAAATCCATGTTGACTCTCACAGATAACATTACCCTCATCTGCCCAATGCTGTATACGGTCCCTCACTACTTTCTCCAAGATCTTAACAACTACTGATGACACACAGACTGGCCTATAATTAGACACTTCCAGTCTGTTACCACCCTTATGCAATGGCACTATCTTACCCTCCTTCCATTCCCTGGGCATCTTTGCCAAAGCCAGACTTTCATTGAAAAGCCAGGTTAAAAGTACTGTCAGTTCCCTTGCACATTCTCTCAAAACTCGAGGTGAAATACCATCCAGTCTCAAAGCTTTACTGACATCCAGAGTACTCAGTATCTGAAACACTCTCTTCTCCTGTATCTCTAAACCTCAAACCAGCCCTATTCCTCTAGCATTAAAACTCCTCTAGGATTAAATACTCCAATAAAGTGTTCATTGAACAATTCCACTATGTCCTCTGCATCAGTCCATCTATTCCCATTTTTATCCCACAATATCATTCTTCCACAGTCATTTCTCCTCCTACTGGCCATATAGCTAAAACATCATCAGCAAACAATTGCAAATCTGATGATAGACCCTGCTTGATCTCATTAATGTATAGAATGAACAATAATGTCCCAAGGATTGAACCCTGAGGTACACCACTGGTTACCTTAAATCTGGCAGATTCACACCTACTATATACTTTTTGATATCCGTCTGTCAACCATCCCCTGATCCAAGTCAATAGATTATATTCCAATCCCATATTATCCAGTTTACGCAACAGCCTATCGTGTGCTATCCTATCAAATGCCTTAGAAAAATCCAATATTATCGTAGTGTATCCATTCCCTTTATCCAACTAGGCCGTAACATTGCTATAAAATATGAGCAAATTGCTAAAACATAATCTTCCTTTAGTAAACCAGTGCTATTCCCTGCAGAGTATAGAATGTTTGTCTACTCATTTCTGTATGCGAGTTCTTAACAACTTCTCTAAAATCTTCACTACCACACCAGAGATACTAATAGGTTGGTAGTTAAACACATCAGTTTTTGCACCACCCTTGTGCAATGAAACTATCATACATTCCTTCCATTCCTCTGGTATCATTCCTGAGCTGAGACTCAAGTTATACAAATGTGCTAAAGGCCTAGCCAATTCAGCAGAACATTCCTTTAGCAAAAGAGAAGATATTCCATCTGTCCCTATTGACAAATTCTTATCCAGGTCATGCAAGAGCTCTTCAACTTTATTTTCATGAACATCTAACTCTTCATCCAATGTAGCACTGTGCACCATGCTACATACACCTGGCTGATATATCTTAGCAAAGTGAGCACTCATTAAATGAACAATCTCCTTAGCTTCCGACAATAGTGTACCATCTGCATTCAATAAAGTTATTCTTTCACATTCATTCTTTCTTTTGCTTGAGACATAACGATAAAATTCTTTTGGATTGCCTTTAGCTTGCATATCCAATTTCTTTTCATACTCTGTTTTAGCTTTCCTCACAATACTCGTTACTTTTCTGGCCTTATATATTTCATAACTCCTTCCACTCTTATTCTCACGATATTTTTTCCATATCAACTTCTTCTTGTGGATCTCTAGCTTAATAAGGCTGCACATCCATTTCACTCCCAACCTATTTATTCTTTGAACACCAGGGATACATTCAGATAAAATAGGTAAAATATAATGGTGATAAAATAGCCATATTCTCAGAGATCACTTCTGATGCTATGAGTAAATCCAACGCTCTTTGATCTTGAGTTTCTTCTTTCACATGCTGCTTGAGAAAGTTGTCTAGAAACAATTCAATCCCACAGTAATTTGTATGTCTCAATCATATCATCCCTTTTCTGCCTATCCACCAGTTTCTGTAACTCAAAAATCTTCAACCTGTTTTCGTAAGATTCATTCCATAAACCTGCTATCATCTTGGTGACTTGCATCTAGATACTCTCTACCTTCTCCTCATCACCAAGAAACCCTGGTGCCTATCTACGTGCAGTAGTCAAGATGGGGTCTTATCAAGGCTCAATAAAGAGAAACAATAACCCTCTTGTCTCTGCTCGTCAAAGTATTTCTCAGTAACCAAGTGATCTGATGAATTGCTTTAGCCACTTTTGCCATCTGCCCCCTAAACTGAACTCCCTATTCACTAACACTCCCAAGTCTGTGGCTTCGTCAATTTCCTGGAGTACTGTTCCACCAATGTGGTGTACAGCTTGCAATCTTTTCACCCCAAAATGCATAACCTTACACTTTGCCACATTAAACTGAAATCCATTCTCTTTTGCCCAGTCTGCCAATCTATCCAAATCATCCTGCAAAGTTTTGACATCATCTGTTTAACTATCGCTCTTCCCAACTTTGCATCATCAGCAAATATCTGAACATTACCTCTCAGATCCTTTCATATATCATTAATGAACAAATTAAACAGTAGTGCTCAAAGAACATAATCCTGCAGCACACACTTAGTCCGGACTTTACTCCTGAATAAAACTACTCTTTGATATCTCTCTCCATCAACCACCCTCCTTTCCATCTCACAAACCCTATATCCATCCCCATGTGCTGCAGTTTACTGATTAGAATTCCATGTGATATCCTTCAAAAGCTTTTGCAAAATTCAGCAGTATCACTGTAAACCTCCTTTATCCAACTCAGCTCTCACTGTATTATAAGATGTGAGCAAGTTACTGAAGCATAACTTGCCCTTCACAAAACCATGCTTCCTCCCCCCTCTTTCACACAGTATCTCAATTTCATCTATCCATTCCTGTATTTTGCTCTTGACCAACTTCTCCAATAGTTTGAAAACACTCCTGATATGTTGATCGGTCAGTAATTTCCTACATCAGTCTTGGAGCCTCCTTTATATAATGGAACTATTTTTCCCTTTTTTCACTCCCCCTCGGGACTAACCCAGAGCTAAGACTTAGATTAAACAATATGATCAATGGCACTGACAATTCCCTCACCACTTCACATAAAACTTGAGCTGTTATACCATCCAATCCCATGGGCATATTCACATTAAGGTTCTGTAATATGCTATGTATCTCCATTTGATTTACCTCAGTTCTCATGATAAGCCTTTGGCTCTCTCATTCATGCAATATCACCACCTGGATGATATACTCTTGCAAAGTGTTCACTTAGTAATTCTACTATTTCAACTGATTCAGTTACCTCCCTACAATTGGCATTACTTAAAATCATTCTGTCATATACATTCTTTCTTTTACTTGCAGGATATCGAAAGAACTGTTTGCAATTCTCTTTAGCCTGCATTACTAACTTCCTTTCATAATCTGTTTTTGTCTTTCTTACCACACCAGTTATCCTTCTGGCCTGTGCCTTGTACTATTCATGTGCCTGCAGGTAACCTTTCTCCTTAAATTCCCTCCACAATTGTTTTTTTTTCTTTCTTTCAGCTCCAGCTTGATGATGATATTCATCCATTTAACTCCCACTTGATTTACTCTCTCGACTCTTGGTATGCATTCTGTCATTACCTCCCACAAACACTTCTTTACTACAACCCACCATCAGCAATCAACTTCATATTTCCTTTTAGGTAATTTTCTATATCATTTATGTACAAATTAAACAGCAGTAGTTCAAGCACAGAGCTGTGGAGTACCACCACTAGTCACCAGCCTTCTCCTAGACTCCGCTCCTCCATATACTACTTTTTGGTATCTGTTCATCAGCCATCCTTTTATCCATATCCCTAGTTTCCTATCAATCGCCATTTGTTGCAGCCTGCATAACAGAGTTCCATGTTGTACTGTCAAATGCCTTTGCAAACTCCATCAGTATCATTGGGTAGCCATTTCCTTTATAAAACTCAGTTGCCACTATATTATAGAAGTAAGTGGATTACTTGAGAATTTTGGTTGGATTAATTAAAATAAAGAGCCAATAGGCTTCACTTCAGCGATATAACATTATTTAAATGAAGGGGATAATAAATCCCGCATAATTTCAAAGCCGAATAAGAAACTCAAAGATAGGAATCAAAGAGTTTCAAAGAAGTCTATTGGCTCTTTATTTTAAGAAATTTATGGGTGCACCTTTTTGACAACTCGTATAACAAAGTATATATAAGTTCTCTTCGCTATAACCTCAGTATTACCTAGGTCTACCTACTCACTGATGAGACCTCAATAAAGGTCGAAACCAGTCTGGGTAGTGACCTTCCACCATAATGTATAGCATCATAAATCTCCTAGGAGATGTGTTTTACATTATGGGAAATACTAAGAATAGTGATCAGAACTTTCCCCACCTTTGCAACGAGTTGCCCTAGTGTTGAACTATGTGCTTTAGCTTACGCTACAATCCACCGAAACTTTTATAGTTTGCTATATTCGGCATGAAACTCTTTGATTCATATCTCTGAGTTTCTTATTCAGCTTTGCAATAATGTGGGATTTAATATCCCCTTCGTTTAAATAATTGGTTGGATTAATTTTATTTGACAGTTTAAGTTTTGTTCATGAATGATTAAGGAGTGCATGATCTTGCGTGTTCAGGGAATGCACACATTAGAGTACAATGAAAGATGTTAAACTATCATTAACATTATATTGGATATCTAAGAGAATGAATAAGATTATGAATTTCAAAAATTCTGACTTGATCAAGCCCCAATAGAACAAACTCTCATAGGCAATGAAAGTGATCACTTCAGTTATGCTGGAACAGTTTGTATTTTTAGCTGTGTGAATTTTTCTAATAATGGTTTTAGTAAGCACATTTCCAGTACTGAAAACATCATTATAGTGGATATCCAAAAGAATAAATAAATTCCAACTACTTAAAATACTTCCCACATAACTCTATTTCAATAAGGGGAGTGTGGTTCCTCGTCAACTTTCTTTTCTCTCCCCGCCTTAATCACCTCCAAGGATGAGGACAGAATCTGATAACCATTTTCTAAAAATAAGCTTATCTTTGGTTCTGTCATGTTTAAATGTGCATTTCATATGGTCCTTCGTTTGTATATATGTCTAATATTTATAAATTGGGAGTGATATCACTTAGTTTTAAGTAGGATAAAAGTGAATTTCACATTGAAAAGAACAATATGTAAGAATGTTTTAAAAAGAATTAAAGTTGAGCAACTTGTACAGATGAACTGCAGACACAACTATACAAACACTATGCAAGAAAAAATGAAACAGTTTGAAAACAAGAACCAAAAACATTGGAGTCTCGGTGGCAAACTCTGAAGAAAGCATTGATTGATTGATTGATTTAGGGAGGCATATGGTGAAGTTATCTGCACAGGTTGAAAAATAAGAACATCATGGTGAACACAAGAAGTTAAAGAAACACTCCTGGAAAAGAAAAACATATGTACAGGAAACAAACTACATGCCCCTAATGTATGGAAATTTTGGAAAAAATAGGGCATTTCATAAAAAATAGAATACTTAAATACAATATCAAGACAACCTTCAAACCCCAGGCAAAATTAAGAAATTTACTTAGCTCTTTCATACCTTGCCCACCAAGGGGGTCTACAAAATTCAATGTACCTGTAACCTACCATATATAGAGGAAACAGGACACACCATCCCAATTAGAAAAGATGGACACAAACGCCACATAAATACCTCTACTATGGTAAAACAGGACTGTCAGACCACTCACTCCAAACATGTCACAGAATTGATTGGAAAGGCACCAAGTCCTTAGATTGCACCAAAACCTGGTTTGAAAGAAAATTAAAGCAAGACTGTGAAATGCTGAAACATCATCCAAATCCGAACAAGAATGATGGATTAATTATTCCAAGAATTTGTTGGGCCCATCTTCAACCTGTATAGCATCCAGAACAGCCCCAACAGAAGAAAATCTTAATACGAGAGGACTTTAGAAATTCTTTAATGCAGTTCTGTTGTTTGTTTGTTTTTTCCACCAGAGGTCAGGCTAAGGTTAACCAACATTTAGATTAATATTACTTTTGTATAAAGTAGTGTCATGTAGCTTGTATCCTGTACATATGTGTGTTTTCCTGATGATGACATAAGAACAGAGGTTAAAATATCGAATGTTACTTTCTTAATGATAAGTAAAGTAATTATTCTAACACGTGTTATATTCCATAATAATCTTCACTATGAATGCTGACCATTGTGTAACCTTAAAAGAAAGAATATATAATCTATATTTAAGTTGTAAGTCAGCAGTTAAAATCAAAGGAAATACAGGAAGCTACTTTGATGTAAAATCAGGTGTAAGAAAGGGTGCATACTATCTTTGATCTTATTCATCGCCTATGTGGATCTCATTATGAAAGAAAGTGACATAAAATCTGAAATTAGAATCGGAGATATCAAACTTAGCTCTTTGCTTAATACAGATGATAGTGTACATCAAAGCACATTCAGTGCAAGTCTCCAGGATTCTCTAACTAAACTGAATAACAGCTGTAACATATTCTGCACAAAAATCTTCAAAAAAAAAAAAAAAAGAGGAAACCTATGAAAAGAGGTAGGAACACAGAAAATTTCAGCTGCATTCTCAATGGAGAACCCATAGAACAAGAAAAATATTTCAGATATTTAGACACAGTTTTTAGCGAAGATGACAAATTAAATATGAAAATAGGCATCAGCATAAATAAAGCTTGGTGGGAGCCAGATGAATAAATTTATATAGAACAAAAAAGAAATTAGCAAAAATGCTAAATCAGCAGTATGCAAGATAGTGTTCAAACTAGTTTTTAGTTATGTATCTCAGGTTAAGTTAGAAATAAAACATGAATGTTGACATGTCGGGAAATTAATGTAATTATTTCTAACATGGTTGTAGTCTTTACAAGTCTGAAATGAATGCTAATCACTGTATAACACTAAAAGAAAAGAAAGAAAAGGGTAAAACAGTGGATCAAAGAATGGAGACTACAAGTATGAGAGTTGTGAGAAAAATGGAGGGTGGGAGGGGTGAACAGATGGTATTAATGATAGAATCATATTAAAAATGAAGATATTATGAAGAAATGTGATGCCTTTAGTATTCCAGAATGTGTGAACAGAGGTAATGTCAGGTGGTATAGTCACATGAATTGAATACAATGGGAAAGGCTAGCAAAACATGTGCTTGATGTCAAGATGGCAGAAAAAAGATTCAGAAGATTCAGAGAAACTCCATGATCTAAGTGGATTGATACAGTTGAAATTTCTCTAGAAAACAGGATGGCTAACCCAAGGTGTGTAAAGATCAGGTGGACTGAATGCAATTAAAAGTTCTATAGAAGACAGAAGTATAAGATCTGAGAACACTAGAAACAGACTCTGAAACTAACTCAGTTGATATAGACAAATCCCTGGCTGGAAAGACCTGGATTTGAATTTCATCTATATCACAAAAAACTTTTATAAAGGCTTTGCAAGTGAAGGTGGGTAAGCCAGTTTCATAAGGAGGTGGAGAGTGTGGTGCTGCAGAGAATTTGTATGTGTTTAAGGCAAAGTATGATAAGCTGTATGTATTAGGGAAAGGAACCTCCTAGGCTGTGATTCCATGGGGGGTTTCAAGATAATTATTATTATTATTATATCACACCTCCAGGGAGTCCAAAGACTCATCAAGGGAGGGCATCAACTCTACGTCTCACTACTGCACCAACCTTCATCATCTAACACCAACAGCATCTACCGCCAACTACTACCACTAGTGCTTTCACAGACAATCACAAACATCCATGCCCACAGCGGGATTCGAACTCGCAGCCTTTTGGCTGGAGAGTGGATACGCTAACCACTCGGCCATCCAGGCTGACATTATAGTAATGTTTAGAGACAAAAAGGAGCATAAATGAAGTGCAAATTCCATATTTTTATCTTTAAAAATATTAGTAAATCTGAAACCAAGAAACAATGGAATAAAAAATGTTAAAAAAATGTTTTTTTTTTTTTTTTTGAAAGACATAAAAGGACATTTTATCATAATTATTATTAGTAGCAATAAAAGTGGTGGTGGCAGTGGTAGATATCTTGTAGAAGTAAATATTTTTGAACCTGATAATGAAATGCTATTGAAAATATTCTATTATGGTTGATTTCTTCTACATTTCTCATTTCTCTTTGGAAAATAAATGATCAAAATTTTTAATAAGGCATTCATATAGTTCCAGTTTTTAGTTTTAGTAATTAAGACTAGAATAGTAGTAATAATACTATGTAATTTAACAATAACATAATAATATTTACTTAATTCATAATTGGCTGTGCATATACTGATGTGGGTTTGAACAGTAATTATTACTTTGATTTAAAGGCTTATCAGAACACAAGTTATTGATTCACTGTCTTCTTCTCAGTCCTCTTAAAAATAACAGAGGTCAGCTAATTTTTTTTTTTTTTTTTTTTTTTTTTTTTTCAAACTAGAACTTTCAAGTTCATCAATGGCCACTAGTAAGGATTCCATCATTACATCTTTTTTTTTTTTTTTAATGTGAATCCCCCCCCCCCAAGAAAAATGGTTGAGGACAAGCTGTGTTAGATAATCTAGGATTTCTGTGGAGACCAAACATGGAAATTTTTCAAGCCACTTCAGGCTTCTGATAAGCAGGATGGTGGTCTCACCAGGCAACAAAAGTGATCCACCTAAAGACATTCACAAATATCTATGCCCAGTAAGATTCAAACCAGTAATCTAATAGTTGGAAAGCAAAAGTACTAGCTGCCTAACCAATCAGACTAGCTAAACTGACTGAGTCTAATGCAGAGGCCTTCTCAACAAACCCCCATCCCACAACCTGCTTTCCAGGTTTGGTAAAGGAGAAGTCAATTTTTTCACTTGTATGTTATGGTGGATGATTCCTCTCTTCAGATTTCTCCAGCAGTTACAGGAGAATAATTACATGACTATACATGCATGTCACTCCTCCTACTCATCTGATAAATCCTCTAAGTGCTTAATTATGTTAGGCTTCAAGATCCTTCTATACTCACTGCCTTAAATGGTGATCTCCGTGACATTCTTCAGTAGACCTTCAATAGTCACCTTCAATATTATTATAACACAATCCCACTTCTCTTTCTGAAAAAAAAAAAAAAAAAAATCTGAATTCATCTCTCATTATCTTTGATAATACAAAAGTTGTTAAAAATTAGATATTTCTTCATGGACTAACAATTACCTATAGCCTTTCCTTTTACATATGTATCACATTTTCTTCAACCTCCAAGGAACATGGCATCCTTTTATCCTCAAGATATAATTTATTTCCATTTGTCCAGCTACTAATCCTGTACAAATCCCAAACTGCCCAACTTTGGGCACTGTTCATATTTGTAGCAGAGCACAAAAATCCATAAAAATTTCTGATGATATCCAGAAAAGGACAGTCTGATCAACAATTTCTTCCTCTCTCTCTCTCTCTCAGATCCAAAACACACAGGCTCACTTCAGTTAATAACCTGAGTAATATGTTTCAGCTTTATATCTTTTCTATAGGTATTTCAATCAATTTATTTCACAGAAGGAGCATCCAACATGAAGACTTCCATATCTTACAGTTTCTGCAATTAACTTTTTATAAGGCGTGTTCTTTAAAGAATATGTTAAGTTTCAGAAAAATGATGTTTCACTTAAGAGTGATTTCTTTTTAAAAACTAGTTTTTCATAAAAGCTTAGTTCATGAAAAGTAACAAGTAAATGGCTTACTAATTGCTTTCTTTACATATTGATTCACAGCTCTGTCATTTCAGTATTTTTCTCTTTTCTTCTTTTTTGCTGAAGAGCAGTCATAATGCCCATTTACAATGGCAGTATATTCTGTATACTCTTGGTACTGATGAGTGGATAGATTTCTTTTATCACTAAGATACTAATGTGAAGATTTCACATCCATACTTATTTCTACATTATGTGTTCTCTCTGATGATTTTGATTGCCCTTATCTTGAAACTTTTTCACTAGAAGTAATAAAGCACTTACTTCTTTTGCTCACTGTGTAACAATAAGCCATCGAAGCAATGTGTATAGCCACAAATTATGTCTAACATGTTTAAATACTTGAATGATGATAGTCTAAATATTCAAATGATGACTGTGTTGAAAAGTTCTAATTTTTAATGAAATAAATGCAAGTATCAAAAATGAATTGTCAAAATGGACAAATTTTCTTTCATACAGAAAACACTTTATAGAGAAAAAAGATTTATATTACTGATCAAAATACCTACAAACCTTATTGTCTAATGAGGAAAAATAATACTTTTGACCACTGTCTTGAAGAAATACAATAACATCTGTCAAAACAACTGCATTGATTTCTGTAGGGAAAGGAAACATCATAAACATGCATCATTAAATTATCTAAATATATTTTATCATCACACCAAGAATATATTACTTTTTAAAAGTATAGCATATACGTTAAAATATAGCAGCTTTACTTATGATATAATATAATTGAAAGTGAAAAATAAACTTACAACTATCCCTGATCCAGAGTATTTTAATAACAAATTGATACATCTTTTTACTATTTGTATATGGAAAATAAATGAATAAATGATATTGATTCAACATTGATTTAATCTTAATAGGACAGACTGAAGGGTGGAAGTTTACAAAAATTGGATGATAGGCAGAAAAGAAGAAATTTTTGATAGAAACAGATAACTTACAAAACAGACTTTATAGGATTGATACTAAAAAATTGCTAATCACATCCCTAGTAAGAAATATCCTATAGACCTGTCACCATCTTGTCACATTGCCTCTGGATCCTCTCTGCCTCCTCCCCATCCTCCAACAAACCAGGTAACCAGATCTTTGTGCAGTCAGAGGAATAATAACTTCTTTATTTCTGCTTGTTAGCAATCACTTCTTATAGGTGTGTGATTAGCAAGGGCATGAGGACTAATTTTTTATTTTTTTTATTTGGAATGGTTGGAAAATGGGTCGCCAAAGTCAATCATAAGGGTAATGTAATTGGTAGTGTGAGCTGCCTGCAATGAATCTTTGAGCTCCATAGAGATGCCTGAGTAATAATAATAATGATAATAACAAACTTTCACTGCTGAAATTTAATCTGGCATAAGCAACGTATATGTGGCTTAAGCCAGATTTGGAAACTGCATTCAAAAAGCAGTACCCACTATCCTACCAAAAGTCATAAGACATCATTCAAATTCCAGGAAAATTTGATGTAACTAGATAATATTTAAATTTTTTAACCTACAAAGGATAGTTCATTCTGAAGTAATTTAAATCTTGTAAATGATGAGTGTACAGAAAGAATAAACAACACCTCAGAGGATAATGAGAATTAAGAATTCCAAAACCCACAGTTGACAACATATGAAGAATGAAGATTTACAGATGATGCTGACAAAAAATACAAGGCAGACCCAAAATACTAACATGAGCCAGTGCATCTTGATAAGGCCCTCTTAGACCTCAGTTCACCATCAGAACTAGAGATTATGTTTGGAGAAAGTGAGCAGCCACAAGCAACTGCATAAGTGTTTCAGAGATTGCTTGTGGTTGCTGACAACATAGATAGCTTCACACCATGAATCTTTCATAGAAGAGCTGCAATCCACAAGCCTTTGTTAATAGGTAGCACTGTTGATACCGCTGAAGATAACACATATTCTTAAGTTGGTGTGATGAAGATAAGTTTTAATGAATAATTGGTTTATTAATAATTAATAACTGTATTTTACTTATATAGAATAGATTAATTAAATTAGTAAATAAATAGAATAAATAAGTGCTGCAGATGATGATGATGATTATTATTATTATTATTCCCAATACCTCCAAGGAGTCAGAAGGCTCATCGCGGGAGGACACCTACAACTGTCTCAACCACTACACCGAACCTCTACTATGAATCATCTCCATCAACGCCATCTACCACGCACCTCCACCACCACCACAACAACAACTAGTATTTTTTGTCTGTAAATTGCGTGTGTTCTGAAGGGCATATTTGCCTATATGCGGGATGAAAAACCCGAGTTTCCGGGAGAAAAAACCCTGCTACCTCCATATGAGATCAGCTAACTCACCTTCGATTGAAATCATCCAGATAAAGATTCCTCCCGTCGCGACAAGAATCGAACTTAGGCATATTTGAATTGAGTGGCGCAATATACTGTCATTCTGATGTGCACCATCACTTGAAGACATCCAAACTTGATTTTGTTTATGATCGAAACCCCAAATTTCTGCCATAATAGCCATTATCCATCTTTATGGTCCACACTAAACCTTGTATGATTTCTGTATGATTCAGCCACAAGGGTGAAACTTGCGTTTTTGGGATCTGATATTTCATCGAATTTTCCCTTTTTTTGGACCTTCTGTAGCTTAAGATTAACTTATCTCACTATGTATCATTTATCTGCTATCTCTACCATTCCTTCAAGTCTACAAATCATTCTGGCCTTTGGACTCCTTATCATTGAGGCTTGATTTCCTGCAATCCAAAGCTGTTAACAGTAAAGTTATTTTCCTTAGCAACTTGAATGTTCTCAACTAAATGGTTCCCATTTTCCCAATTCCACTGACCAAGCTGGAAAAGAAGTTGAGGTATTTGCTGTAAGCAATGACCTAGAGCAATTCATTCATCTTCTGGCCAGAATGCCAGACAATCCTTTCTGCTCATCCAACACTCTGGATCTTTTCTTAACCAGTTCTCCTTGCCAGTACACTGTTAAGGTGAATGCTCTTCTTGGTAATTCAGATCACAGTCCCATCCAAGTTTCATCATCTCTAGTGGAACACCCTCATCTGAGTGATTCTTAACCTTGTGTACTTTGGCATTACAATGCTAAGTGGGAAGATTGCTGAGACTTTTACACCTCCTTCCTATGGTCAGAATAATGTTTCTATTCTACCGGTCCAGATACTTGTTACTGAAATTATGTGTTGGAATGGAGGTTTTCATTTGAACTGGGTGGAACCCATTCAAAATTCCTGTGCTACATCCATCCCATGGTTTTTCAAAATGTGTGGCAGGGCAGTCCAAGAAAAGAAAACAACATATTAGAAGTAGCTTGAGACAAAAACTTCCAGATTTATTTGAACAGCAGCCATAAATTATGTTGCAAACAGACTGCTGATATTTGAAGGCATTCTGAATCCCACACATTGTTGCACATGTTCATACAGGCATGATCTTTCATGTGTTACAGTTAGATGGTTGCGGAGTGACAGAGAGGTTACAGCTGAGATTAGTATTAAGATGGAATGGATTTTTTATTATTATTTGATACCTCCAGGGAGTCCAAAGACTCATTCAGGGAGGGCACCTACTCTACAACCTGTCTCCACCATTCAATCCACCAACCAGAACTACACTAACGTCATCTACCACCCACCACCACAGCTAGTATTGTCACAGACAAACACAAACATCCATGACCATGGTGGGATTCGAACCTGCAGCCTTTTGGCTGGAGAGCAGATACACTAACCACATTGCCAACCAGGCCGGCTGATATCAAGAAAAATAAGCAAGAAAATGAAATACAAGGAGATGATATATAAGGATCTCCATAATGTGTAAAAAAAATTAACTATAAAAATATAAAAAAAAGATGGAATGGATTGAGGATAATTTTTGTTGATTCAATAATTCTTAAGCTCATCATAGCATCCAAAAATGTTTTCTGATTTGTTTCAGATCACTGGATGAGGGACAAAATCTTCATCATCAGGGTTAGCAGAATTAAGAACACAATTAGATAGAGCCCTGGCTCTAGTTCTGACATACGTGATGTCCTTCACATGCTCTTCCATACGCAACTGAATGGATTTCTCTGTCTGACCAAAATAAGGCACGCTACGGCTACACCAAACATGGTAAATCAGAGATGTTTTAGGCTGTCATGTTTCGGTTTAGGTGTACTAAAGTAAGGAATTGAGTCTGGTTAGAGAAGTAAGACAAGTTGCCCAAGTCCTGAAAATACTTCAAGAGCAAACTTGTTTGCTTACACTTGGATAAAGGATAAAACCAAGTATATAATTTCTTGGTATCTTTAATTTATGAAAAATTCTTTAAAATGCAACATCAGAATAATGCTTTATTGTGTTTAAGTAACCTTTACCATTCAAGCAGTTATTAAAATACTTTGATATTATCATCCAAACTTTACTTACCCATTGTTTTTCCTCTTGAGCTCTTCCAGGATAAAACTCCTTCATGATGGAGTTTACGGTTATTAGAGAGTAGATCTGATTTCTGAAAAATTAAATTTTTTCTTTATTTTTAAGGATTCACACTGCACAAAACAACATGCATAGCATTTGTTTATTCATTTAACTCACCTTAAATTTTTTACCTCTATAGAATGCTGATGACTTTGCATCTACTTTATTGTATATTTCCAGCAGCCTCATTTCTCTTTCTTTTTCTGCAACTACAGTATTTACTTGATATATTATATCCTAATTATATATAAAAATGAGATAAATCAGTAAAGAAACAAATATTTCATTAATAATAGTTTATGTCATAATAGTGTAATTATAATTCTCTAAATAACATACTTATATTAGAATTGGCAAGTATGAAAACAATACAAAGGTTTATGGTCTGCTGATAATTTCAGAAAAAAAATTTTTTTCCATTGTTTTCCTTGATTTTGAGTTAAAGGGATTAGTGTGGGTATGAGGGATGCATCAGGAGAGAGGAAGGAGTCTGTAGTTGAGGAGAACCACAGTCTGAATTTGTGACTTATGATTTTTCTGTAGAACAGCCACTTGCAGATTTCATATACTCAGAAATTTACAGAGTACCAGAGAACATTATTATTATTTAGGCCTCTAAGGAGTCAAAAGATTCATCGCGGGAGGTCCTTCCTAGGAAACACAAGTCTATCAAGACTCATCATGGGAGGTCCCTCCTAGGAAACACAAAGTCTATGATACTACTCCTTAAACTCATTGACCGTTCTCGCTCTCACAACTCCTCACCCTCTTGCTCACAGTTTCCTTTCGTAACTTCCAGGGATGGCCTCCTGTCATCACTCCTTCTCGCTGTTCAACCAAGCGAAAGAACTCCCCAGTGTCAACCCTGTAACCACCTCTCAACAGTTTAAAAGTCTCAATCATATTACCTCTCCTTCTATCCACCAAACTCTGCTGTCCACATTCCCTCAGTCGATCCTCATAACTAACATTGTACAGTCCTGAACTGTCTTTGTTATCTGCCTTTGTACCCTTTCCACAGTTAATTTATCCCCTTCAAATCCTAGTAATCTAATATGTTCAACTGTGGTGACTTTTCATATATGCATGTGCAGGAAAATTAAAAATATGGCAGCATAAGACTGTATGAGATGATGGTATATGATAATATTGTGATAGAAAGCCCAATAATCTATTAGTAAATAAACATGAAGAATAGAGTGAAGGTGTATGTAAGAATGAAAGAAGAAGTTAAAAGGCACAACAGATTGTAAATGGAAATAAAGTGTGTGTGTGTGTGCAGGAAAAAGTAGAATGATTATAGAGATAAATTTCACATTAGAAGTGGATGTAGGTAAGATAACAGAAAAAGTGCTTCTTATATTTCCAGGTAGTAAGATGAGAACATCTGAGATTGAATAAGAGTACGTGTGCAGTATAAAACTATAGTAACCTGCATAACTGATCTGGAAGATAAAACAGTGTTTAAAAGAATATCTAACTGGAGGTTACACATTCTTTTTTGTGAAAAGAGCGGAGATAAAAAATTCTAGTAATCCAATTTCCAGTACATGTTAATATAGTGGGTGTGCGAAGGATTATATTATTATTATTAAGAGAGACCTCCAGGGAGTTTAGAATTCCTTGAGGGAGGTCATACTATTCACACCGTTATACCTGTTCTTGAATTCAATCACGCTAGTAAGTATTGCTCTGCTTGGTGGTGGGGTGAGCCTGCCACTGGGTAGAGCCAATGCTGAGAAGTTCTTCTTGGTAATGGGGTGAGCCTGTCATCGAGTAGAACAACGCTGAGTTGGGCGATCTTTAGGGATCGTCTTATTTTTAGAGCCCGCTTCACCTATACATAAGGTTGAAACCGGTCTGGGTAGTAACCTTCTCTCATAATGTAGAACAATGATACAACTCCTAGGAGCTAAGTTCACATTATGGGTAAATACCAAGAATAGTGACCGGAGCTTGCTCCACCCTTACTATGAGTTGCCTCAGTTTGCACTACCAAATGGGTCAGGTGTTGCACTATCCAGGTATTTGCTTACGCTTGGAATCGCCGAACTTTATATAGTTTCTATATTCGGCATGAAACTCTTTGAGTTTCTTATTCGGCTAAGAAACAATATGGGATGTAACATCCCTTAACTTAAATAAGTATAATTTAAGTATTTTTTAAACACTTCCCATGCACTATTATATCCTTCCCATCCAATAGCTGACACCATGGCACAGAACCAAACATATCCATCAGGTGGTCATAATTTCCTGCTTTGTAGCCTTTAATTGAATGGAACATTCATAAACTTAGCCACTTCCCAAATGAGTACTGCATGATCGCTGTCACCAACCGGAGGCAGAATAGTTACATCTTTAAGTGAAACCCACTGTGACACTATAATCAGATCTAACACTCTTCGACTTTGAGTTCCTTCTGTCACATGCTACTTGAGGAAGTTATCTCACAACAGTTTAATAAATTCAGTTTCATTCTTCTCATGCAATTTCATAGCTAACAAATCAATGTTTGGATAATTAGTCTCCCATTATGATCAGCTCTCTTTGTACCCATCATGTTTATTTGTTGATGCATTTCTTTGTCACTAGGAACTGATCCACTAGGGTCTGTAACAATATTCCACTGTTTATTTAATCTTGTTAGATTCCACCTCACACCAGATGGCTTCAAACTTATTGCCATATGAAAAACTGTTACTAATATTGCGGTCATAGGTCTCAACTCTAACTGGATTCAAGACATTTGATATTATTAGCAGGATATCCCCCCCCCCCACTTATCCTGTCTATCCTTCCTAAAAAATAGTGCATTTTTTTTGCACTTGATACCAGATAATATGTCTGCTTCTGATAGCTAGGTCTCATTAATGCATACAATATGAGGTCCAAATATACTAACCAAGATAACAAACTCTACTCCTTTGTTGCTGATACGCCTAGTATTCGTGTACAGACATAATAATTTACCTGCATGCTCTTTTGTATACTCTTGTGTGTGGCCTGCATGACACAGTTCAACAACTTGCAGATTTCTGTTCTTATCTAGTTCCTTACTTCTTCACACATGCTTGAACGAACACAGAATCATTCTCTCTTCATAATCATTTCTATAATAATAACACTTCCCATCATTAGCACAGTTGCCTAACATTGTCTCTGTTACACACAGATTCTCATTGTCTCTGTTACATACAGATTCTCACAATTTCTCCTATCAGAATTCAGTTCCCTGACTCTCTCTATTAGGTCTCATATCAATTAATAATTATTATTAATTGAATTATTATTTAATAATTAATAATTTTTCAAGACTTCTGATGTCAAATGCATTCAAGTGTAGGCTCTCCCTCTTATACAACTTCAATGTGCCTTCAAAATCACTCCACACATCCAAAAACTTGCATCCATTCCTTCTACACAGCTTATGCATCCATTCTTTCTGCACAGCCTATGCATCAAATAGTCTGCCATCATAACCCTTTTTCATAATATATTTCCATCATACCAAGGTATTAGATTAATGATTTTTTCTTTTCCACTCTCACTTCTTCCAACAACCTTTTCATATCCTCTCTCATATTGAATTTATCGCTAGTTGAGTCATTGGAATATAATCCAGAATGTAATCCATGAACTCTATTCTAGAGATCAAGAATGATATTTTTTTCAAACCACTTTGGGATACTAATAAACATGATGGTAGTCTTACACCAGGAAATAAAATGTATTTACTACCATAAACAAAAAAGCAATCTATCACCAGCTGAACTATACGAAGAAAAGGGTTTGCAGTTTACAGGTATGATAAACAAATTTGATGAAAAATAGAAAGTTATGCACAAAGTACAATTGAACAGTATATGTAAGGAAGATGCTTGGTGAGACACAAAGACTGAAATAGAAAAATAATATATGTCAAAAAAAATGTACAGAAACATGGACTGCAGGAATTTTCAAAAAAATATTAGTTGTAGAGCAAAGGAGCAATGGGTTATCCTTTGCAATATTAACTTAGCAATCCTAATCATGTGTTGCTCACACTCTGTTCAAATCTTCTGGAAGGGCCATGACATCTGCTTCATTCTTCCAAATTTGCATATCAGAAAACAAATGAATAATTCATATTAAGTCATACAATATCACTAATACATGAATCAGAAAAGTAACAGGGCTAAGAACAGAATCATAAGATTCAACATTTGTTAATTTACTTTTCTGAGATACAACATTGTACAATTTCACTGGGTTATCCTCGACTTTACAAGTTGATAAGAGAAGAAAAGAGAAACAGACAGAGATATGTAACAAAGAGAGAGATTTTATATAAGTAAAGTGGATATTAGATCCAGCATTATTTCAAAGCCGAATATAGAAACTATGAAAGTTTTGTAAGGTAAGTTGACTAGAGTGCTTATGGGAATATGCTCTCTGGCATTCATGAGTTGCCTTAGTGTGGGCTACTTAGAAGACATAGGCACCACCCAAGAGTCTATATATTCACCTTTTATTAATCTATTTTGATAAGGTTTGACTGACCTGGCAGCTGTTTTGAACTGGTTGGTTCTCTTCAGAGATCAGGTAGAAACCTTAAGAGAGCAAAATCTCTCGTAAAGTACTAAGGAGCTTGAAATATCAGAGACATGTATTTTACGTAAGCAAACTCTCAGTTGTTCCATAAAAGTAATTATTAAAATAATGAGCTAAAAGGCTTCACTTTTGACAACACAAAATGATATAAATAAAATTATATTATTATTATTCAGGCCTCCAGGGAGTCAAAAGACTCATCGTGGGAGGTCCTTCCTAAGAAACACAAAGTCCATCAAGACTCATCGAGGGGAGATGTCCCCACCACCACTAAGAAACACAAAGTCTATCATACCACTCCTTGAACTCATTGACGTTCTCGCTCTCATTTTTCTACAACACACAAAAAAAAAGAAGAAAGGGACCATTTCTGGAAGATGATTAAGGAAGTGCACGTGTAAATCAAATGATTGTGAATTTAAAAGAAGGTTATGAAAAGCATAATGGCATCAATAACATAAAATAATTATAATATAATTAATATTATTTTATAAAATAAAATCATAAAAACATATTAGGAATTATACATTATCCAAAACATGCTATCCTAAACTTTTTTATGCAAATAAATCTGAAATAAAAAAATTATCATTACCATTATTATTAACATCTGGCCTCCACTGAGTCAGCCTCATTATGGGAGGTACACACTATTGCACAAAGTGAACATCCAACCGTGCCTTTAAATGATTCAATGTGTCTATGTTCACATTCACACAATGCATTCCACTCAGCAGCCACTCCCCATGCAAAGAACCTTCTCCTCAGTTCTCTGTTCACACCCTGCTTAAACGGTTTCCAGTGATGGCCTCCTGTTCTATCCCTCTCTCTCATTCTACGAAAAATCTCTTCCATGTAAACCTGATAACAACCTCTGACTAGCTAATAGGTCTCAATTTCAATCCATCCCAAAGACCACTAATCACCTTTGTCAAACTTCTCTGGACCCTTTCTAATATATCCTAGTCACCAAGAAAAACCGGTGGCCAAATCTGTGCACAATAATCCATATGAGGCTTGATCAAGCCTTATACAATGGCATCCTTAATCTCTTTATTTCTGCTTGTCAGGGTCCTACACATCATTGCCATTATCCAATGTCATGTTTTCACAACTCATGCAATGTGGCCTCTGAATTTCAGGTGGCTATCCACCATCATCACTCCCAGATCACTCATCTCCCCTACCTCCTATAAAGTTTCCCCACCAAATGTGTACTTTGCATCCCAATGTTGCTTACTAAATTTCAAAACCTTACACTTTGCAGAGTCAATGCAGATGCACTTTACAGAGAGACAATGAAGAGTCAAGCAGATGTTATGACCTGCAAGGCCATAACATCTGTTTGACTCTGCGTTGCTCTTCCCAATTTTGTATGCATCTGCAAACAGCTGCATATCACTATTAAACCCATCCCATTACAATATTGCAGAATCTCAATATAAATAGAGCTGTGGGATTAGATGGGATATCAGCTAGGGTTTTGCAAGAATGTGCAAGAGAACTAGCAATGCCTTTGACTAAGTTTGTTTAATTTAAGTCTCAGCTCTGGAAGAGTTCCATGGGAGTGGAAAGAGGGCAAAATTATTCCTTTGCATAATGGATGTTCTAAGACAAGAGTAGCAAATTATAGACAATCATTATCTCAGGCAAATGGTGGTAAAAGTATTAGAAAAATTGGTAAAAAAGGGAATTCAAGAATGGATAGATAAAAATATGATATTGTATGAGAGTCAACATGGCTTTGTGAAGGGTCAGTCATGCTTTAGTAATTTACTAACTTTTTATAATAGAGTAACAGCTGAGTTGAATAAAGGAAATGGCTACATGATAATTTTGCTAGATTTTGCAAAGGCATTTGATAGAATACCACATGAAATACTGTTATGCAAATTAGAACAAATGGGGATGGATATGACACTGGTTAAGTGGATAAGAGGGTGGCTGCTGAACAGATATCAAAAAGTGGTATATGAAGAGGAAGAATTGAGGCAAAAGCAGGCAACTAGTGGTGTACCACAAGGTTCAGTGCTGGGACCACTGCTGTTTAATTTATACATATATGATATAGGAAATAACCTGAAAGGAAATATTCAGTTGTTTTCTGATGATGCAACATTAGGTAGAGTAATAGTTAATCAAGGTGATGTGGAGAGCTTGCAGGATGATTTAAATAGGCTGTCAGTATGGACAAAAGTTAATGGGTGTCAGTTTAATGTCAAGAAATGTTAAGTTATGCACTTTGAGATAATTAGATTACAAGCCATTTATCACATTGATGGCACTGTACTCCAGGAAATAGATGAAGCTAGAGATTTGGGGGGGGGGGGGTAGACAAAGTTCAAGTTTAGAGGACATATTGCTAAGGTAGCACATAAGATTACTTGGCTAGTGAAAAACACATTAACAAGTAGAGATAAGGAAGTTATAATTCCTCTTTATAAGGCCTTGATACACCCACATCTGGATTACTGTGCTCAAGTCTGGTCCCCCTGGGTTTCTTGGGGATGTGAAAGTGATGGAAAGGATTCAGAGGCAAGTGACCAAGATGGTGAGTGACCTGTGGAATGTACCCTATGAGGATAGATTGAAGGTGTGTGTGGATTGCAGAAGTTGGTTGATAGAGGGGGATATGATAGAAACACTTAAGTTGTTTAAAGAAATTTATAGGATAGATGCAGGGGAAATGTTTCACCATTTGCATAGTGGGAGCAGAACAAAAGGTCATCCCTGGAAGTTTACTAACGGTGTCGTCAGTAGGGATGTGAGGATTAGATTTTTTTCTTGGAGAGTGGTGAATGAGTGGAAGGGGGTTGCAAGAGTCATTTGTGAGTACTTTTTCTATTAATGGGTTCAAGGAGAGGTATGACAGATTGCATAGATAGATTGGGTCTCACACGATGAGTCTTCAAACTCCATGGAGGTGCTTGTATAATAATAATAATAATAAATAATATAATTGAATAACAGTGGTCACAAAACTGACCACTGCAGTACACCACTAATGATCTTCCTCTTTTGGAATACTGCAACTCAATATACAATTTTCTGACAGCCAGTCACTGATCCAACTCAAAAGTCTGTTATCCAATCCTATCTGTTTCAATTTAATTAACAGTTTGTCATGTGACAGTCTATCAAAAGTTTTTCCAAAATCCAAGAACACCACAATATATGCATCTACCTGTTGCTATTTGTCTCCTTGTTATAGTACATAAATAATTTAGTAAAACATGATCGCCCTTTAACAAACCTACGGTAATAACCACAGAGAATACTGATGTTATCAATCCATTCCTGTTCTGTATCTTACTTGTCACCAATCTTTCTAGTACCCTCACCACAACTCCAGACATACAGATTGGTATATAATTTGAAGCCACAGCCTTATCACTACCTTTATGCAGAGGACAATTTTACCTTCTTCCCCCTCCCTTGGAACCTGTGCTGTTGTAATACTTTTATTAAACAGGCATGCAAATTCCGTGAATCATTCCCTTAAGACATGATAGGTCATAAAATCTTATCACCTTAGAGATATCAAGGTTATTTTTTCCCCAAATACCTTCTGCTCACTCACAAATAAACTTCATGATTCCACAATGATCAGGACTAAACACTCTTATAAATTGATCACCGAATATCTCAATAATGTCTTCTGCAGCAGTTACCATTCTACTATTTTCATCCATCAACATTATTGTATCATAATCATTCTTTCTTCTACTTGCTACATATCTAAAAAACTCTCTAGTGTTTTACTTTGCCTGATTTGCCAATTTCTGCTCATACAGATTTTAGCGACCTGTTTTCCTTACTAACTGAGTCACTCTCCTGGCTTACTCTTTATGTAACCAATTATTACCATTATTCCACTTTGCTGCCCCCACAGTACCTCCTTCTGACAGATTTCATGCTTAAGCCGCTCATTCATCCATTCTCCACCTACCCTATTCAGCCTTTTGGCATTCAGAATACATTCTCATATTGATGTTGTTATGTATTTCTTTGTCAGTTCCCAAGCAGCATTTATTTTCTTACTGCTCAGCTCCTCATTCCATGCTATAGCTCTAAGCTGTCTCCTAAACTTGTCATAATCACCAGCCGTGTAATTCCACATATATCCTTTCCTCACAGAAGTCTGCATATGGTTAACCACAACCCAGGTGATCACTCTCACCAACTGTAGTAAAGTGCAAATCTCCAATCATACCCTCTAATGATATTATCAGATCTAAAACTCTCAATCCTCGCATGCCCTCCTTTATATGCAGCCTGCAATAGTTATCCCTCAAGAACTTGAAAAAGTCATTTTCCTTATTCCCAAATGCTCTTGCATTCCCATTCTCTCTTCATCTCTCACAGTATTACTGTTTCCACTGACAAGCTTCTGTCTCTTCAATATACCACCATAATTAAAATCACCCATAACAATTACCCTTCCTTTGTTCACTAATCCAAGTTTTATATATTTCTTCATCACTACCCTCCGCATTTCTGAGCCGATAGCAACATCCAACTAAATATGTCTTCCTGTTAATCTCCACTTAATGACTGTCTAATAATAATTGCCAATATTTCTGCCTTTCATGTCTGCCTTATGTGGACATAATTCCCCTACTTTCATCAGCAACACTCGTCCATACTTTTTTTGTCCTTTCTATCCTCATGAAAAATACTGTATCTTTCCATTTCTATTCCCATTAGGATATCATCCTCATTCAACCACCTTTCACTTACTCCAATGATTTTGGGGCAAATAAACTCAATCAGTGAAATCATTTCATCTCCCTTATTTCTGACACTTCTGGCATTTGTAAACAAACACAACAGTTCATTTTTAGGTCTACGAGGGTGGTCTAAAAAGTTCTCGGCATGACAATGAAAAAACGAATTTATAATTTCGAAATGAATAAATTTAGTTTAATCCTTTATCCAAGTGTGTGCAAACAAAGTTTGCACCTGAAAGTATCTTCAGGACTAGGGTAAAGTGGTACAACAACGGGCAACTCCTTGCAAAGGTGGAGCAAGCTACCAACACTCCTATCTCAGTATCTCCCATAATGCAAAACACATCTCCTTGCGGATATGTATAATATTATGCATTAAGGGAAGGGCCACTACCCAGACTAGTTTCGACCTTTATTGAGGTCTCTTCGGTGGAAGCCAGGCCCAAGTGGAGATACCAGGCAGAAGCATTAGCAAGATCATCTCCTCCTATAGGAGCTGCCAAAGTTGCCTGGTGTTTTACCACTTTACCCCAGTCCTGAAGATACTTTCAGGCGCAAACTTTGTTTGCACACACTTGGATAAAGGATTAAATTAACTTTATTATAGTCTGACCAAGTGAAAAATAAACTTTCAACTTCAATTTCAAAATTATTTTTATTTTTCAACATAATCTCCCTGACCAGAGAGAAAGAGTTTTAGTTTTGGGAAGAGATAGAAGTCAGAGGGAGCCAAAGGTGGGGAATAGAGTGGATGTTCCAAGAATTCATAGTGCAGATCCCTTCATTTTCCCATTGCCAAAACACCTTTGTGGGCAGGTGCTTGGTCCTGATGAAAGATGATATTTTTCTTCTGCAAACTGGGTCTTTTCTCACAACTTTTTACGTATAGTCTGGTTAAAATATCAAAATAATATTCCCCAGTTATTGTTTTATCCTTTTCAAGATAATTAATAAACAAAATGTGTTTAGCATCCCAAAACACCGATACCATGACCTTTCCTGCTGATGAAACCGACTTTGTCTTCTTTGGCACTAAACAACTGGCTTCTTATGTCCACTGTTTTTGACTGCTGTAAACAAACAGCATTCATTTAGATTCTGATGTGTAATCGTGAATCCAAGACTCATCCATAGTAATAAATCAGTTTTTAATTAATAAATAATCCATAGTAATGCACAAAATCAGTTTTATTCTTGTTAAAATGCTCCAAGCACTGTTCAGAGATTTTCATGTGAGTGCGTTTTTGATCTGCTGTGAGCAAGCACAGCACCCGTCTCATGCAAAGCTTTTTCATATGTAATTTTTCCTGCAAAATATATCCTACACATTCTTTTGAAATGCCAATAGTTTCAGTAATTCCACACACTTTGACTCACCAGTCATCCAATACCATATCATGCACTTGATCAATGATTTCTGGTGTTGTTACACTTTTTGGACGTCCTTCACGTAGATCATCATCAAGGCCAGTACGGCCATGTTTAAACTCAGCAGCCCATTTCTTAGTTGTTAAAAATGAAGGAGAAGAGTGCCCATAAACATTTTATGAACTTTGAATGAATTTCTTTTGGTATTAATTCTTCTTTTACAAAGAATTTTATAACTGCTCAATACTCAATTTTATCCATTTCAAAGGATACAGACAACACTTTTGCTTCGGACAGCTGTATAAAACAAACTACTTGATAGAATGACTTGCAATTTCACATGGATGCTTATGAAAACTTAGAAAAAAAAATCATGCTGATAGTATTGCCATCTATGTCGAGGCCGAGAATGTTTTAGACCACCCACATGTAACCAGTGCTGTCCAAGCTACTTATTGTTTGTGATTTCCCCACTACACCGTACCCAATCACCTTTATCGCCAATTACCACATATATCCGTTCAGTTTCAACTTTCCCACCTACATCACAATGTACTCCTATCTCCATATACACAAACACTTACTGCTTCTTTCAACATCCACTCTCCCTATGACATGTCTTCCTGTCTAAACGGCTTCCTCAGCATTTCCCTGTTCCTCTTGCATTCCCATTCTCTCTTCATCTCTCACAGTATTACTGTTTCCACTGACAAGCACTTCTGTCTCTTCAATACCACTCTCCTGATCTTTCACTTCATCTCTTATGATCTCTTGCTTGTATCACACACTCCACTTTCCATCTAGCAACACTTTCTCCAATTCACTCCCTGCAAAGTCATTCAAATTCAACCCATCACATCTATAATCACATTCTTCCCTTCAAACACATGCCATGCATCCACAAACTGTACTCCTTTCTCTTTACACGGCTCCATTTGCACACCATTCAGGATTCTTTCTCTATCTAAACTCATCATTGTCATACTTTGGCAATGCACTGACAACCTTTCCCACTATACTGTTATCTTTCACTCTTCTGAATAATCTCCTGAATGCTCCTTATGTCCACTTTAATCATAAATGTTTACAAACAAATTTAAAATAAATATAAATTCATAAATTTTAAATATGTTAACAAATATATTATTATTCCTACCTTAATATTTGATAATGCAAGCAGAAGCCTCTCATATTCTGCTTTGTTATCTGCAATGGGAAAAAAAACAACTTTAAAACTGATAAAGAGAATACATACACATCTTAGTGGAAAAAAAAGTAAGAATTGATATCAATTGTTTAGGATTCTGAAAATCGCTTCATTTGTTTCACTTCAAAATTGGATTAAAATTCACATTTACAACTTATGATATTTATGAACATTTACTCTCCTCCATCAAGCAAGCTAATATGAACTGATCCCTATGAGAAATTATGTGCTGTACTAAATGACAGCATAACATAGAATTAAAATATTTCAAAAAATGGTCTATAACAAGACTTTATTATTATTATTATGATTATTAAACAAGACCTCATGGAGTCAAAGACTCATCTGGGAGGTCCTTTTATCACACACACATCTCATCATACTGTGTCTTAAACGCACTCAAACTGCTTGCAGACACCACACTCTCAGGCAGGGCATTCCAATCATTCACAACTCTGCACGAAAAAAACCTGCCTCTCTCCCCTACTCACACCCTCTTTATACAGTTTCCAGGGATGACCTCTAGTTCTCCCCTGATCTCACACTATTCTCTGTAGAACTTCTACACCATTGATTTTTATAACAAACCCCTCACCAACTTGTAGGTCTCTATCATATCTCCCCTCTTCCTTCTCTCCACTAGACTCTGCAAATTACATCTTCTCAATCTTTCTTCATATTCAACATTCCAGAGGTCAGAAACTACCTTAGTCAGTCGCCTTTGGACCCTTTCCAACATCTCTTCATCCTTCTGAAAACTCGGTGACCAAATCTGGGCACAATAGTCCATGTGTGGCCTAATCAAAGCCTTATACAATGGAACAAAAATCTCCCTACTTCTACACATCAGTGTCCTCCGCACCATTCTCAGAAGTCTTTGTGTTGTCTTCACAATTTTGCCGATTTGTCCCCTAAATTTTAGATCCTTATCCACTATCACCCCCAGATCTCTTATTTCCTCTACTTCCAACAATATATTCTCACCAAGCATAAATTCTGCATCCCATCTTTGTTTTCCAAATTTTAAAACCTTACATTTTGCAACATTGAACTGACATCCACATTTGCTTGCCCAATCACTCAAATTATTCACGCCTTCTTGCAAGGCCACAAAATCTTCACTACTCTCTATGGTTCATCCCAACTTTGCATCATCTGCAAACAACTGAATATCTCCATCCAAATCTTCGCCAATGTCATTAATATACAAATTAAATAGTAATGGCCTTAAAACAGATCCCTGAGGCATGACTTTCCTTTTCCTGGATATCGC
The DNA here is from genome assembly GCF_054136105.1 of Typopeltis vanoorti. Taxonomy (NCBI): domain Eukaryota; kingdom Metazoa; phylum Arthropoda; class Arachnida; order Uropygi; family Thelyphonidae; genus Typopeltis; species Typopeltis vanoorti. Next base: position 10,537,724 of record NC_143560.1, read on the forward strand.
ATCCCCATACACAACTTGCTGATACCTATCAGATAGCCAGTCTCCAATCCAATGCACTAATCTAATATCCAACCCCATCTGCTCTAGTTTGACTGTCAACTTATCATGAGGTACTTCATCAAAAGCTTTTGCGAAATCCAAGTATATTACTGTGTATCCTTCTCCTATGTCCAAGAAAGCAGTCACTTTATTGTAATAAGTATGTAGATTACTAAAACATGACCTCCCTTTAGCAAATCCATGCTGTCAATCAAAGATTATACCATTGTTGTCAACCCAACTCTGGATGGATTCTCACAAGCTTCTCCAAAAACTTAACAACAACACCTGGCACAGAGATAAGCCTATAGTTAGATGCTTGAGTTCGATCACCTCCTTTATGAAGTGGCACAATCTTGCCCTCCTTCCACTCTTTAGGAACTTGACCAAGTACAAGACTCGTATTAAAAAAATATGTCAAGGCAGGTGTCAACTCTCTGGCACATTCCTTCAGAATACGCGGTGATATATTATCAAGTCCCACAGCCTTATTTATATCTAGTTTACTCAACTCCCCAAACACCTCTTGCTCACTTACAGTCAGTCTCTCCTCCCCATCATCAACTGCTCTCAATCTCTCCATGAAGTCACATTCACAAGACTGAAAGATTTTTATGAACTGCTCATTAAGTATCTCCACCACACATTCTGCAACAGCTGTCTTTATACCATTTCCTGCAACGAATGCCATCCTTCCGTAATCATTCTTTCTTTTGCTGGCTACTTATCGAAAGAACTCCTTAGGATTATTTTTGGCTTCATTGGCTAACTGCTTTTCATACCTCTCTTTAGCTACTCTCACCAACCAAGTCACCCTCCTTGCCTGGTCTTTGTAGACCTCATGAAATTGGTTACTTCCACTTCTCTTATGCTGCCTCCACAATGCCCTTTTTCTATATCACATGCTTAATCTCTTTATTCATCCATCTCACACCTACCTTATTTCACCTTCTCACCCATGGTATACATTAGACATTGCATCTACTAAATAGTTTTTGAAAATCCCCAAAGCTGCATTGATCTCTTTTCCAGCTAACTCCTCATTCCATGCTACACCTGCAAGCTGTCTCCTGAGCTCTTCATAATCACCTCCCTTGTAGTTCCACATATACCCTTTTTTCACAGGGGTCCTTGCACTGCTGGCAACCACCCAGGTAATCACCTCATGGTCACTTTTACCAATTGGTGGATGATTTGACACCTCATTGATAATTACATCCTCCGATGAGATGACCAAATCCAAGACCCTTAATCCTCGTGTGCCTCTGTTACATACTGTCTGAGGTAGTTATCCCTCAAAAACTCAAGAAACTCATTTTCTTTACTTCCGGTTGCTATCTCTTCATTCCAGTCTATATTGCCATTATTAAAATCACCAATAATGATCACCCTTTTCTTATTTGCTTGGCTTATTTGACTATACGTTTCACTATCACCACCATCCACATTACCAGGTCTATAACAACATCCCACCAAGTATTTGATTCTATTCACCTCTATCTCACACCATACTGCCTCAAAACCATTGGCCCTATTTTCCTCTTGCATCTCTACCTTGTATGGACATAACTCTTTCTCTATCATCATTAGCACTCCCCCTCACTTTTTACCCCTTCTATCTTCACGAAACACATCATACCTTTCCATCTCTATTCCTGTCAGGATGCCGTCCTCATCTAACCATGTCTCACTTATTCCGACAATCTTTTGGTGCACAGACACAATTAGTACAACCATTTCATCCGACTTGTTCCTTATACTTCTAGCATTGGTATACAAACACAACAGCTCATTTCTGGATCTACAGCTAGTTCCACTGATACCACTCACTTGATGTGATCTCTCCATGCTGGACTGGGGTCATTTCCCTTTCTGCTTCTTCATTTTACAACCCTTTTCACTTCCATCTGTTTCCTCTTGATCCCTGGTCATCCTATTTCTTTCCTGCCTACACATGCTCTCACCTCCTCTTGGAGCATCCACCTTTCTCACGCTGTGTACCCCTGTCCACCCTGAGCCTCCCTGTTTCCCTGCTCCTCTTGCACACCCATTCTCTCATTTTCTATACTCATACCACTCACTTCCCCATTCATTTCCACTTCTTCAATCTCTCCTGTCTTACTCTCCTGCTCTTCCACATCACTCCCCTCTCGATCAGATTCATTCTCTCTATTCACTTATCTACCTTCCAGCAGCAGTCTCTCCAAGCGACTCACACCATAACCACTCAAATGCAATCCATCGCTCCCATACAGCTCACTTCGTCCCTCAAACTCATTCCACACATTAACAAACTGTACTCCCATCTTCTCACACATTTCAGCCAGAATATCATTCATAATCCTTGCTCTCCTCCTCATTTCACCACAATCATACATAGGCAAGACACTGAATACCCTTCCTGTCATACTATTCTCTTTTATCTTTCCAAGCAGTCTCCTGACATTCATTTTGACATGCTCTTTGTTCTCTCTCTCAAATCATTTGTACCAATTAATACAGTTAACTCATTTGCTCGTTCCCGCCTCATATCCAATGCCTTAATCAGTCTACTCATTTTACCGCCTGGAAAACATACCTTGTGCATTTTATCCTCTAGCACACCTTTAATAATGGAGTCGCCATACAACGCCACTCGCTCATCTTTCGTTAACTCTTTCATACCATCATGATTTATTTTAATAGTTTTGACCTGAATTCTCTTAATTTCATTCTGCATCCATTTCATTTCTTGCCTCATCCAATCCAATTCACCTTCCAAATCTCGCAACACATTCTATCATTAAATCTTTCTAACTCTCGACCCCTTCTTCTCACTTTCCCTCTCATTCATCGTTCTTTGTTTCCGTACTTTTGGTCCAACATACGTCCAACTTTCACTATCATTCTTCTCACTTTCCCTCTCATTCATCTTTCTTTGTTTCAGTACTTTTGGACTAACATGCATCCAACTTTCACCATCATTCATTCTTTTTTCGCTATCATTTATTCTTTCGATTTTTTTCACTTGCGATTTCTGCATCACATCATTTCTACTTTCATTCGTTCTCTCAATTTCGTTTCTTTCCACCTCACTTTCGTCCCTTTTAACATCCGTTATGGTTTTCAAATCGCTCTTTTTCTTTTGTCCTGATTTTTTAATATTTTTTCGCCCCTCTTCCTCACCATCCTTCTCTTTCAAACGTGCACTCGTGACACAATTGGTACTAACACTTTCTGTCATCAATTTCATATTTGCATTCATCAGTTCCTCGTTCAGATCACACTTCGCGCACACACACACACACACACACACACACACACACCCTTCTTCCATCCGCACTAAACATCCACAAATCATTTATGTAATCGAAGGAATACATATAACAGACCTCACACTTAACGAAACGACTGAAATCTAAATTAAAATCATTGAATGACAATGCCGCCGCCATTTTTTTTCTCTCTGCAGGTTACTAGGTCTAATAATAACAATTTTGTAATTTAGTTTAGGCAAGAAAAATCCCCCACACTAATAATACTGGTAGCATACAACGTTTACAGCTGCTCTTACTCAAACAATTACGCATATATACTTAATTATTCCTAGTAAAACTTATCTGAATCCGGAGCTCTTCAAATTGCGTCCGCAGCGCTTGGCTCACTAGCGCCCTCGATTATTATATTTACATATCTTAGATTATTATCATCACTATACCTTCATGACATTAAAGATATTGTGGAAGGTCCTCACTGTTACATACAATGTCTTAAACTTATTCCGTTTCTGCACTCACCACATTCTCAGATAATGCATTCCACTCACTAATCACACCCCATGCAACAAATCTGCTCTCATTCCCTGCTCACGCCCTCCTTGTACAGCTCCTATTAGTAACCTCTCTCTTTCTCTCATTCCCTCTATATTTTATGAAAAATTTCTTCCACATTAATGCACGAACAATCCCTTACTTATGTCTCAATCAAAGTCCCATTCCTCCTCCTAAACACGAGGCTCTGAAAAGTGAATTTTCTCAATAACTGACCAAGGTGGTTTCCAGAGGATGGGAATTATGTCAGTTGTCTCAGACTACTCTTTCCAGTATATCCTCATCCCACTGAAAATGAGGTGATCAAATCTGTATACCGTAATCCAAACAGTCTGATCAGTATCTGATACAAGGGAACTATAACCTTATTTCTACATAATAGGGTTATCTGCATCACTGCAATACTTCATTGTGATGTCTCTTCCCTTATCTACTCTATCTTCTGCAAGCTATCCTCCCATACCAACTGTATACCTCTGCATTCCATTTTCTGTTTTCTAAATTTTATAACCTTACATTTGGTAACACTAAGCCAGTAACTCCATTCTCCTTCCATCCCACTTATATAGTCTATTCAAATCTTCCTGTAAAGCTACATCTGCTATTTTTTTATTATATGCAAATAATTCATATCCCATCTAAACCTCTTTCAATATCATTAATATGCAAGTTAAACATCAATGCTCTAAACCAGGGGTTGGCAACCAGCAGCCCGCATGCGGCCCAAACATGCCATTTTTGGCAGTCCATAAAAGGTTGATCCTAGTTACATGGCATGTGGTCCGTATGTTGAATTATTTAAATAATACATTTTATAATATGAATAATAAATTAAAAATCATTTTATACCTATACATCGTGATATCACCGTGCAACTTGGTGAGAGTCATCATGATTGGGGATAACAAAGGCGACTTCAACTGAAATTTTGGTGCACTTTTGCAGTTGCGTTCCCTGGTTCGTCTTTTAATATAATTCAATAACATCAACTATTATTTTCAAAGGATATATACTAGTGGCCAAAATTGTGGAAATCCTTTGGAAAAAGTGTATTTTTGAGGTTTGATGACTCAAAACCACTTTTTTTTGGTGTAATACCATAAAATTATATATCAATGGAAAGATAATTTAATTACTAATGTAATGCAATAACTTTTATGAAGGATTTTTTATTAGAACAGCAGTTATAAAGAAGAAAAGTGAAATACACAGAAAAAATTAGATATACAAAAATTCTCACAACGCGAGTTAATACTTATAGTTGGGTAACCTTCAGGGTTAATTATGGCCTTACAACGCCTTCCCATGGAGTAAACCAAGTTTTTTAGTTCTGCAGCTGTTATAATGTGAAACCAAGATTGAATTATTGCTTCTATTAATTGGGTTTTATTGGTGGGTTGCTTCTGACTAACAAGTTTCTTTAGTCAGCTCCATAGATATTTTCGAAATAAAAATCTCATTCGACTGAAATGAGATTATTATTTCAAGATAATCTCATTCCAGCAGTGCAATATGATTATCTTGAAACCACTTTTTGCACACAGCAGCAACATGACATGGAGCTGAATCCTGTTGAAATATAAATGCTTCATTATCTTGGAAAAGATCACGTGCGGAAGGCTTCAGTTTCATATTTCATTTATGTATTTTGGGGAATTTATATTCCCATTAATCAAGCAAATTCTGCCCACACCTTTTGATGTCATCATACAACCCCAGATTATAACACTAAGTGGGTGTTTCACGGTAGGTGTAATGCAATCAGGATGCAAATCTTCTCAGATTCTTCTCCTTATGTATTTTATGCCATCACTACCAAATGGGGAGATTTTGGTCTCATCACTCCAAATAACACTGTCCCATTGTTCCACTGTCCAGTTAACATGGGTTTTAGCCCAGTTTAATCTTTTCAACCTTTGTTTAAGAGATAAAAATGGCTTTTTTGTAGAATTCTAGCATTTAGACCAAATTCCTGCAGTCTGCACCGAACAGTCCTTGCACTCAACTTCGCATTGTATTGTGCAATTTCATCTTGTATACACACAGATGATTTTTTCTGTCATGTAGATACAGTCTCCCAATTCTTCTATCATCAGTTGCTGTTGTGCACCTTTCCTGCCTTTACCAATCTGGTTCTGTAGTGATTGAGTCTCCTTAAACCTCTTCAAAAATTTAGAAATGCCACCTTTGGTTAAGTTTCCACCAATTTTTCTTCTAATTTCTTCATAACTGTTGCTTTGTTCACTTAATAGTACTATTTTACATCACTTTCTGGGTGACCAGTCAACTCTCTGCACCATTTCTTTAATTTCATTACATTTTACAAGCTTGAAAGAACACACACACACACAAAAAAAACTTGATAGCAATCACATTACACACTGACAAATGTCCTCTTCTCTCAGCTCCAATCAATAACTGAATCCTACTGTGACCTTATTGGCTCATTGCCAAAACAAGATGACACCTGATTGGCTCTCTAAACATTCATGCACATTGGCTACATTCAAATGAAGGAAAGCTACTTCATATTAACCTAAGCAAGTTGTGCTTTTTTTCCTGGTTATTTGGCTATAACTTTTCACAGAATACAGATAATTGAACAAACTTTGTTGCATTACATTCTTGATTAAATTATCTTTCCATTGAAAGTTTATTTTTCACTTGGTTAGACTATAATAAATTTAGTTTAATCCTTTATCCAAGTGTGAGCAAACAAAGTTTGGGCCTGAAAGTATCTTCAGGACTGGGGTAAGGTGGTACAACACTGGGTAACTCGTTACAAAGGTGGAGCAAGCTAACATCACTCCTATCTCAGTATTTCCCATAATGCAAAACACATCTCCTTGTAGATATGTATAATGTTATGCATTAAGGGAAGGGCCACTACCACTAGTTTCGACCTTTATTGAGATCTCTTCAGTGGGAGCCAGGCCCAAGGGGAGATACCAGTCCTTATAAGGACTGGCTTAAAGGGGCGAAGCAAGAATGCTTTTCATATTCCCCGTTATCTGTAGAGGACAGTGTAGGGATAAGGTGTTATTGAGCAATTAAAGCTCTGATCATGGCAGGAGGGTAACAGCAATAGCCGAGCCTCAGTTAGAACTTCATTGGCTACAGCATTGCCATCCATTACCCTCCAAGGGAATTGATTTGAATGAATCAATCACCGCATCTTACGGTCGATTGATTCACTCTCAAACCAATCGGGGAGATACCAGGCAGAAGCATAAGCAAGGTCATCTCTACCTATAGGAGTTGCCAAACGGTGTGCCACCTTTTTATTAGATTACTCTGGATTTAGAGAAAGATGTTGAAAGTTTATTTTTCAATTGGTTAGACTATAATAAATTGAGTTTAATCCTTTATTCAAGTGTGAGCAAAAGTTTGTGCCTGCTCACACTTGGATAAAGTGTTTGCTCACACTTGGATAAAGGATTAAACTAAATTTATTATCTTTCCATTGATATATAATTTTATGGTATTACACCAAAAACAAAGTGGTGTTATGAGCCATCAAACCTCAAAAATGCACTTTTTCCAAAAGGTTTCCACAATTTTGGACACTAGTTTGGCCACTAAATTAAAAATAATTTCAAAAATGGGTTCAAGAAAACATAAAATTGCAAATGAAGGAAGAAGGTTTAATGATGAATGGAAGAACAGCAAGTACTTCTTTATTGAAAATGGGGATAATCCCTTTTGTCTTATTTGTCATGAAGGTGTTGCTGTTATGAAAGAATATAATATCAGACATTATTACGAGAATCTCATACTTTAAATATTTCTGTGTTTTTTACACAGAAATATTTAATTACTCTGATATAATAAAAATTGATAACTTAAGTATTTTTTCACTCATTATTTTATCTTAATTAAATGTTTGCAGCCTGATTATTAAAAATAAAAGCTGAATGTGGCCTGCAAGTCTGAAAAAGTTGCCAACCCTTGCTCTAAACCAGGGGGCAGCCTGCGGCTCTTTGAATGAATAATTGCGGTTCTTTTCGCTATTAAACAATCAATTTTTGAATAATGCAAAATTAATGTTATTTATTAAATTAGAAACTAAAAACCCTAAATTTAGCATTTGTTATTATTAAATTAATTGTTATTATTAATAAATTAAAGACATTTTACATTAAATCAAGGATATTTTACAATTGAAAATAGTACATGTGATGCTGAAAAATTTAATACTTTCATGTTTGAACTCTTTGATATCATACGCGATAATCTTTCTTTACATTCTATTGACATTTTACAAAAATTCTACTTTATGGTGGATATGACTTCCCATTTAAATGCACTAAATAAGAAACTACAGGGAAAGGGAAATACAGCAGTTTTGTTTTTAGAAGAAGTGATTTTGTTTGAACCAAAATTATATTTGTTTACGACAGACTTAGAAAAATGCACATTATTACATTTTCCTACGTTGAAGAAATATCAACAATAACAAGCTGATAATAATTCCATAAATTCAACCTTTTTCAAAGAAATTGTGATAAATATGATATCTGGATTTAATGGGAGATTTGAATAATTTAGAAAGAACAAGGCAACTATGTCATTTTTATTGCGACCACTTGAAATTAATCCTACCGAATTAAATTTTTCACCTTTTGCTGGAATTGATGAGGCTGCATTTCAACTTCAGTTAGAGGACCTGAAAACCTTGGATTTGTGGAATTCAAAATTTAGAAATCTTAAAGCTGATCTGGAGGAGTTGAAAACACAAAAATCTACCTTTGCAATACAAAAAAATGGTCTGAAATAAAAGATCTTAAAAAGCAAGATCAGATTGTATTTGACACGTGAAATTGATTACCAGACACTTACATTCGGTGATTTCAAACATACGCATTTGGACTTCTATCGATTTTTGGATCGACATATTTCTGTGATCAAATATTTTCTAATATGATTTTTATTAAAAGTAAGTTGAGAAACCTACTAAACAACATGAGTCTTTCATCATGTTTGAAAATGAAAATTACGGCGCATTCGCCACATATTGAGAAACTATCCCAAGAAGTTCAACAGCAAAAGTTGCACTAAAAAGATATTTTAAATTTAGAAAAAAATTAAAGAAATTGGTATGTTATTGGATTTTATACATATATTTTTGTAAGGAGGAGCAAATCTGTTTTATTATTTAATATTTAAAAATATCATACAATTTCATGTGACATGCCACCCCTGTGTTTTACAAGTATGATAACGTGTTACTGTAATAAAAAAAAAAAAAAAAAAAAAAAAAAAAAATTAATTATAATATTTTTCAATGTAGTTTCTAAATTTAAAGCAGTGATGAGCAATTAAATAGTAAATCTAATACTCGGTTCGATCCGCATAAAGACTATTTTCTTTTTCTTTGATAAGAAAGTATTAAATTATTTTCCATTATTTTGGCATGTTTTAAATTTTTAACCTGCACAAATAAATCCATATGTAAAAATCAACATTCATAAAATAGATTTTTAATTAAAATATACTAATTCTGCTGTACAAAACAAACACCGTGGAATGCACAAAAAAACCTGAGAGGGCTTCATGCAACCCGCGGACCATTGGTTGCTCATCACTGCGTGCGGCTCCCTAAATTTTTTTTAACAGATATAATTTTAAAAATAGGTCTTCAATCCAAAAAGGTTGCCGACCCCTGCTCTAAACCATACCCCTGGGGCAAACTGCTAGTAACTTTCCTCAAGTAATAGGATACTCCCTTATACAAAACTTACTGATACCTATTACACAGACAATTTCTGATCAATCTCACTAATCTATTACATCCATCAGTTCCAATTTAATCATCAACTTGCCATGTGGTTATCTATCAAAAGCCTACTTATCCAACACTTTAAGTAAAACACCAGATATAAAAATTAGTGTGTTATTCAAAACTATATTCTTATCACCTACTTTGTGAAGTGAAACATGGAGGGTGGGAGGGATTAACAGATGGTATTAATGGTAGAATCATAAAGTAAAAATTAAGATATTAGGAAGGAATGAAATACCATACTAATTCTAGAATGTGTGAACAGAGGTAATGTAAGGTGGTATGGTCACTTAAATGGAATGGGGGAGGAAAGTCTAGCAAAACATGAAAGAAGCTTTCAGGAAAAAAGACCTAGAGGAAGACCAACATCATTTTCCTCATTTAGGACTAACCTCATTGCAAGAACCTTGAGAGACAAGGTTCTTTTGATTAAAAAAAAAAGCATGTCAAAGTTGTCACTAACTCAACAAAACATTCTGTTAAAACAGATGACAAAACAATATATACTCAACTGCCTTACTGACTACCTTAATGGTGAGATTAAGTATCCCTTCTGCACTTAAGCTCTGCATGAGTAGAGAAGGGATACTTAACACCATCATCATCAGTTTTCTAATATGTACCCTGAAGAAGTGTACAGGTTACTACGACAGTACTACATAATTAAGTCTACATCACTACTAATCTCCTATCAGCAGTTTCATCCAAATTAGTCTATTAATTGTCATATCTAATACTTTGGTCTTCTAAGGCACCCCTGACTGAATCAATCCATCTGGATGTTGGTCTTCCTCTAGGTCTTTTTCCTGCCAACTTCTTTCATCTTTTGCTAGACCTTCCTCTACCATTCTGTTTAAGTTACCATACTACCATCCATTACCTCTGTTCACACATTCTAGAATACTAAAGGTATTGCATTCCTTCCTAATATCTTAATTTTTAATATGATTCTACCATTGATACCAGCTGCTCACCCCTCCCACCCTCCATTTTTTTCTCAACTCTCATACTTGTAGTCTCCAATAACTTTGTTTTATATCTAGCTCAACCTGAGATCCATAACTAAAAACTAGTTTAAAAAACATCTTGTATACTTCTGATTTAGTATTTTGGCTAAATTCTTTCTTATTCTATATAAGTTTATTCAACTTGCTCCCCACCAAGCTTTGTTTATGTTGGTGCTTATTTCCATATTTAATTTTCCATCTTCACTAAAAACTGTGTCTAAATAGCTGAAATATTTTTCTTGTTGTATAGGCTCTCCATTAAGAATACAGCTGAAATGTTCTGTTTCCTACCTATTTTCATAGGTTTCGTCTTTCTAGGTGATTTTTGTGCAGAATATGTTAGAGCTGTTATTCAATTTAGTTAGAGAATCCTGGAGACCTGCACTGAATGTGTTTTGGTGAACACTATCATCTGCATAAAGCAAAGAGCTAAGTTTGATATATCCAATTCTAATTCAGTTGAGTTGAAGAATGTGTATAATATGCCCAAGCTAGTATGAAGGACAACAAATCAGAATGGGATAGTTAGTATAAGGCATCAAGATAGGGGTGGGACCAAAGGGCTTCTGCACTTCATGTATACTAATGCCAGGAGTATTATGAACAAGAAGGAAGAATTTTTGGCCTTGGTTGGCTCTTCCTTGCCACAGGTTATTGGCATTAGCGAGACATGGCTGAGAGAAGATAATGCAGCTAGTGGGACAGAATGTGAAGGGTATAGTGTGTTCAGGAGGGATAGAGAGAAAAAAATGGGGAGATGAGTGTTATTGATGATAACTGATGAACTGCAGCCAAGGAGAATAGAAGCTGAATTGCAGGATAGTGAAAAGATTACATTTGAGGCTATTTGGCGTGAGATTGAGACTAGCAGAACAAAATATACAGTTGGGTGATGCTATAGACCAGGTGATGGAATAGATAGTGGAGATGGTATGCATAAGCAAATAGACGTAATGAGTGGAAGGAGGGTAATTATTATGGGCGATTTCAACTATGGTCACATTGATTAGAAGGAGGAAGGAAAGGACACATGGGAGGAAGGAATTGGATTTTATGCAGTTATTAAGCGATAACTACCTGAGACAGTATGTAATGGAATATACTAGGGATTTGAGATTGCTTGACCTAGTAATTGCATCTGAGAATTTGACTATATTGAATACGACCACGTTGCCACCAATTGGTGAAAGTGATCAGAAGGTCTTGACCTGGTAGGTGGCTAAATGCATGGAATTTTCAAGACAGAGTAAAAGTGGAATTACTGGGCTGGTAAGTATAACAAGCTTAGGAGATTGCCTGGTTCAGTGCCATGGCATGTAAAACTGCATGGGCTGGAGGTTGCAGTTTTTTTTTTTTTTTTTTTTTTTTTTTGCAGTCCAGATAGTAAATCAAGTAGAGGTTAAAAAAGAAAGCAACAACTGTGGAGAGAATTTAAGGAGAAAGGTGACTTTCAGGCACACGAACATTATAAAGCACAGGCCAGAAGGATAACGAGTGTGGTAAGAAAAGCAAAAGCGGATTATGAATGGAAATTAGCCACCACGCAAGCTAAAGAGAATCACAAACAATTTTTTCGATATGCTGCAAGTAAAAGAAAAAATGTATACAGCAGAATGATTTTAAGGAATGCCGATGGTAGGGAGGTAACTGAATCAGTTGATATAGTGGAATTACTGAGCAAGCACTTTGCAGGAGTATATCATCCAGGTGATGATATTCATGAATGAAGGAACCAATAGCTTATACGGGAATTGAGGTGAATAGTATATTACAAAAACTTAATGTGAATACATCTGTGGGATTGAATGGTATACCAGCTCAGGTCTTATGTGAAGCGACATAGAATTGTCAGTGCCCTTGACCATTTTGTTTAATTTGAGTCTCGGGTCTGGATTAGTTCCGAGGGGGTGGAAAGAGGGGAAAATAGTTCCACTGCATAAAGGAGGTTCCAAGACTGCTGTTGTAAATTACTGACCAATCAGCATATCAGGAGTTGTTGTCAAGGTTTTGAGAAAGTAGCCAAGAGAAAAATACAGGAATGGATAGATGAAAATGGGATACTGTATGGGGGACAGCATGGTTTTGTGAAGAGTAGATCGTGCCTCAGTAACTTGCTCATGTTTTATAACACAGTGACGGCTAAACTGGATAAAGGTAATGAGCTTACAATGATACTGCTGGACCTTGCTAAGGCCTTTGATAGGATGCCACATGGAATTCTAATTAGTAGACTGCAGCATATGGGGATGGAGATAGGGTTGGTGAGATGGATAGGAGGGTGATTGATGGAGAGATATCAGAGAGTAGTTTATTCAGGAGTAGAGTCCAAAAGACGGCCTGTGACTAGTGATGTGCTGCAGGGTTTTGTTCTTGGACCACTACTATTTAATTTGTTCATTAACAATATAGGGAAGGATCTAAGAGGAACAGTTCATTTGTTCTCTGATGATGCAAAGTTAGGTAGGGCAATAGTGAATGCAGAAGATGTCAAAATCCTGCAGGAAGACTTGGATAGATTGGAGTCCTGGGCTAAGGAGAATGGATGTCAATTTAATGTGACAAAATGTAAGGTTATGTATTTTGGGGTGAAAAGATTAGCAGCAGTATACCACATTGGCGGAACTGTACTCCAGGAGATTGATGATGCCAGGGACTTGGGAGTGTTGGTGGATAGGGAGATGAAGTTTAGTGGGCACATTGCAAAAGTGGCTAAATCAGCTCAACTCACTTAGTTGTTGAAAAATTCTTTGACGAGCAGAGAAGCAAGTTATTATACCTTTGTACCGATAAGACCTCATCTTGACTACTGTGCCCAGATTTGGTTCACCTAGGTTTCTTCTTGATGGAGAGGAGGTGGAGAGGATCCAGAGGCGAGTGACCAAGATGATAGCAGTTCTGTGGAATGAACCTTATGAGAACAGGAAGTTTTGTGGGTTGCAGAAATTAGTTGATAGGCGGAAAAGGGTAGATATGATTGAGACATTCAACTTGCTAAAGGGTTTCTATAGGATTAATTCAGAGGATATTTTTCAGATCAGGACTGGTGCTAGGAGAACTAGGGGACACCTATGGAAGCTGGGCAAGAGTGTGGTTAGCAAGGGTGTTAGAGCTGGGTTCTTTACTTTTAGAGTGGTAAATGAGTGGAATAAGCTGCCAGAATCTGTTGTGGGTGCTATGACGGTGAGTGAGTTCAAGGCACAGTATGATAGGTACTGTGAGAATGTCGTATAGTTGTGTGGACATGATGTTTAGGGCCTCCCTCGATGAGTCTAAGGGCTCTCTGGAGTCGCCTGTCATCAAATCAGAAATTATTATAATAATAATAATTTCTGATTTGATGTCACTTTCTTTCATAATGATATCCATATAAATGATGAATAAGAGTAAAGAGAGAGCGTATGCACCCTTGTATTGCACCTGATTTTACATAAAAGCAGCTTCCTGTATTTCCTTTGATTTTAACTGATGACTTACAACTTAAATATAGATTATGTATTGCTCTCTTTATTGTATAAAACTTTTATACCTCTATTTTTCTGATCAAGTATCATCTACTCCAGCTGCCTTTCCACATGTCAGGTTTTTGATATCTTTTTCTATCTTAATGTTGACATGTACTCCTGTTTGCATTCCACTTGAATATTTTCTACTACTACTACTACTATATCACTGATTGTGTCATTTAATGGTGTTTTAAAGTAATTACTCCAGACATCTAGAATATTATTATTATTATAGTTTTTTCTCTTGTACCTTCTCATACTCTTTTTCTTTGTCTACAAAACTCAAATACAGATCCTTGTTATATTCCCATAATTTCTCAACTATTTGTTATAAAGTGAAAATCTGATCTTGACCACCTCTATTTTGTCTGAACCCACTGTGTTCTTCTCTGAGTTTCTCTTCCACGGTTTATGTTAACTCTTCTCAAACGCACTCATTTAAATCTCATTTCAGTAGAGTAATTCTTCTGTAATTTTCACATTCAGTTTTCTTTATTAAATTTAGTTTAATCCTTTATCCAAGTGTAAGTAAACAAAGGTTTGCACCTGAAAATATCTTCAGGACTGAGGTAAGGTAGTACATCCCCTGGTAACTCGGAGCAAAGGTGGACCAAGCTCTCATCACTCCTTGTCTTAGTGTCTCCCATAATGCAAAGCACATCTCCTTGCGGACATGTATACTGCTATGCATTAAGGGAAGGGCCACTACTCAGACCGGTTTCGACCTTTATTGAGGTCTCGTCAGTGGGAGGCAGACCCAGCGTGGTGATACTAAGGCAGAAGCAATGGAGAGGTCATATTTACCTATATGTTTTGCCAACTGATGTATCACCTTATTATTAAATTACTCTGGATTTAGAGAAAGATATTGGAAGTTTATTTTGCGCTTGGTTAGAATATAGAAAATTTAGTTTAATCCTTTATCCAGTATAAGCAAACAAAGGTTTGCACCTGAAAATATCTTCAGGACTGAGGTAAGGTGGTACACCTTACCTCAGTCACTTTGCCACATGTTCACATATTACTTTTCCACTTCTTCTGCAAGTTCAATTTCCTTTTCATGAATACTCTTATTTTTTTTTTCATTTGTCTGTTTCTCTTTTCAATTCTTCTGATGATGGGTTTGTTCTGCTTCTTGATGTTGAGTTTGTTCCAGAAGCTAAGTTTTCATACAACAACAACAACAATAGTTACCTTGTTTGATCGATGATGCCCTAGCTAGTATCATTATATTGTACCATCATGTTCGTTTCTGGTTTAACCCAAGAGGAGTAACAATTTGGTCTGTCAAGTCCCAGATGGCAGCCCATCCTCATTATTCAATATCCATTGGATACCTATGAACAAGTGCACTACATAAAGATGAGGATTGGACATTTTTTTAGAACTCCAAATGATCTCTGTATTCCTGAAAGGTGATTCAGTAGTCTTCACCTAGTTATTTGGCTTTGATCTTTAAGAAATTCTTGATGTCACAGCAAAAATGCTCATAAGGTTGGTCAATTGGTAGAGACTCTGCTACTAATGGTTTGCAAAAAGTTAAGCAAGTTTGCACGGTTAGTAGTTGGAAGGGACTCAATCGTTCAATGCTGTTGGCACACTCTCCCTCAATGAGTCTTTGGACTCCCTGAAGGTGTTACATAATAATAATAATAATAATAATAATAATAATAATAAATATCTCGGATACATTCTGCACAGTGGTTACCATCCCACTGCTTTCATTAACATATTAGTTGGTGAAAATGGTTGAAATAATGGAATAATTATTGGAAAATTAAATATCATAATCTATAATCATTCTTTCTTTTACTGGCCATCAGATAATTAATGAGGATGGGCTGCCAACGTGGGACTTAGCAGTCCTGTAGTCGCTCATTAGGAGAGATGAAGTGAAATATGTATATACAACCTCTACCTCTATCTATCAATTGTCTTCTCACGCATGGCCAGTTTCAACCTACAGGGACTCCAGTAATTGCACTATAAAAAGGATATCATTCTAGTTAGAGGAAATGCTGTGTTGAAGTACTAGGTGATAGATGATGACCTTCAATTAGTGGGTGAACATCATCCTGCTTATTGGAGGACTTAAGTGGTCAATGCCATGTTTGGTTTCTAAAACTAGTGATTTTGCCTTCTATTTCCTGCACCCCCATTTTTGTGCAGTAATATAGGTATGCCAATATTATTGGAAACTCAAAATTTCCTCCATTTTGAGGGTCCAGCCAGAAAACCTGTTCAGCATGCCTGCCACCAGAAGGTTTTTCAAATCAGCTGACACAGAATTCTTTTGCTATGTACTCTGTCAGATCATACTTGAGGTGAAGGGGTGAGTCCAGTTAGTGTTATGGAGAGGGACTATCAAACAACAAGGCAAGGCAGGAAGACTTGGTTCTTTGTATGGATGACATATCCAGGAGTCTTTCTGAATTCACCATATATCTGTACACTCTATTCAAATCCTAAATTTAAATCCACATATTTTTAAATGAAACCCAAATTGCAGCTACAACAAAATCCAGAGTCCATTTGAACTGTCCAAATTATACTTTTTTATAATTCCTTCCATGTCAAGGGTGATCTGATATTGCTTGGCAGAGAATGAAAAATTTAGAAATCACTGTTTCTGATTTCTTACTTCCTCTGGCTTAAAGTTTCCTTGTCCAATTCAGCAACATTAATTTGCATTATTTGCTGCTTTCCAAATTATGAAAAATCTCTCTTATCCCTTCAACTTCTTTTATCCATAAAGTGAAGTCATCTTTCTAAGTGACCTTAATGTCTAAAACTCTGACTTTCTTTTTCTAGTTCCACTGATAAATGGTGGAATACATGTGGTATTCCAGCTTCACAAACATTTTTACAAATATTTACTTGCTGGCCTGGTTGGCCAAGTGATTGGCATACCCACTCTCCAACCAAGAGGTTGCAGGTTCAAATCCAGCTACAGGCATGAATGTTTGTGATTGTCTTTAGGTGGGAGATGAATCTCATTGCCCAGTGTAAGACCACTGCCTTGCTTATTAGAAGATTGAAGTTGCTTGAAAAAGTTCCATGTTCGGTCTCTAGAGAAGGGTTTCCAGACTGCAAAAATAAAAAAAAAATTCTCAGCATGCCTACAGTACAAATGTACTAGAGGTTTACTAATAACCTTTTCTAGGTGGTAAGCACATAAAAAAATTAAATGAAATAAAAAATAAGCCATGATCTAATTTTTACTGTCCATTTTTCAATCCAAATACTAGATAATTATTTTCACACTCCCAATATCATTGATCATTTCTTAACTAGTACTCCTTCCAGATAAACTGCAGAGGTCACATATGATTTGTAGATAACTCAGACAATAATCTTCCAAGTTTCCTCTTCTATAGAATAGTCTCCACTCAACTACTCCTACCTCGTGTCCTTTGGTTCTCTACTACAGTGGTCTCCAAACTTTTTTGATTGCGTACCCTCAAGACAGAAAAAATAAATAACATGTATCCCCAATTGATTGAGCAAAAATCTATTGTAATAAGTATTGTAATGAGGAAATATGCCTTGTATCATCATATAATAATTAAAAATGCTAGATATTTTTGCACATTATTTTTATTATTAACAGCTTACAAACATATTTATTACAATATTTAATGTGAACAATGGCCTTGCATTTCTTCAGTCCCATCCACCAATTGAGAAGAGATTTTTGTTGAAATTCGTTTTTCAAAGTTGTTATTCAAAGAGGTTCATTGTTGACTATTGTCGATGTAAATCCCCATTTCAAGTAGTCTTCTTGATAATTTCGAACTTTTTTGGGCAAGGTTTTGTTAGGTTGAGTTTTTTTGTTAGATTAAGTTTCAGATTAATGTTTTTATCACTTAATTTGACTGATAATGAACTTGTTTGAATAGAAGAATCAATCCTATCTTTTCCTTGTTGTTTATCTGATGTAGGAGTACTATCAAAATTATCTTCAATTCACAGTTTCTTTGAACGAAATTTTTTTAACCATTTATCCATTTTGTGAGGGTTAATTCGTAAATTTAAATATAATTCATTTACTATTGATAATATCAAACACTTTTAAAAAATGTAAGCAATTTTGATAATATTAATTCACTATTTCTAGTGTAAACATAAAAGTAAGCACAAAAAGGCGTTGGAATTGGACAGAAACAATATATACTAAAAAATCGTTAAACTTACTATTAATAGTCAAATAATTAATACAACTGTGGTGTCATCTGTAGTAGCAGGATAACTAAGCAATTTTCCTTCTCTAGTTGGGCTTGTCAACACTAGGATGCTCTACAAATAATGGCAAGGATAAGAAGTAAGAGATTTACTTCCTAGTTTTAAAAAACATGACAGCTTTGCCATGGACGATTGTGTGTGCAAAGTCACCCAATATGCGCTACTCACAAATTTAAGTTTACAGGATCTTTATAACCTCTTTGTCTATATTAGATATACAGTGGTACCTTGGATTGCGAGTAACTTGGTCTGTAAGTGTTTCGCAAGACGAGCAAAAATTTTTAATAAATTTTAACTTGATAAACGAGCGACGTCTTGCAATACGAGTACTGTATTACCTATATGCTTTGTCTGCCGAGCGTCACGTGATCACAAGCTGCTCAGGATTGTGGGTAATCATCTTGCATGCGCAGTCTCAGTCGGCATACCTCATTCGTATAGTCAACATTCATGCTAGCGTTGTGACCATGTGTGTGTGCGTAAGCATTTTTTTATTTTGTGTCCAAATTTAGTGACTGTTCTTTATTAACTATACTACGACAATGGCCCCAATGAAGAAAAGGGTTGAAAAGGAAGGCGGTAAGAAGAAGGAGATGATTACGGTGGAAGTTAAGAAGGAAATCATCAGGAAGCATGAACAAGGTATGCAAGTGGCCGCCATCGCAAGATTTTATAAGTCTAGGGAGGTGCGTAAAATGTGGGAAACAGCGCAAAATTTTGTAGAAAAGCACCACCTGAATAAGGCTGTGGCAGTGCGAGCGATGAATCTGTTTAACAACAATGCAATGTCATATTTCCATGAAATCCTCAAAAGGAGGCAAAAGCAAGTGTCATTGGATAGGTTCCTTGTTAAAGACACACAAAAAGAAAAAGAGTCAACAGACAGCAGTGATTCCATTAGTGACAATGAAAGTCGTCCTACCCAATACAATTACTGTAATATGTAATTGTAATGTAATTAATAAATTCGATTACTTTATGTATTTTGTATGAATAATTTTTATATGAATATTTTTGAGTTTTGGAACGAATCATCTGAGTTTCTATTATTTCTTATGGGGAAATTCACTTTGATACGCGAGTGCTTTGGATTACGAGCACGTTTCCGGAACGAATTATGCTCGCAAACCAAGGTACCACTGTATGTTTAATTGATGAAAGAAAGTAGTATTCTTTATCTTTAATTAATTACTTAATTTTCTTCCTATCAATATAAAACTATTTTGACGTACCCCCACGTATCGACTCGTGTACCCCAGGGGAGTATGCGTACCACACTTTGGAGACCACTGCTCTACTACACAGGTGTCAAGTAGGACAATTTCCAGAATTTCCACTCTTTTTTTTTTGTGAATAGACTACTGGATCTTTTGATCCAAATATTCTTCTAAGAGACAGAAATGATTCTCATTAGTGTGAAAGTTTTTCTTCATTCCCTTCTTCTTCTTCTTTGAGTGCCATCTCCTATTGGAGGTCGGCAACCACCTCAGCAAATTTAGGGTGATCCTCAGCCACTCTGAGCAGTCTCTCAGAGTTCATGCCAGTCCACTGTCTGATGTCTGCCAGCCAAGATTTTCTTCCTTGTCCTCTTCTTCCATTTATCTTTCCTTTTATAATCAATTGAAGTATCTTATATTTGTCATTACGAAGTAGGTGACCAAGATATACAGTTTTCCTTCTTTTTATGGTATCTAAAAGTTCATGTGATTTCTCCATTTGTTCCAGTACTTCCTAATTGGAAGTTTTTGGTGTCCATGGGATTTTTAGCATTGTCTGTATAACCACATCTCAAAGGCTTCAAGTCTTTTTATTGATGTTGTCTTCAAGGTCCAAGTTTCTACACCGTACAGAAGAATGTAACAATGAAAAAAAAAAAAAAAACCAGCAAATTTCACCATTATCGTGTTTTTTGAGGATTTAAGCCTAGAGTGACCTGTTCCAGCCTTAGAAGTCATCATCATTCAATCATTCATTGTTCTAAAATCTTTTAAGAGTACATCCTGGTTCTCTTTGTCCTAATGGTTTTTAATTTAATACTTGTTTTGGTAATCTTTCTGTTTTCATTCTTTCAACATATTCCATCCAATTATGTTTATATTTTTTTATTTTTTCTAATATTGATTCCTGGTTTAATTCTTTCATAATTTCTTATTTCTTTTGGGATTGAATAGAGTATACTTTGCACTTTTTCTCATAAACTTCATTTCAGCTGTTATTAATCTTTGTCTTTTTTTGTTTTATTGTCCAGATTTCACTTCCATACAATAAGACTGGTAGGGCTAATGTATTGTATACTTTTAGTCTAGTTTGCTTTTGAACTAGGTTAGGTTTAAATATAGAGTTGATTGCACTTGTTATTTTTAAATATTTTGCAATTTTTAAGTTTATATCTTTTTCATTTTTATATGTTATCATACATCCTAGGTAGTTAAATGAATTCATCTGTTCTAAAATCTTGTTATCTATTAACATTTTAGCTCTTACTGGATCTTGTCCTTTAAAGGCCATCATTTTTAATTTTTCTGTTGATATTGAAGAGACAGAAGTGCTTGGCAGTGGAAACAGTAGCAATGTGAGAGATGAAGAGAGAACAAGAATGCAAGAGGAACAGGGAAGCAGGGAGGAGCTTGGGTTGACAGTGGCATAGTGCAAGTGGATGTTGAAATGTGGGTATGAAGATCGAGTATATTGCAAGGTGGGCGGAGAAGTTGAGACTGAGCAGATATATATGTGGTAAGTAGGTGATTGGGAAGGTGAGGTGAGGAAATCACAACCAACACGTGGCTTGGATAGGACTGGTTATAGACTTAAAAAGGAACAGCTGTGTTTGTTTACAAATGCCACAAGGGGGATGAAATAGTTTCAGTGATGGAATTTATTCACTCCAAGATCATTGGAATAAGGGAAATATGGTTGAATGAAGATGATATCATAATGAGAATAGAAATGGAAGGATACAGTATTTTTGATGAGGATGGAAAGGGCAAGAAGGGAGGGGGAGTGCTGCTAATGATGACAGGGGAATTAAGTCCACATAAGGTAGACATGATAAGGAGAAATAGTGGTAACTGTTATGAGGCAGTGTGGTGTAACATGGAGGTTGAGAAGAAACATATTTATTTGGATGTTGCTATAAGCCTGAGAACGTGGAGAGTAATGATGGAGAAATGTATAAACAACTTAGATTAGTGAAGGGTAATTCGCAACTTAGATTAGTGAACAAAAGAAAGGTAATTATTATGTGTAATTTTAATTATGGCAGTACAGATTTGAATGAAGAGAAGATTTTTAGGAATAAGGAAATTAATTTCTCGAATTATTGAGGGATAACTGTCTCAAGCAGCATGTAAAGGAGGGCACGCAAGGATCAAGAGTTCTAGGATCTGATCATTTCATCAAAGGATGTAATTGTGAGAGGTATTTCACACTATCCTCCAGTTGTTGAAAGTGATCATGAAATAATCATCTGTGTTGTGGCAAGTCACATGCAAACTTTTGTGAGGAAAGTATATATATATAAGAAATTATAAGGCTGGTGATTATGACGAGTTTAGGAGACAGCCTGGAGCTATAACATGGAATGAGGAGTTGAGCAGTAAGGGAATAAATACAGCATGGGAACTGACAAAGAAATACATAACAGCATCAATGTATTCCTAAGGCCAAAAGGTTGAATAGGTGTAAAATGAATGAATATGGAGCTTAAACATGAAATCTGGAAAAAGAAAGTACTTAGGAGGAAGTACAAGATGAATAATGGTAATAATCAGTTACATGAAGAGTATAAAGAACAAGTCAAACAGTACAAATAACAGTTTTATTCTTAATGAAATAAAGAGCCAAAAGGCTTCACTTTGGCGATGTTAAAATTATTTAAATTAAGGGGATATTTAATCCCACATTACTACCCGGTCTGGGTAGTGACCTATCTCCCTTAATGTAAAACAACATACATCTCCTAGGGGATGAGTTTTACATTAGGGCAAATACTAAGAATAGTGATCCTAGCTTTATAACGAGTTGCCTGGTATTGTACCACCCAGGTGTTTGCTAATGCTTGGACTCGCCGAACTTTTATAGTTTGCTATATTCGGCATGAAACTCTTTGATTTCTATCTTAGAGTTTTCTTATTTGGCTTTAAAATAATGTGGGATAAAATATTCCCTTAATTTAAATAATTTTAATATTGCCGAAGTGAACCCTTTTGCTCTTTATTGCATTAATTTATCTGTGCACCATTTTGACAACTTGTGCTGTAAAGTATTAAAACTATTATCACTATAATCTTGGTATTATTTGGTCTACCTACTCACTGATGAGACCTCAATAAAGGTTGAAACCGGTCTGGGTAGTGACCTATCTCCGTTAATGTAAAACAACATACATCTCCTAGGGGATGAGTTTTACATTAGGGCAAATACTAAGAATGGTGATCCTAGCTTTATCCACCTTTACAACGAGTCGCCTGGTATTGTACCACCCAGGTGTTTGCTCATGCTTGGACTCGCCAAACTTTTATAGTTTGCTATATTCTGCATGAAACTCTTTGATTTCTATCTTAGAGTTTTCTTATTTGGCATTGAAATAATGTGGGATTAAATATCCCCTTAATTTAAATAGTTTTATTCTTGTTAAAATGCTCCACGCACTGTTCAGAGATTTTCATGCAAGTGCATTTTTGATCTGAAGTGAGCAAGTGCAGCCAGCACCAATCTAGCACAAAGCTTTTTCATATGTAAGTCTTAATGCAAAATATATCCTACACATTCATTTGAAATGCCTATAGTCTCAGCAATTTCACACACTTTGACTCGCTGGTAATCTAATACTATATCGGGCACTTGATCAATGAATTCTGGTGTTGTTACACTTTTTGGACGTGCTTCACAAGGATCATCTTCAAGGCTGGTATGGCAACGTTTAAACTCGGCACCCCATTTCTTAATTGTCCAAAATGAAGGAGAAGAGTGCCCATAAACTTTTATGAACTTCGAATGAATTTCTTTTGGCGTTAATCCTTCTTTTACAAAGAATTTTATAACCGCTCGATACTCAATTTTATCCATTTCAAAGGATACAGACAACACTTTTGCTTCAGACAGCTGTATAAAACAAACTACTTGATAGAATGACTTGAAATTTCACATAGATGCTTATGACAGATGTACCAACTTTGAAAAAAAAAAATCTTGCCGATAGTTTTGCCATCTATGGTAGAGGCTGAGAACTTTTCAGACCGCCCTCGTACAGTTGCTTAGATTTTGCAGACTTCTGATAAACTGCCATATGACAATCTCTTAAATAAACTGAAACAGACTGGATTGGATAACAGATTTCTGAGTTAGATCAGTGACTGGCTGTTGGATAGGTATTAGAAAGTTGAATATGTGGTTTCAGTATCTCTAAAGAGAAAAGTCACTAGTGGTGTACTGCAGGGGTTAGTTTTGAGGCCATTGTTGTTCAATTTGTATGTTAATGATATTGGGATCGGTTTAACTAGTGATATGCAACTGTTGCAGATGATGCAAAACTGAGGAGAAAAATGCACAGTCAAGCGGATGTTAATGCCTTACAAGAGGACTTGAATAGATTGTATGAATGTGCAGGTAAGTGGAACTATCAGCTCAATGTTGCCAAGCGTAAGGTTTTGAAATTTGGTAAGCAACAATAGGATGCAAAGTATACACTTGAAAATTAGAGAAGATAAGAGATCTGGGAGTGGTGGTGGACAAGGACTTGAAATTCAGGGACCACACTGTACAAGTTGTGAAGACGTCACATTGGATAATGGCATTGATACAGAGAACCCTGTCATGCAGAAATAGAGAGGTTATGATGCCACTATAAGGCCTTATGGTTTATTATGCACAGATTTGGTCAGTGTGTTTTCATGGTGATGAGGATAAGTTGGGAATGGTCCAGAGAAGATTCACAGTCAGTGGTCTTTGGAATGTGGAGTATCAGGACAGATTGAGAATGTAAATCACATCCTTGTGAATAGGAGGAAGGGGTGGGATATGACTGAGACATGTAAGCTAGTCAGGGGTTGTTATCAGGTTGATATAAAGGGGAATTTTCATAGAATGGCAGAGAGGAGGGTAGAACAAGAGGCAATCACTGGAAACTGTATAAGGAGGGTGTAAGCAGAGGAGTGAGGAGCAGGTTCTTTGCATGGAGAGTGGTTGGTGAGTGGAATGCATTGCCTGAGTGTGTGTTGTGAATGTAGACACATTGAATCAGTTTAAAACACAGTTGGAGCATTGTGTACAGTTGTGTGTATCTCCCACAATGTCTCCAACTCCATGGAAGTCAGATGTTGTTAATAATAATAATAATATTATTATTATTATCTGAGGGAGAAGAAGGTACTGGAGAAATATGTCAGGCTGGTGCAGGAGATGTACAGAAATGTGAAGACAAGAGTTCAGACCTGCCTGGGAGAGACAAAGTTTTCCAGTGACAGTTGGCTTGCATCAAGGATCAGCATTAAGTCCATTCCTGTTTAATATTGTGATGGAGGTGGTGACAGAGGAGGTGAGAGAAGATGTGACTTAGACTAAGTTGTATGTGGAATCAAGAGAAGAAGTGACAGCTAAACTGGAAAGTTGGAGGAAAGTACTGGAAGAGAGAGGTATGAGACTGAGCAGAAGTAAGACAGAGTATGTGTTGCAAAGAGGATAGCAACCAGGAAACAGATCTGGAAGGAAATGTCATCAGGAAGATCAGTGTAACTTTAGATATTTAGGTTCAACAATGAAAGAGGATGGTTAGGCTGAGAAGGAAGTGAGATGCAGGATACAAGTAGGATGGAGGAACTGGAGAGAGAGATGGCTGGAGTGCTATGAGATAAAAGGGTGCCGATCAATCTAAAAGGCAAAATCTACAGGACAGTAGTGAGAACAGCTATGACATATGCTATGGAAATTGTGGCCCTAAGGAAAAATAACATCAGCAGGATGGAAGTAGCAAAGATGAGAATGCTTAGGTGGATGTGCGGTGTGACCAGAAAGGATCGTCTGAGAAATGACTATGTAAGGGGAACGGTGAAAGTTCCGAACTTAGGAGCAAAGATACAGGAGGCAAGGTTGAGATGGTTTGGTCATGTGATGAGGAGGGAGGAAGAGTATGTGGGAAGAAAGGTCATGCAGATGGATGTGCAGGGGAGGAGGAAGCGTGGGCAGCCAAAGAAGAGATGCAGAGAGATGGTGGAGAAGGACTTGAGGATGAACTTGGATGTGGCTACAGCGCAAGACAGGAGGTTGTGGAGGAGACTCACTACAAACAGCGACCCTACTTAAGTGGGAAAAGCTGCAGAAGAAGAATTATCATTATTATTATTATCATTCTGTAATCTTTGGCTATTTCATTTAAATTTAAAATATCTTTCTGTAAGTTATCTTCAGAATTTGTAATTATTATTTGATCATCAGCAAAAAGGAGAGTGTTTAAGCTCACAGTAGGAGAAAGTTTAATATCTTGATGGAAATTTTTATTTCATTTTATTATTAATTCATTAAATAAATATTAAAAACAGTTGTTGAAAGGGGGCATTCCTATCAAACTCTCTGATTTATCTCTGTTGGATTGATGTTTCATAATTTAATTTTATTTGTATTCAATTATTTTCATATATACGTATGATAGCTTTTAGAATATTATTTGGCATTTGTCTTTCTTTTAATATGTTAAATAAAGTACTTCTTTTAACTTTATCAAATGCTTTTTCAAAGTCAATATATGTAATATGTGTTTCTAAATTGTATTCTCTTCTTTTCTCTATTATTAATTTTAGACAAAAGGCCAGGCCTATACATGATCATCCTTTTCTAAATCCATTTTGTATTTCTAAAATAATTGTACATTCGGTCTTATTTTAAATAAATCTTGTTCTAAATTAGAAACAAATTTGTTCCATGATTCTTTGTCTTTATCTGACTTCTCTTTTAGTTATGACTCTTATTCTTTTATACTCTATAAATAGAGATAGTTGTTGGAAGTTTTTTCTACTTGGTTATACCATGAATTAAAGATACCAAGAAATTATATACTTGAATTAATCCTTTATCCAAGTATAAGCCAACAAAGTTTGTGCCTTATTATTCTTTTATACTCTATAGATAGAGATAGTTGTTGGAAGTTTTTTCTACTTGGTTATACCATGAATTAAAGATACCAAGAAATTATATACTTGAATTAATCCTTTATCCAAGTATAAGCCAACAAAGTTTGTGCCTTATTATTCTTTTATACTCTATAGATAGAGATAGTTGTTGGAAGTTTTTTCTACTTGGTTATACCATGAATTAAAGATACCAAGAAATTATATACTTGAATTAATCCTTTATCCAAGTATAAGCCAACAAAGTTTGTTCCTGAAGTATTTTCAGGACTGGGGCAACTCGTATATAGAAGCTAATGACTTCACATCACTTGTCTTAGTATCCCATAATCCTTTGCATTATGGAAAGAGTCACTACCCAGACTGGTTTTGACCTTTACTGGGTCTCAGCAGTGGGAGCCAGACCCAGAGTTCTGAATATATGAAAATATGCAGAAGTCATATTTTCATATACAAGTAGTCAAAAGGTGTCACACCTTATAATTAAAATACTCTGGATTTTAGATAATTATTGGTAATATAGATAGTCTGGATTAGAGATAATTATTGGTAGTATATAATTTCTTGGTATCTTTAATTTATAGTATAACCAAGTGGGAAACTTTCAACAGCTGTTAACATTGATATCCATATCATTCTTCAATTGAGGCATGCATCAACAGCTTCACTGCTAACAAAATACACAATCATGTCCTCTTTTTCACAAAAAGAATCTCAATTCACTTTCCCTTAACTTCAGTAACACACATGATCAGACAGGATTAGATCTCTCTTCATGGACTGACATTTTATCTCTAGCCTTTCCTGATGTAAACACATCACATCAATAGTCCTTTCTTTTTTTAATAGCTTCCTTAGCTTCTAAGAAAACAGGCTTCATTTTCTGTTCAAAATGCTACTTTTTACTCCTTCAGCTCCAAATCTGTATGAATCCCAAATGCACTCAACCTTAGAATATTGATGATATGTTTGGGGCAGCATACCAAAAACCTGCATAAAATTCTCGATGTGTTCACAAAAGAGTAATTCAACTAATATATGATTTCTAACCCATTGACTCACTTCAACCATTATCTGACAGACAGTTTATTTAAGCTATGTGTTTTTTTCTTCTTATGGAAAAAAAAAAAACTTCACCTCCATAAGAGACTGGCTGACTCACCATTCACTGAAAACACCTAATAAAGGTTTCCCAGATCACAGATGGGATTCAAACCTAGGTCTTTCCAACCAAAGGGCTCACCTAAACTAAATGTAAATTAACAAAACCTGATTCTCTTCCTCTTCTTATATTTCACTGATTTTGGAAATACCAAATCATTTTCATTTTTTCACTATCATTCCCACTCACTATTAGTCATTCAGTTGCATTTTCTGGTTCATCACACTGAATTTTGTACCACCACTCACAGTCTCTCACTCACCTTTTTTGACTGTTGTGAAATGAAAAACGTTTTCATAAAACAAAAGGATAGAAGGGTTTCCAATATACATGCAGACTACAATTAATTTTAACTACATATTACCTTTGTTAACTTTGATAAGGGATTCAAAGAGCAATGGATATTTGGTCACTCTTTGGGTAACTAACAAAATGCATTCTGGTATGCCTCTTGTCTTACAAAGCGACTTCAAGCTGCATTTCTATTAAAAAAAGAATAATGTTAATTATGTGACTATTCTGGAGGTGGAGGGGGATAGAAGAGAGAGAGAGAGAGAAAGTAATGGTATCTTATGAGATTTGCTCTAATTTTTAAATGGGATTGGTATTTATTATTAACATGATTGTATTGTACTAATATAAAACAAGCAAGGAAATGATTGCAGACCATCATAGAAAGGGGTTTCATAATAGCATTTTAATATAATTCCAGTCCACCCACTTCCAAACCTAAAATGATCCAACTAAAATGACAAATTTTCAACATGATTCAAAACACCAAATTTCATTAACACGTTTGCTGCCAACTATGAGTAGACTCGTAGTTGGTATATGAGCCTCACAAGCCAACTACAAATATACTCGTATGTCGACTCGTATTGACCTTGAAGAAGTGAAAGTGCTTGGAGTGCAGTAACAAACTATGCCTGAGGAGCATGGCAGCGAACTATGAGACTTACAAGCCAACTACAAATATACTCGTATGTCGACCTCATACTAACCTTGCAGAAGTGAAATTACTTGCCGTGAGGTACCAAACTATGCCTAAGGAGCATGGCAGCAAACTATGAGCCTCACAAGCCAACTACAAATATACTTGTATAGCAAGTCGTACTGACCTTGAAGAAGTGAAAGTGCTTGACGTGCGGTAACAAACTATGTGAGCATGGCAGCGAATGTGTTAAATTTAAAAGGAATGAATAGAAGGAACTCCTGAGAGATTTTGGATATATGCAATGGATTTATATAAGAGAGACAGTTAATTGTTACTATTACTAGATCTCATACTAATCACTTAATTACTATGGACTTAATATGAAGAGTCAAAAAAACTAGATCCTGTTGGAAGGAATAATAAGTATATAAATAAGTTGAATAATTCATGTCATGAATTATTCAACCATACCTCACCTCCCTTACTATGCACACATTCATGATATGAATGTGTGCATAGTAAGGGAGGTGAGGTATGGTGAAAAGCTGACCATGTGTTTCCTAGGTTTGGACTTATTGGGTGTATGTAAGGATCTGCATAAGCGAAGTATCAGATAAGAGTAAAGATTCCCAAGTTATCTAGTAAATTAACAGGCTACAAAGGTGAGTGAACAAAGAAGACAGGAGTTAACTTATTATGTAGACATAAAAATGCAAGAAATATTAGGAACAAAGGGAGCTTGTTGCCTTAGTGAACATGTTGTGGCCTCAGATCACAGGCATTAGTGGGACCTGGCTCTTGCAGGTAGATATATATACTAATTGCAGTTGAGTGTAAACGATATAGTTTTTTTAGGAAGGACAGAAAGCATAGGAAAGAGGTAGAGGGTGCTTTTAATGATAATGGAATATTTGAATCTAGCAAGGATAGAAACCTATGAATGCAATATTAGTAACAATGTGTCTATGTAGCAGTAAGTGTGAAGCTACTTGATGTGAGGTGGATTCTAAGAAGATGAAATACATGGGCAGGTTATTGTTACAAACCTAAAGGATCAGTTACTGTTGAGGTTGGGATGCATTGTTAAATCAGTTTGAAGAGAGGAGTCAAACAAGTAATTATCACCCAGAGACTTTAATTATTCAAACACCGATTAGGTAACAATGAAATCTCATGAGAAGAAAGAAGTCATTATTTTGATTGAGTTATTGCAAGAAAGCTTCCTCAAGCAGCATGTGACAGAGGGAACTTGAGGTCAGAGAATGTTGGGCCTGATTATAACATCAGAGGGGAATTTTAGTGTCAGTTGTCTGGGAGACTGACACCAAAATTCCCCTGGACTCTCTGGAGAAAACCTAGAGAGAGAGAGTCCATCTAGACTGGCTAAAAAAAAAAAAAAAGTGATGTTAGTAAGGTTAGAATTCCCACATATGTAGTAAACAGAAATATATATGAATATGGTTCATCCACAATAATATCTACATTGATTACAAGAGTAAATACAAACCTGATGTCATGTCAAACATGAGATGGCATATCATCACTCAGTTTTACATTTCCTATATTATTAAACCATCAAGAGAACTGGATAGATAATTTAATATCATTCTTTGCAACTATGTTGAGTTTTAGTTTCAAATTATTCTGAAGAAGACAGATGAATCAGTTATCTCCCAAACTATAGAAGAATTCTTTAAAAACGTTTCTGACATTTTAAAAATATTCAAGGCCATTAATTTTTAATAATATAATTAAAAGTGCAAAAATCAAATTAAAATCTATTTATTTACTTGATTCTTTCCCTTATTTACTGTTTCTGTCATCTTAACTTTACAAACTACCCAAACAGTTTGATTTGTGATTTTAAATCTTAACTTTTTTTGTATTTCCTAACAGAGACTTCCTTAATGAAGAAGTCTCTCTTAGGGAAGGAGAAATTTATGCTTTCAATTTAAATTGATTTCCAATTTACCCAGTTTTACCAAGTAGTTAATGGCAATGTCAAATCATTTATTAGCACTAACAATGAAACCAAAATTTGAGTATATGTGCCAGAAATGTTTCATGAGCAAGTGCTATGAAGAATGAAGTGATAAATACTAATGATGTAAGGTGTGACAGTGAAAATGTTGAAGTGGAAGGAGTGAGAAATAGTGGATGAATTTGAATGAGAGTATGAAAGTCAATTTAATGTTGTCAAATGTAAAGTTATGCACTTTGAGATGAAAAAATTATATATTGGTAGCCGGACTGCAGGATATGATAGTATGAAAGAAGTAGTTGTGGCTGTGATGAGGGAAATAATGCAGTTACATAGAGTCCTTCAATGCACAAACAGAAGCTAGAGGAACTTGAGAAATGTTTGGCATGTAGCACAGACAGGAGACTGAAAGAAAAAGTGAATGTGAAAAGTATGAAAGTAGGAAACACTGGGAGTAAGAAGAAGATATTATATGGCAATCTATGATAGAGGTGTGCTTAATGAGAATGTGATGAAAGCATGCTTCCCAAGAGCAAAGATGTTAATGAAGCAGTTAGTTTGCAGAGTGAAGTGAAATAGTTGATTTGATTCCCTTGGAAGGCATAAATCAGCTGAACGTTGAGAAATACACAAAGAGAAATGATATGATATGAAAGAGAGTTGCAAGAAGAAGGAAAAAAAAAGAACAAGAACAAGAAACTAAAGCAGTAAATCTGCTTCCTTGGTATAATTAAGGCTGAACTGAGAAGAAAGTACATGATTGCTAATGAGCCAATGAGAATACTGTGCAGGAGGAAGATGTACAGTTGACAGATGCATGGAGTGAATTTGACTGAAAAAAGAACTTGTATATGCCTCATGATTGCATTTCAATGATTTTGGAGTTAAAAATTTGAAGAAAGTGTTACTCAGTAGAGACTGGAAGGGAACAATCAGAGGAAATTAGAGGTAATGGAAGGATGTAGTTCAACATGTTTCTAGTCACCCATGGAACAAATGAACGTGGATGCAGAAATGATCACAAATTGCCTGGCACAGTTTACCAGGTTTCAAATCTGAATGGGTTGATAATGACATTATACAAGAGTAACTGTGGTGCATCAAGGGAATGTTGAAATGTTGGAAGTTTTTTTTGCTTGGTTATACTATAAATTAAATTATTTCTTGATTAAACCAACAAATTATTTCTTGGTTTAATCCTTTATACAAGTGTAAACAAACAAAGTCTGCACCTGAAGTAATTTTAGGACTGGCCAACTCGTATATAGAGGCTAATAATTTCACATCACTTATCTTAGTATCCCATAATGCAAAGCACATATCCTTACAGACATGTATAATGCTATGCATTATGGGAAGGGTCATTACCCAGACCAGTTTTGACCTTTAGTGAGGTCTCATCAATGGGAGCCAGACCCAGAGGAGATACCAAGGTTGAAGTAATGCAGAAGTCATATTTTCATATACAAGTAGACAAAAGGAGTCCCACCTTATTATTAAAATTAGAGATAGATGTTGGAAGTTTTTTTTCACTTGGTTACCCAGAATAAACAAGAATATAATTTCTTGGTATCTTTAATTTATAGTAAAGCTTCAAATATATCTATTTCTAATCCAGAGTATTTTAATAATAAGGTGTGACACCTTTTGGCTACTTGTATATGGAAATATGACTTATGCATTACTTCAACCTTGGTATCTCCTCTGGGTCTGGCTCCCATTGATGAGACCTCACTAAAGGTCAAAACCAGTCTGGGTTGTGACCCTTTCCATAATGCATAACATTATACATGTCCATAAGGATATGTGTTTTGCATTATTATTATTACACCCTCCATGGAGTCGATAGAGTCATCGTGGGAGGTTCATTTAACTGACAACATATTTATTATATAGAATCTTAAAATCCTTAATTCCTTGGATTAACAACACACACTGGTAATGCGTTCCATTCACTGATAAGAATAAAAATTGTTAGATTAACCTTCATTAGCATGAAAAGCATTCTGACCTCAAGGGAAATTCACACAAATACAAGAATTAGGCTACGTATGGTCAACACTGCTATATGGATCTGAAATCTGGACAATATCAAAATATTGCAAAAATAAACTAAAACCCTTTGAGATGTGGATCCTCAGAAGAATTCTTAGAGTCCCGTGGAATGCCAAAAAAAAAACTAATTTAGAAATATTAGAGATGATTGGAGAAGATAGGAATCTGTTGAAAACCATTAAAAAAAAGGAAACTCACCTATCTTGATCACATACTAAGGCATGAATCCCTATACAAAAAACACTTCTAGAAGGAATGATACAAGGAAAAAGAAGAGGAAGACAAAAAACAAACTGGATGAGAAATATTAAGGACTGGACCTTGTTTGTCCTATGAAGAATGCAAAAGAGAAGCACAAAACTGTACATGGTGAAAGCTCATGGTAGTCAACCTCCTGGAAGGAGATGACATCTAACAATACAAGATAGCCA
Organism: Typopeltis vanoorti; assembly: GCF_054136105.1. NCBI lineage: Eukaryota > Metazoa > Arthropoda > Arachnida > Uropygi > Thelyphonidae > Typopeltis > Typopeltis vanoorti. The sequence continues at coordinate 10,570,789 of NC_143560.1, forward strand.
GCATTCCAAACTCCTGATATTGTCTTAGTCACTCGTCTCTGGACCCTCTCCTGTCTCAACAACACACTGAATATTGTGCTCAGATCAGGTGACCAGATCTGAGCACAATCAATATCCAAGTGTGGTCTGACCAATGCCTTATACAGTTGCACAACCACTTCCTTATCCTTACATGAGTACTTCTTATCATAGCAGCACTATGATGTGCAACCTTTGCAACCCTAGCAATATGCCCTCTAAACTTCAGTTTACTGTCAACCATCACTCCCAAATCTCTAATCTCATCCACTTCCTGCAGTACAGCACCATCAATGTAGTACACAGCCTTATATTTCTGCATTCCAAAATGCAACACCATGCACTTATTGATATTAAAACAACAACCCCACTCTTTCGTCTACGTAAAAAGTCTATTCAAATCTGCCCGAAGGGATTCAGCATCTGCAGTGCTACTTACAATTCTTCTCAACTTTGCATCATCAGCAAATAACTGAAGGTCCCCAGTCAGTCAACATGATATTTGAAATCTTTGAAGTCCACAAGTGCATGGTATTCTATAAACATCTGCATATGTGTTTAAACATCAGAGTTGTGTTTAAACCGACTGCAACCATTAGACAGTTTTTAAGATCCCCTAAAGACAGCGTTCCATTTCTCAAATATGCAGGTGTTTATAGAATACCATGCACTTGTGGACTTTCCTACATAGGCCAAACTTCAAGAAGCCTTGAAATTAGGCAGAAGGAACACGTTGGAGATGTAAACCACAATAGAAAAAATACCTTAGGCTTGGTGCATCACTTCTCAACTTCTAACCACGCAACAGATTGGGAAAACAGCTCAATGCCATATATAGAGGATGATTACAGATGCCAAATATTCAAAGAAGCAGCAGTGGTCCTACGAATAGGAAATAACCTTAACAGAAATCAAGGAGCAGTATTGAAAGATACATGGAAAAATCTGATTAATTCATTAAGTACAGCGGAACTACAGTATGCTAAAAACTATGTAACGCGTATTCACAATAATGACTGAAGCATCTCGCTACATGCATACATTGTCACACGAGCTGTCAAATTTAGTTGCCTAACCATTGTAAACGGTTATTGTATTCTTTTGTTTTTTTTTGCATTTATTATTTTTTTTCGCATTTTTTAGTCTTGACAAAGCTAGACAGTATGCTAGTGAAACTAGTCGGCGTTCTTGTACATATGTGTATTAAACCGATGGTCTTATAATCAGAATAAGTTTTTATGTTTACCACCAAGTGACTATTTTGCAAGGGTATATCGTTCGAGTGAAGATATTGTTATGGCAGATGTGATGGGGACTGATGTGAGAACAGAGGCCGATGAATTAGAGGTACATAAGATATTGCAGAATCTGAGGGATTATATGGGATATTGGCTTGCATGTGCAGGAGAAAACTAGGCTGTTTTATTTAAGTCTTCTCAGCTCTGGCAAAGTCCCAAGAGAGTGGAAGGAGGGCAAAATAATTCCTTGACCTAAAGGAGGATCTAAGCCTATGGTAGCAAATTATAGACATCAGTATTCCAGGAGTGGTAATAAAAGTACTGGAAAAGTTGGTCAAAAAGACAACTCTGGAATAGATGGATAGGAATATGATACTCTATGACAGGCAGCACCATGGCTCTGTAAAGGGTAGTTATGCCTTAGTAATATATTAACTTTTTATAAAAGGGTGACAGCTAAGTTGGATAAAGGGAATGGCTACATGATACTGCTAGATTTTGCAGTATCATATAGCTATTCCCTTTATCCAACTCAGCTCTGAAAAGGAGTTTGAAATTCATTACACAAACTGCAACAAATGGGGATGGATATAAAACTGGTGATATGAATAAAAGAGTGACTCATGTACAGATACCAAAAATTAGTATATGGAGGGGTAGAATCCAGGAGAAGGCAGGTGACTAGCGATATGCCACAAGGCTCTGTGCTTGGACTGCTACATTTAATCTGTACATAAGAGGGTGGTCTGAAAAGTTCTCGGCCTCAACCATAGATGACAATGGTATTGGCAAGATTTTTTTTTTCTAAGTAAGTACATCTGTCATAAGCATCCATGTGAAATTGCAAGTCATTCTATCAAGTAGTTTGTTTTATAAAGCTGTCTGAAACAAAAGCGTTGTCTGTATCCCTTAAAATGAATAAAATTGAGTATCATGCAGTTATAAAATTCTTTGTAAAAGAAGTTTAATGGCAAAAGAAATTCATTCGAAGTTCATAAAAGTTTATGGACACTCCTCCTTCATTTTCGACAATTAAGAAATGGGCTGCCGAGTTTAAACGTTGCCATACCAGCCTTGAAGATGATCAACGTGAAGGACGTCCAAAAAATGTAACAACATCAGAAATCATTGATCAACTGCATGATATGGTATTGGATGACTGGCGAGTCAAAGTACATGAAATTGCTGAGACTATAGGCATTTCAAAAGAACATGTAGGATATATTTTGAAGAATTGCATATGAAAAAGCTTTGCGCAAGATGAGTGCCATGCTTGTTCACAGCAGATCAAAAACATGCTAACATGAAAATCTCTTATATTTCAAACAAGAATATAACTGATTTTGCGCATCATTTTATTACTATGGATGAGACTTGAATTCACCATTACACACCAGAATCCAAAGAGCAGTCAAAACAGTGGACCGAAGCTGGTTGTTCAGCGTCAAAAAAGACAAAGTCTTCTCATCGGTGTTTTGGAATGCTAAAGGCATTTTGTTTAATAATTATCTTGGAAAGGGTAAAACAATAACTGGAGAATATTATTCCGATATTTTACTAGACTAGACGAAAAAATTTGTGAGAAAAGACTCAGTTTGCAGCAGAAAAAACTCATCTTTCATCAGGACAAAGCACTGGCCCACAAAGGTATTTTGGCAACGGGGAAAATTAAGGGATCTGCACTATGAATTCTTGGAACATCCACCCTATTTCCCCAGATTTGGCTCCCTCTGACTTCTATCTCTTCCCAAAACTAAAATTGTTCCTCACTGGTCAGCGTTTTTCTTCAAATCAAGAGGTGATTGCAGTTGTAGAGGGGAATTTTGAAGATCTTACTGTATAGGGATGGGATAATGGTGCTGATGCATCGTTGGAATAAATGTACTAGTCTGAAGGGAGATTATGTTGAAAAACAAAACTAATTTTGGAATTATAAATTTGTTTTTTTATTGTTAGGCCGAGAACTTTTCAGACCACCCTCATATATTAATTTCTTACCATTCTTAGTATATCAGCATTCAAAACCTAAGTTTTCTATTTCTGTCCAGGAGTTTTTTTGTTTTTTTTTACTAGTGAATTTACATAAAATATTCTGATAAACTCATTAAAGATTTTTGGATGGTTATGCTCAGAAAAGAGCAACTATATTAATTAGATAGTCTAGTTGTTGAAGTGGATAGTAAAAGCTTTAAGTTGTTTGAAGAGTTCTGCCTTTGGTCTCTAGAGCAGGATTTCCATATTATCTATTAGCCCACCTACATTTAATTAAAATTATATTTTCAATAAGAAAAATGAAATATAATTTGAATATTTGAAGTAAATTTGCTTATTGAAATTATATCTTCATATTCAATTTATATTTCTTATCCTCTGTTGTTAAGAATTATTACGCTCAATAGTTTGTTTGGACAAAGTAACTTGGAATCTTGGCATTTAAGGGTAGTAGGGAGAAAAAAAAAGAGTGGTAAATCCCATCCACAAAGCCAATCTGTCTCCTGGCTGATCTGTAAAAAATTAAAGTTTCCAACAGAGGTGAAAATAATATATCTCAAGACATCACATATGAAATTCAGATGGAAAACCCTTAGAGATTATCCTCATGTCCAGGACAATGATATAGACTATGTTACAAAAACACTTATATCATATTTAATATAATAAAAATGATGAAAGAAAATAAGCAGTAGTTCTTTAATTGTGTCTTAAGATCGGTATAATCTTACTTCTTCTTCTCAAAAGTAGACAAATAAATAAATCCTGATTTCTTAGTTAAGATTTTTAAGCATAAATTGAGTAATATGAAAAGAAAATGATGATGAAATGTAATAAGGAGAACTGTATGAAATATAATACCTTAATAAAATTTTGAAATTTCCTATCAGATTTTAAAATGTCTTTGTAAAGGGATACAGCTTCTTTATGCATACTGCAAAAGTTACCATATGCTGATTTCATTTGAGTTGCAGCTTTTCCTTGAAACTATAAGAAATCATACCATAACAAACTATTAGCAATAAATTAAACTATAAAAAAGTAATATTTTTGCAGTCAGACAAAAAAAAAAAAAAAAAAGGAGAAAATTATACTAGGCAAGAAATTATATTCTTGTTTTAATCCTTTACTCAAGCATAGACAAACAAAGTTTTCTTACACTTTCACAACTATTCTACCTGTATATAGAAACTGTTGGCTTCCTTTTCATGAGGTTTACTTACTTTGAAGGATTTATGGGAAGAATCACTTCCCAACTTGCATAGTGACTTTCCCTTTCTCTCCATTATCCCACCAGATCCCTCATCCTATCCATCTCTTTTAAGCTACTCCCATCAATTACATACTCAGCATCTCATATTTGCTTCCAAATTTTAAAACCTGGCCTAGTTGGCTAAGCAGTTAGCATATCTGCTCTCCAGCCCAAAGGCTGCAGGTTGGAATCCCACCATGGGCATGGATGTCTATGAAAATACTAGTGTCGGTGATAGTGGACAGTAGATGGTGTTGGTGTAGATGATGAGGTTCGCAATAGTTGGTGGAGATGGAGAGTTGTAGAGTAGGTGCCCTCCCTCGATGAGTCTTTGGACTCCCTGAAGGTGTCACGTAATAATAATAATCTAATAATCACTTTGTAACAATGAACTATTAATCCCACTTACCTATTCATTCAACCAGTCTATTCAAGTCTTCTTGTAAAGCTACTGCTACTCTACTCCTCATAGTTCTTTACATCTTTGCATTACTTGCAAACTAAACTGCATGTTACCATTCAAATCTTTCACATCACTAACATGCAGGTTAAACAACAACAGCTTCAAAAAAGACTCTTGGGCACACCACTTGGGACTTTCCCCTTCTTGGATATTACTCTCCCATGAAAAACTTACCTATCAGACAGTCCATTTCTAATCCAACATACTCTAATCTACTATACAACTCCATCTGTTTTGATTTAATTACCAGCTTGACATGCAGCAATCTATCAAAGGTTTTTGCAAAATCTAAATAATACACTACCCTGTATGTGTCTACTTTATCCAGTACAATACTGGATAAATTACCTTGTTATAATCATTAGAATGTTGAAACCCAATCTTCCTGTGGCAAACCCACACTTTTCATCAAAGAGAATGCTGCTGTTGTCAACTCATTTCTGAATCTTGGTCCTCAGTGACCTCTAACACTTTTAACTGCAATTCCAGACACATAGACTGGAATTGCAGTTAAATATTGATAAGTGTTTTAATTGCAGTACTGGCCTAATTAAAACACTTATCACTTTCCTTATGAAGCAGAACAATCCTTCCTCTTTCTATTCTGGAACTTGCCCAGACTCATAGCAAGAAGGTATGTCAAACCTGTTTTTAATGACCTGGAACACATGGTGATATAATCATCAAAACTTATAGCTGTATTAGCATTGTTTACTCAATTCTTCATCATGTATCTCCTGCTCACTCACCATCAGCACCTCCTCTTTCTTTCCCTCTGAACTCAGGTTCTGAAGTGAATACCTTATGAATTGCTCATTTCGTATCTTAACTATATCCTCTGCAGCAGTCATCGTTCTATTCTTTTCACTAACCAACGTCATCCTTCCATAATCATTCTTACTTCTTTACTGGCCATCTATCAAAAGAACTCCCTGGGATTTTTTCTTTTTTGACTTAATTAGCTAACCGTTGCTCATAATGTGCGTTTGCCTATTCAAAACAGTTTGAACATGACTTTTATGGCACGAAAAAGCAAATCTGGATTGATTAGAAACTGAACTGAATTATGTGTTCTTCTCAGCATTTCTGCTTAATTAAGCAAATAATAATAATAATATTATTATTATTATATGAGACCTTTAAAGAATCAATGACTCACTGAAAGAGGTCATAGATCATCCTCACCAGCTCTCATATTTTCTCTTCAACTCACTGCCACTGGATGCACTTACTACTTGAACCAGGCAAACTGTTCCACTCACTCACTACTCTGTGAGAGAAAAATCTAGCTCTCGCCCCTTTCTTAATTGCACACAAATTTAACTTCCATGGTTTCCCCCTTTCTCCCTTGTCTTCTTCCCACCTTTCATATAAAAAAAAATTTCTTCAGTTGATAACCTATTATAACACTCTTTCAGGAGTTTATAGACCTCTATCATATCATGCTCTCTTTCTCCTCTTTACCAGTTCATATATTCTCAGTCTTTCCTCATAATCTTCCCTTTCCTCCCTTTTCATCCATCCTTTAGGATGGGTAGAGTCACCTAATGAGAGGTTTATGAAAAATTAATGCAGCCGGCTTTGGATCCTTTCCTCATCACTCCTTTGCTATATTCATGACTGTAGATGTGTGTGTTTGTCCATGGGGTCAGTTTGCCTGTTCTGAGGGACAAAAATCCAAGTTTCTGGTTGAAAAAACTATCTACCTCTGTATGAGACTGGCTAACTCACCTTTAGTCAAAAGAGAACAGATTAAGATTTCTCACATCATAGATGGGAATCAAACCCAGGTCTTTCTGACCATAGGGCTTCAATCCCGCAGTTTCCAATTTATGTTATAGCCTTTCATGTGATATTTATCAGATTCACTGAAAAATTCCAAAAGTATCACAGTAAATCCATTCCCTTTATCCAACTCAGCCATATGCTATAACATTATTATAGCATATGAACAAATTGCTAAAACGTGACCTCCCTTTAGCAAACCCACACTGTTCTCCGAGAAGTATAACTTGTCTCTGAACCTATTTCTGCAGCAAGTTCTTACCGACTTCTCTATCTTTACTACCACTATAGAAATACAGATAGGTCAATAATTAGACACATTGGTTTTTGCACCATTCTTATACAACATAACTATGATATATTCTTTTCATTCTTACAGTATCTTTTCTGAGCTGAGACTCCAGTTACACAAACATGTCAAGAGTCTAGCCAATTCAACTAAACATTCCTTTAGTAGACATGTTGATACCCCTAGTGTTCCTATTGCCAAATTTTTATCCAAGTTATGCAACAGCATTTGAGTCTCATTCTTAATTAGCCAGGTCTTAGCTAGCCAACATACCTACTCTCTGATCAACAGGCTGCAGATCCAAGCATCCATATCCAAAGCCTCCTTGGATATGGATGTTTGTGATAATTTTTATTTGAGAGATGAATTTCATCACCTGGTGTGAAAGCTTGAAGTAGATCAAAATTTTGATATATACACTGACTTATTTTTAGTGTTTACACAGAATTATTTTAATAATACTTAGTATCATGAGTAGGCCTGGGGTAAGATGAATTGAATACTCTGCTCTAGAGATCAATTTTTCTTGAGCCTAATAGGAAAAACAGCTGGTCTTGCTTATTAGGTCCCAGGGTTCACATTTGGCGATGAAAATCATTTCCAGTGATAAACTTATAGACCCATTCATGAAATATGGGATTCAAAACCATAATCTGCTGCCAGCAAAGTATAGATACCAGTCACACAGTCATCGATGCCTATCAAGGCTCATTATATTTTTTATGTATTCTTCAAAAGACATTACGAAGAACAAACAACATGAATAAATTTGTTGATTAACATATCATATATAACATCAAATTTTTTAATGATTATGTGAATCCCATCCATAAAAAATTGTAAATCTATTATACATTAGTATAATGGTAGGCAGTTGGAAAACAAACTTTTTTGGGAGGAATTAAAAACATATAGATGTGACATCCTCAAGTCTGCACAGTTAGTCTAGGGACTGTGCGCTTCATAACCATATGCCTGGGGAAGGAGTGTCCCAGGTTTGATTCCCGTTGAGGACGTGAGGAACTTGAGGATCTTCCTCAGGCATAGCCAAATTAGCCGGTCTTGGGCACAGGCAGTAGGGTTTTTTCTGCCAGTTTATCTGGCGTTTTTCATCCCGCAAGCAGGCAAACCGGCCCCGTGAACATACGCTTCTACAGCCAAAAATATACCCCCCCCCAGCAGCAGACTAGGTGACAGGTCAGCTGGGAGCAGTACTAACAAGTAGTCACATCTAAGTAACACGTGGACCCTGCATAGGAAGCGGGAATAACACGTAGTGAAAGAAGAAGATGTGACATCCTCAGATTATTAGAAATGAGATGGATGCTATCAGGTGATATGGATGGATTTAAGGTCATATGATCAGGGCATGAGAAAAAACATGAGGCAGGTGTAGGATTTTTATTAACTAATAAAGCACGTAATGCTCTACTAGGATATAGACCTGTAAATGAAAGGATCATAACAAGATTCAGAGCTCAGCCATTCAACATAACTGTTATTCAAGTATATGCAACAACAAGTGATAATTCAGAAGAGCAAGTAGACAAATTCTAAGAAATTCTCCAATCTGAAATTCATCAAACTCCAAAAAAAAAAAGACATCTTTGCTGTTACCAGCAATTAGAATGCAAAGATAGAAAGTGATAACACACGATGGAAGTAAGTCATGGGAAGATTTGGACATGGAAACAGAAATTATTGCAGAGAAAGATTACTGGAATTTACACCAGATTTCAAAGGAAAGACTGCTGTAAATGGATATGGTGCTCCCCAGATGGGAAAATTAAGAATATAATAGATCTGATCTTGATACAAAAGATGGACCACATCAGTGCAACAATCAGAACCTTTCAAGAAGCAGATGTTGACTCAGATCACAGTTTGGTGATCACTAATTTAAACCTGAAACTCAAAATGATGCACAGGAAGGCCCCTGAAGGTAATCAATATTGGAAAACACTCTGATGACAATATCTCAGAAATTTGTATAAAGTAATACTGGACAAAAGATTAAAAGACCTGGAAGAAACCAAGAACATAAACAAAAAAGCTGAACTAACTGAAATAATATGCACCCAGAGATTGTCGGAATAAGTGAGACATGGTTAGATGAGGATGACATCCTGACAGGAATAGAGATGGAAAGGTATGATGTGTTTCGTGAGGATAGAAGGGGTAAAAAGGGAGGGGGAGTGCTATTGATGATAGAGAAAGAGTTATGTCCATACAAGGTAGAGATGCAAGGGGGAAATGGGGCCAGTGGTTTTGAGGCAGTATGGTGTGAGATAGAGGTGAATAGAATCAAATACTTGGTGGGATGTTGTTATAGACCTGGTAATGTGGATGGTGGTGATAGTGAAATGTATAGTCAAATAAGCCAAGCAAATAAGAAAAGGGTGATCATTATGGGTGATTTTAATTATGGCAATATAGACTAGAATGAAGAGATAGCAACTGGAAGTAAAGAAAATGAGTTTCTTGAGTTTTTGAGGGATAACTACCTCAGACAGTATGTAACAGAGGGCACAAGAGGATTAAGGGTCTTGGATTTGGTCATCTCATCGGAGGATGTAATTATCAATGAGGTATCAAATCATCCACCAATTGGTGAAAGTGACCATGAGGTGATTACTTGGGTGGTTGCCAGCAGTGCAAGGACCCCTGTGAAAAAAGGGTATATGTGGAACTACAAGGGGGGTGATTATGAAGAGCTCAGGAGACAGCTTGCAGGTGTAGCATGGAATGAGGAGTTAGCTGGAAAAGAGATCAATGCAGCTTGGGGGATTTTCAAAAAATATTTAGTGGATGCAATGTCTAAATGTATACCACGGGTGAGAAGGTTAAATAAGTTAGGTGTGAGATGGATGAATAAAGAGATTAAGCATGCAATACAGAGAAAAAGGGCATTGTGGAGGCAGCATAAGAGAAGTGGAAGTAACCAATTTCATGAGTTCTACAAAGACCAGGCAAGGAGAGTGACTTGGTTGGTGAGAGTAGCTAAAGAGAGGTATGAACAGCAGTTAGCTAATGAAGCTAAAAAGAATCCTAGGGAGTTCTTTCGATATGTAGCCAGCAAAAGAAAGAATGATTATGGAAGGATGACATTGATTGGAGGAAATGGTATAAAGACAGCTGTTGCAGAATGTGTGGTGGAGATACTTAATGAGCAGTTCATAAAGATTTTTCAATCTTGTGAATGTGACTTCATGGAGAGATTAAGAGCAGTTGATGATGGGGAGGAGAGACTGACTGTAAGTGAGCAAGAGGTGTTTGGGGAGTTGAGTAAACTAGATGTAAATAAGGCTGTGGGACTTGATAATATATCACCACGTATTCTGAAGGAATGTGCCAGAGAGTTGACACCTGCCTTGACATATTTTTTTAATACGAGTCTTGCACTTGGTCAAGTCCCTAAAGAGTGGAAGGAGGGCAAGATTGTGCCACTTCATAAAGGAGGTGATCGAACTCAAGCATCAAACTATAGGCCTATCTGTGTGTCGGGTGTTGTGGTTAAGTTGTTGGAGAAGCTTGTGAGAGCTAGAATCCAGAGTTGGGTTGACAACAATGGTATAATCTTTGATGGACAGCATGGATTTGCTAAAGGGAGGTCGTGTTTTAGTAATCTACTTACTTATTACAATAAAGTGACTGCTTCCTTGGACAGAGGAGAAGGATACACAGTAATATACTTGGATTTCGCAAAAGCTTTTGATAGAGTGCCTCATGATAAGTTGACAGTCAAACTAGAGCAGATGGGGTTGGATATTAGATTAGTGCATTGGATTGGAGACTGGCTATCTGATAGGTATCAACAAGTTGTGTATGGGGGTGCAATATCCAGGAAAAGGAAAGTCACTAGTGGAGTGCCTCAGGGATCTGTTTTAGGGCCATTACTATTTAACTTGTATATTAATGATATTGGCGAAGATTTGGATGGAGATATTCAGTTGTTTGCAGATGATGCAAAGTTGGGAAGAACCATAAAGAGTAGTGAAGATGTTGTGGCCTTGCAAGAAGACTTGAATAAATTGAGTGATTGGGCAAGCAAATGGGGGTGTGAGTTCAATGTTGCAAAATGTAAGGTTTTAAAATTTGGAAAACAAAGATGGGATGCAGAATTTATGCTTGGTAAGAATATATTGTTGGAAGTAGAGGAAATAAGAGATCTGGGAGTGATAGTGGATAAGGATCTAAAATTTAGGGGTCACATCGCCAAAATTGTGAAGACAACACAAAGACTTCTGGGAATGATGAGGAGGACACTGACATGTAGAAGTAGGGAGATTCTTGTTCCATTGTATAAGGCTTTGATTAGGCCACACATGGACTATTGTGCCCAGATTTGGTCACCTGGTTTTCAGAAGGATGAGGAGATGTTGGAAAGGGTCCAAAGGCGACTGACTAAGGTAGTTTCTGACCTCTGGAATGTCGAGTATGAGGAAAGATTGAAAAGATGTAATTTGCAGAGACTAGTGGAGAGAAGGAAGAGGGGAGATATGATAGAGACCTACAAGTTGGTAAGGGGTTGCTATAGGATCAATGGTGGAGAAGTTCTACAGCGAATAGTGGGAGATCAGGGGAGAACCAGAGGTCATCCCTGGAAACTGTATAAAGAGGGTGTGAGTAGGGGAGTGAGAGGCAGGTTTTTTTCGTGCAGAGTTGTGAATGATTGGAATGCCTTGCCTGAGAGTGTGGTGTCTGCAAGGAGTTTGAATGTGTTTAAGACCCGGTATGATGAGATGTGTGTGAGATAAAAGGACCTCCTAGATGAGTCTTTGACTCCATGAGGTCTTGTTTAATAATAATAATAATAATAATAATAATATTGGAAACAGTACATGCAACAATTCCTAAAAAATAAAAAATAAAACACCTCTGAGGCAACAGAAAGAGCATATAGAAAGAAGTGTAATGAGGTGAAAAGAGCAGCAAGGACAGACCAAACAAATTGGTTGGAAAACCAATGTAAGGACATTGAGAAATATTATGGTGAATACACGATAAGAAACGTATATAAGATGATCAGAAATATAAACAGCAAATGGCAACCCAGACTTATGGCTATCAAGGATGAAAGAGGCACAATCTTCATGAACACTGAAGAAATTTTACAGAGATGGATAAGATACTGGAGTGACCTATATAAAACACAAACTGACCAAAACACTATAACACAAGTAACCAATGGGTTAAAGGAAATATCACCGCCAATCATAGATTTTGAGAACAATATCTTAGAAGAAGAAGTAAGAAAGGCAATAATGAAATTAAAAAACCACAGAAGTCCTGGAAATGACAGCATAATGAGAGAAATGGTGGCGATATCCTTGTACAGGCAATACATAAAATCTGCAACGAGGTATGGAAGATCAGATGTACCCCCAGAAGAATGGAGAAAGTCACTGCTGATAGTTTTACATAAAAAAGGAAATGCTTGGGAATGCGAAAATTACAAGACCATTGTGCTGATAAGCCTCCTGTGTAAGGTTTCATGATTATGCTAACTGAAAGACTAAAAAGCCAGATTGAAAAACATCTAGCAGATGAACAAACAGGATTCCGAAAAGATAGGAGTTCCATACAACAGATATTAGCCCTTCGACTCATCACATTTCGAAAAGGCATGAAGAAAGAATAAAAAAGTATTTACATTCTTTGTGGACTTTCAAAAAGCCTTCTATAGCATTGAACAAAATGTCATCTGGGCTATACTGGAATCATAACAGTATTGATGCCAGGCTAATTTACCTATTGAAAGAAATCAACATGAATGCACAGGTGGCTGTCAAAACAGGAGGCAGACATGGAGCCTAGTTCGCCATTAATAGAAGCAGAAGAAATGGAGATCCAATATCACCAAGTATCTTTACTTCATACCTGGAGAGATTGTTGGACAAAATCAGAAATGAGGACATAGGAATCTCTATTGGTGGAATAAAACTCAACTACCACCTGCGCTTTGTAGATGACATAGTTTTTCTTGAAGATGACGAAATGAAACATGAGCAAATGATGCATAATCTAAATAGAGAAGTTAAAGATACAGATTGAAGATGAATATAAAAGAGACTAAAACAGTGGCTTTTGGTGAAAGGGAGATTGGTAAAAAGATTATTGTAGAGAGAAACTTGAGAATGTGGAACAGTTTACCTATCTTGGAAGTTGTATAACACATGATCTAAACTTTAAAAAAGAAATTAAAATTAGGACTGCAAAGGCTTTAACAGCTCTAAAATCCATGGACAAAATTTGGAAGAGTATAAATATCAGCTTAAAAAACCAATCTAAGCATTCTTGAGACATGCATCTTTAGCAGTACATCATATGGTTGCAAAACTTGGATAATGACAAAGGAATCGGAGAGAAGAATACTGGTTTTGAAAGAAAGTATTATCGTGAAATTCTATGAATTAGATGGACTCAGAAGATAAGAAATGGACAGAAGGATACAATTAAAAGACTGTTTCAAAAAGTCATACAAAGAAAATTAAAATTCTTTGGACATATCTGTAGAATGTCAAGCGACAGAAAGTTCAATTCATTGGTGTGTTTGGTCTAATGAGTGAAACAAATGTCAGAGGTCGTCCTCATTGTGAGTGGGCCGACAAAAAGTTTCCCCTACAGACTGGTGTGGGGGAACTTTTGAAAATTTTCAAGCCACTTTAGGTATTCACAAACTCTATGTCCATAATGGAATTTGAACTTGTGGAATATTAGTTCAAACATGGAAGTAACACCAATCAGTTATAAGGGGGAAAAAAAAAAAATTAATGTGAGGAAATGATGAATCCGAGAATGAGAAAAATAGATTTGCATTTCAATGTATATAATTATAAATATATTATAAATAATATTTAAATTATAATAATAATATGCAGACTTCTTCATTCTTGAGATTAGTAACTTTTTTTTTTCAAATAATATGAAAAAACAAAATACACACCTGTTCAACAAGAATATCTCCTATAGCTTTAATGACAGGTTCTTGACGTTGTCGCTCTCGTAATTTATGTAAAAATGGTACATGTATCTCAAGCAGATCTTCGAGACATGGAAAAATGCGCTGCACCATATCTTTACTAATGTGGAGCTTCTTCATCATACCATTAGCAAACACCTGAGAAAAGGTATTTTTTGAACAAAAACAAGATATAAGTATATACTCAATGTCTACAAGAGAAAACTGAGCATGCATAATAAATGGACATATCGTGTGAATAGCATTAACATTCAACAGGGTACATCTGGTACACAAGCATAAAATCAAAAATCAAATATCCATTTTGTGAAAGTTATTTCTGTTACTTTTAAGTATCCAAAATTATGTTCAGGAAAATATAACAGTTCATCATATGCACATAATCTATTTGTGTGCTATCAATTTACAATCTTACTGGAGTAAATTTGAAATGATGTGGAATCATTCTTTTTGAATATTTGAAACTCTTTTGAATAAACATATACGGCTTACATTATCTTCTCACTTACCAGTACCAATAGGAAATGCTTTATGCATTTTTGAATATTAAAATTAATAAAAAATGTAAAATATATTCTTATTACTAAAATAAATTTAAGTAAGAGGGCAATTTGAATATACAACACATAGTTCGAAACCCCATTATTAAGACCTGGGACTTTCAACTGCAGGATCTAACAAACGAAGATTTCATTTCTGGAGATGATGTTATGTGACAAAATCTCCTTAAAAATAATCAGAAATGCTTTTAATATAACATTAAAACTAACAATAAAAATAACACCGACACCCCAAAAATGGTAATATAAAGCTGTCACAGTTATCAGATATTTCAACATTTTTATGACATGCCTGTAAAGACTATTCCTATCCTATCTCAATGACTTTAACAGGCCTTTAAGGCCCGCAACCTTCCAAGCATGCTTGGATTTCATAATCGAAATACGATGATAGAATGGTCACCCCTATGCCTCTAAGTATTCCTGGCTGTATCCCTGTGTGTTCACGGGGCCGGTTTGCCAGCTTGCGAGATGAAAAACCCCAGATAAACTGGGGGAAAAAAGCCCTGCTGTCCACACCCAAGACCAGCTAACTTAGCTATGGCTGAGGAAGATCCTTCAGCTCCTCACGTCGTCGACGGGAATCGAACATAGGACACTCCTTCCCTAGGCATATGGTTGCGAAGCGCAAAGCCACTAGGCTAACCATGCGAACCTGTAAAGCCTATTGCTGTGATAATCAGTTTAGTTCAGCACGTAACCTCTTCTGAATCAACATTTATAAATTTATCCACTTCCCCAGTCAGTTTCACATGATCACTCTCATCAGCCAGAGGCAGAATAGTTGTCTTTAACTGAAACCCCCCCTTCTATAATTAGATCTCTCTGACAACAAAGCTCCTCCTGTCACATGCTTCTTCAGGAAGTTGTCTACTAACAGCTTAATAAATTCAATTTCATTCTTCTCATGAGATTTCACTGCTACCCAATCAATGCTCAGAAAATTAAAGTCTCCATTATATATATTTGTTTTGCACCCATCATCTTTATTTAGTAATAAATTTCTTTATCACTAAACCAATTCACTAGGTCTGTAACAACACCTGTCTATGTAGATCTTGTTAGACTCCACCTCACACCATCAAAGTCACTGCCAAATGGAAAATTGCTACGAGTATTACAAACATAGGTAGCTACTCTAACTGATTTCAAATCATCAAATATTAGCAGCTCACTCCTCCTCTCCTATCCTGTCTATCATTCCTAAAAATACTGCACTGTTTATGCTCAATACCAGTTAGCATGTTGGCACAGGTCTCACTAATGCTTACAGTCTGAGGTTCCAACATATTTACCAAGGCAATAAACTCTACACCTTTGTTTCTTCCTCCTCTTATTATTATCATCTGACTTCCATAGTCAGAGACTCATCGTGGGAGGTACACACTATTGCACACACAATGCTCATCCAACTGTGCCTTAAAATGATTCAATATGTCTATATTCACAACATACTCAGACAATGCATTCCACTCACCAATCACTCTCCATGCAAAGAACCTTCTCCTCACTCCTCTGATCACACCTTACCTATATGTTTCCAATGGCCTCTTATTCTACCCCCTTTCCCATTCTATGAAAAATATCTTCCATGTCAACCTTATAATAACCCCTGACTAGCTTATATGTCTAAATCATATTCCCCCTCTTCCTCCTATTCAAGAGGCTTTGCAACTTACATTCTCTCTATCTGTCTTTGTACTCCACATTCCAAAAACCACTTACCACTTTTTGTGAATCTTTTATGGTCCCCTTTCCAACATATCCTCATCACCACACAAACTCGGCAACCAAATCTGTGCACAATAATCCATATGAGGCCATGCATGTCAGGGTCCTCTACATCACTACAATTTTTGATGTGATATCTTCAAAATTGTTCAATGTAGCCCTGGAATTTCAGGTCCTTGTCCACCATCACTCCTAGATCTCTCATCTCCTTTACTTCCTTTAATGCTTCCCCACCAAGTGTATACTTTGCATCCCATCGTTGCTTACCAAATTTTAAAACATTACACTTTGCAACATTGACCTGATAGTTCCACTTACCTGCCCATTCATGCAATCTATTAAGTCTTCCTGTAACATTTGCTTGACTCTGCACTGTTCTCCCTAAATTTGCATTATCTGCAAACAGATGCATACCACTAGTTAAACCTGTCCCAATATCATTAAAATACAAAGTGAACAAGAATGGTCCCATCACTGTGGTACACCACTAGTGATCTTCCCCTTTCGGGATACTGCTCCTGCATATACAACTTTCTGATACCTATCTGACAGCCAGTCACTGATCCAACTCAGAAGTCTGTTATCCAATCCTATCTGTTTCAATTTATTTAACAGTTTGTCGTGTGGCAAAATTCCTGTCAGGATTTCATCCTCACCCAACCATGTCTCACTTATTCTAACAATTCTCAGGTGAACAGACTCAATTAATACAACTATTTCATTTACCTAGTTTCTTACACTTCTAGCATTTGTATACAAATATAGCAGTTCATTCCCAGATCTTTAGCTAGTTTCACTGATTATTTGATGTGACTTTTCCATGCTTAACTCGAAGCATTTCTTTTTCTCCTTAGAACCTTCTTTAAATCCAACTGTTTTCCCTTGAACCCAGGTCATCCTCCTTCCTTTTTGTCTACACATGCATTCACATCCTCTTGGAGTATCAACCTTTCTCATGTGTTCCCCTGTCCACTCCTAGCCTCCCCATTTCCCTGTCTGTCTTGCACATCTGTTCTCTCATTCTCTATACTCATGCCACTCACTTCTTCATTTGTAACCTCCTCTTCAATCTCTCCCGTCTTACTCTCCCATTATTCACATCACTTCCCACTTGATCAGATTCATTCTCTGCACTCATTTCTCCATCTCCCAGCAGAGCAGCAGTCTCTCTCTCTCCAAGTGATCCACACCAAAACCATTCAAATGCAGTCCATCACTCTTATACAGTTCACTTCGTCCTTCAAACTCATGCCACCCATTAACAAACTGCACTCCTTTCTCCTCAGACATTTCTGCTAATATATCATTCACAATCCATGCTCTCCACCTCATCTCACTACTGTCATACCTGGGGAACACACACATACTACCTATCCTATCACACTATTATATTTTATCTGTCTCAACAACCTCCTGATATCCAATCTATTCTTTGTTCCAAGTTAAGTTATTTGTCCCTATTACAACTACCAACTCTTTTAATTGCTTACTTCTCATATCCAATGCCTCAGTCACTCTACTCATTCTACCTCCAGGAAAACAAACTTTGTGCATCCTCTTGTCCAGCATACAACCCCACTCGTGGGTCTTTCATTACCTCTTTTATACTAATACTATTCATTTTTATCATTTTCACTCTTCCATAAATATCTTGAATTCTCTTAACTTTGTTCCTTATTCCCAAATGCTATCTCTTCATTCCAATCTATACAACCATAATTAAAATTATCCATAATAATTACCCTTCCTTTGTTTACTAATCCAACTTATTTATACATTTCTTCATCACCACCTTCCACATTTCCGGGCCTATAGCAACATCCAACTAAATATGTCTTCCTGTCGACCTTCATGTTACGCTACACTGCCTCATATCCATTTCCAGTATTTCTCTCTTTCATGTCTACCATAAGTGGACATAATTCCTCTGCTATCATTAGTAGCACTCTCCCCCCCCCTTCCTGTCCTTTCGATCCTCATGAAAAATACTGTATTCTTGCATTTCTATTCCTATTAGAATATCATCTAATATTCTAATAGATGATATTCTAATAGAATATCATCTTCATTCAACTATGTTTACCATTCCAATTTTGGGACAAATAAACTCAATCAGTGAAACTATTTCATACCTCTTATTTCTGATACTGCTGGCATTTGTAAACAAATAAACATAGTAATTCAGTTTTAGGTTCATAACCATTCCTATCCAAGCCACTTGTTGGTTGTTATTTCTCCACCACACCTGCCCAATCACCTTTATCACCACTCACCACATATCTGCTTAGTCTCAACTTCCCCACCCATATCGCAATATACTCAATTTTCATAAACACACATTCACTGCCACTGTTCAGATGGACAGGGAGACATGACATAGGGAGGGTGGAGGTCATGTATCCCTGTCCATCTGAACTCACACCATTTCTCTGTTCCTCTTGCTTTCCTGTTCTCTCTTCATCTCACACACCACTACTGTTTTCACTGCCAAGCATTTCTGTCTCTTCAATACCACTCTCCTGATTTTTCGCTTCATCTCTTACATCTCTAACATCTGCTTACAGCTCTTACATCTCTTACATGAATCACACTGTGCTTCCATCCAGCAACACTTTCTCCAGTTGAACTCCTACCATTCATATACAAACATAATAAGTTGTCAGTATACCTTTTTGAATACTCTTCTCTGTAATCTGTGTTACATAGTTGTGCAATTTGCAAATTTCTGTTCTTATCTAGTACCTTTACTTATGCAGGCAACTTTCCACATTATTATTATTATTATTATTATTATTATTATTATTTTGACACCTCCAGGGAGTCCAAAGACTCATCGAGGGAGAGTGTGCCGACAGCATCGAACGATGGGTTCCCTTCCAACTACTAACCGCGCTCAAACATACTTAACTGAGCCATTAGTAGCAGAGGCTCTACCAATCGACCAACCTTAACTTTCCACATGCTTGATAAGTCTGAGCTGCATGAACAAAACAATTGTTCTCTATTCATAATCATTTCCATAATAATGCACATTCCCATCATTAGTACAGTTATGTAACATGTCTTACAGACAGATTAAATTAAAGATGCCAAGAAATTATATTTTTGTTTAATCTGTCTTTGAAGTCGAAACAAACAAATTTACATGTGAAGTAACTTCATGACTAGGCTACTGTATATAGAGGCTAATGACTTCACATTAATTGCCTTAGTATCTCATAATGCAAAGTACATATCCTTTTGGGTGTGTATAATGCTAAGCATTTGGGAAGGACAACTACCAGGCTGGTTTCAACCTTTACTGAGATATTATTAAGGTATGAGGAGTATTTCTCTCCAAAAACTCAGAGTGAGCTACAAGATCACTTAGTTTTAATAAGTTACATATATCCCCACTCAGATAGTAAATAATACCACCAGAATGGAAGAAATCAGATGGAAATTAACATAGGAAGAAACAGATTTGGGAAACATTTATCATCAGAGATTCCACCTTACATTCCAGGACACCTACAACTGCCCTTAGAGGGCGCTCCACCTAGATAGGACTTTAGAGTCACCCACATGGTTGGGCTTAGCATTGTGTGGCATTTGTGTAGATGTTACATCAGTTTTTTTGTAATCCCTGAATATGTCTCAGTGACTGAGACGAAATATAGGAAGTATTAAATTCTGTTTTAATCCTTTCTGAGTGCTGTATGCAATCCATTAAGCCTCCAACATGATGCCCTCACAGCACTTAAGCCCCTACACAAGGATATGTAAATATCATTACATGTTCAAGTATATAATTTTATAAATATTGAAAAACTTCCCTCCTTTCTTCCAATTAACATTATTTTTATTTTCCTTAAATTGATTTTCATTCCATAAGTTTTGAATTCTTCATTTAAAATTTTATTGTATTTTCCAACTATGCTCTAGATACTGCTAAAATAATATCATGTACATATTTTATGTGGTTAATATTTTAGGCCATTTATTTGTAAACTTGGTTCTTCAGCTATAGCTTAATTTATTTCTTCAAGATAAACAGTAAATAAGTGTTGTGAGAGTGAGCAACCCTCCATGATACCTTTCAAAAATTTGAATTTGTCTGTTTTTATTTTATTAAACTTGATTACTTTGGTATCTTTACAAAAATTTGCAATAAAGGCTTGTATTTTGTAGTCTGATGTTAAGATTTTAAGATTTTTTTTTTATTTTTTTTTTAAATAAAGAAACCTGTGGTGAGTTCACAATTAAAAGAAACACAAGTATTAACCAAATATTTAGGATACTTAGGATGAAATATTTAATAGTAAATATTTCATCCTAAGTATCTTAGGACATTTATCAGTACAGTAGTTTAAACAATAATAGGAATAACATACAGTTAGGGTGCATGATTACAACAGAATCTCATTAAACGTGCGTAACGTGTTACATGTCCTAAGATACTTAGGATGAAATATTTACAATTAAATAATGTTCACTGTGGTTAATACGTGTGTTTCTTTTAATTAGATATTAAGATATTTAACATTTATTCCTGTTGATGGATTCAAATGCCTGTTACAAGTCGATAAAAATTGCAATACAGAGGTAAGTTGTATTTGCAGTATTCTTTGACCAGGTTGTTAACTGTAAAAATATGGTCTAGTAGAAGATGAAGTTGATCTTCTATTATTCATTCATTAAGGTTTGAATTCTATTTTGCATGATGCACCTAAAAATTTTGTAGCTATGACTTAGCCATGTTATGGATGTATATAGCTTTTATACCTTTGTTTATCCCACTTTTTGAATAATGTGATTCCTGTATTCTGGCCATATGGCAATTCATCAGCATGTAGTATTTGGTTAAAAAAATCCTAACAGAAAACTGATGGCTGCTATGCCTCCATATTTCCACAATTCAGTAAGAAATTCATCTCCACCAGGTGATTTAGAAAATTTCATATGGTTTATTACATTAAAAATTTCTTTTATTATTATTATTATATATGGTGTTTTTTCTCTTTCTGTCTCTTCATTTCTATTTCTTCAGTCTTGTATTTAATCCAGAAAAGTATTTAATATTCTTCACAAATTTCTTTTATCTTTTGAATTTTCCAATTTCATGATTATTTTTGTTTTGCACTTTTAGTAGTCTTTTTTTTTTTATATTTTTTAATTCTTTCATAGTTTTATACAGTCTTATCATCATTCTTTTCACTGGCTTAATTGCATATTTCTGCTTTGGCCTCCACCCTTTTTGGTGGATCTGCACATTCCATCAGTTTTGTTTTTCATCTTGTTATGATGATGCTTATTCTCCTCTATATTTTCTCTTTTCCAAGCATTTTTTCAGCTCATTTGTCTTCTCAGGTTTCCAGGATTTTATAAGATTATAGGATCAATATAGAATCAATTGTTATAAGATCAATGTTGGAGAGATTTTACAGAGAAGGTGGGAGATCAGGCGAGAACCAGAGGTCATCCCTGGAAGCTGTATAAAGAGTGTGAGCAGGAAAGTGAGAAGAAGGTTTTTTGCATGCAGAGTTGTGAATGATTGGAATGCCTTGCCTGAGAGTCTGTGGTGTCTGCAGAGAATTTGAATGTGTTTAAGGTGAGGTATGATGAGTTGTGTGTGTGTGTGCATGACAAAGGGAGCTCCTAGCAAAGTCTTTGACTCCATGGGATCTTGGGAAAATAATAATCATAATTTCTGTATTTATCCAGTCTTTTGTTTTCCTCCAATTACTGTATCAAATTCTACTCTCACAGCATTTACCATGATGGCTCTGCCCTGGTTCCATGTGTTTTCTACATATGTTGTGAAGATTATTTTCTTTAAATCCATTTCTATTGTGTTTCTGTAGTTGTTTTGTATAGTTTTATTATTATTATTAATTTTATTATTATCCTCCATGGAGTCAAAAGACTCATCATGGGAGGTCGATTTTAGGAAATACAAAGTTCATCATACCACTCCTTGAATCCACTGACCATTCCCGCTCCAACCACTCTCTCAGGCAATGCATTCCAAAGTTCAACCACCCTCCATGCAAAGAAACCACTCATCACCCTCTTTCTCGCAGTTTCCTTTCGTAACTTCTAGGGATGGCCCCTTGTGATGACTCCTTCCCACTGTTCAACCAAGTGAAAGAACTCTCCAATGTCTACCCTGTAACTGCCTCTCAACAGTTTAAAAGTCTTGAATATCACCTCTCCTTCTTCTATTCACCAAATTCTGCAGTCCACATTCTCTCAGTCGATACTCATATTGTACAGTCCTGAAACCATCTTTGTTATCTGCCTCTGTACCCTTTCCACAATTAATTTATCCCCTTCAAATCCTGGGGCCCAAATCTGAGAACAATAGTCAAAGTGTGGTCTGATCAGAGTCTTGTACAACGGAATGATAATTCTTTTATCTCTGCAGGTCAGCGTCCTTCTCAGTATTGCATCAATCCTCTGAGTTACCCTCACCACCTTTGTAATATGGTCCCTGAATTTCAGTTTTCTATCAATCATCACCTCCAGATCTCGTCTCCTCTACCTCCTCCAGTACAGCTCCTCCATTCAAGTATGGATCCTCCCATCGATGGATCCCAAACCTCAAGACATTTTGCTGCATTGAACTGATATCCCCATTCATTTGCCCATCTGTCTAGTTTATTCAAATCCTCTTGCAGGGCTGCCACATCTGCACTATTACTGATAACCCTTCCCAGCTTCACATCATCCACAAAGAACCGAGTGTCCCTTTGCAATCCATTGACAATATCATTGATAAAAAGGTTGAACAATACAGGTCCCAGTACTGAGCCCTGTGGAACCTCACTTGTAACCTTCTGCTTCCTTGATATTCCTCACTATACACAACTCTCTGATACCTATCAATCAGCCAATCCTGAATCCATTTGACTAACCCGACATTTAAACACATGTGTGCAAATTAAATATCAGCTTATCATGTGGCACCCTGTCAAACGGTTCTGCAAAATCCAAAAAAAAATGGCAGTATATGCTTTTCCCTCATCAACTGCTCTTGTCACTTTATTATAAAAGGCAATCATATTACTAAAGCAAGAGCGCCCCTTAACAAATCCATGTTGATTCTCACAGATAACATTTCCCTCATCTGCCTAACACTGTATATAGTCCCTCACCAATTTCTCCAAGACTGTAACAACTACTGATGACACACAAACAGGCCTATAATCAGACACACTTCCAGAATACTACAGCCCTTTATCTTTCAGTTTTGTTATATTGACAGTATTACTTAGGGTAGGGCTGCCACCTTTTGGTAGGTCTAAAGAAGGACACACTTATCGAATATGAAAGTCTTCCCCTCCCCTAAACATAAAATGAAAAAGCCAAAGTTGAATATGTAATTCTGATCTTATAAAAAATTAAAAGACTGAATACATTGGTACCAGTATTAGTGATTTAATAATATTTGTATTTTAAAGTTTAATTTGTATGATTTTACCTTAAAAATGAACAAAATTCACTATAATATAACTTGAAACACTTTTAATGGGGAGAAAATACTTGAGGAGCGTAAGTCTACTGTTCTTGAAATTCAAGATTTGAAATTGTACTTCTTACTTGATTTGGCTGCTTCTAACATCTGTCGGTTTTGTTTCACTCTCACAAAATAGTCCTTGCAAGTATCTGTAACATTTTTTAAAATGATGATTTCACTTTTTATGAGATGAGCTGAGCACTTGTTTCTTGAGTCTGTCCATTTTAAGACCACCCTTTCTACAAAGGCATTACTACCAGGAATGCTTAAAACAAATCATATGAGCTTATAGAGATTGGGAATGTTTCTTTACCAATATTCTGAATAATCTCATTCCATTTCATACCTAAGGTTCTCACCTGCTGTTTAATCTACTTTAGTGGTATTTATTTTGTCACAACTCAAGCAGAATTCCTTGTATAACTCATATTATTATTATTATTACATAATACCTCCAGGGAATCGAAGGATTCATCAAGGGAGGGCACCTACCGTATAACTCTCCATCTCCACCACTCCACTAATTGCAACTACCTTCATCATTTACACCAGCACCATCTATCACCACTACTATTTTCACAGACAATCACAAACATCCATGCCCATGGCGGAATTCGAACCCACAGCCTTTAGGCTGGAGAGTGGATACACTAACCACTCGGCCAACCATGCCAGATCAGGGCTAATGTCGGATTCTAGATTAAGTGTCTTTACAGTCTCTTTGAGATGCTTGAAAGACAATTCACTTTGGAGGTTTAAGTTCTTCAGCAGACTAAAATGACTGTTTTCTGTGAGTCAAATGATTTCTCCAAATGGCTTAAAGCTTTCTCACAGTACTTAAGAAAGTCTGATTGCTTTCTTGAGGGATCATGGCTTCTAATACCTCTTCAGTGCCATTTCCAAAGAACCTGTCCTTTTGTCTTTTAGGAAGTTTGTTTCATAAAACACTGACTACTTCAAATGCCTCTGATGCACTCAAATCTTCTTTTTCTAGGGGTTTAATGCATTCTTCAAAAATGGTTGAAACATTTGAAAAAAATAAAAAGTAGAGTTTTTGGCTTGCTGGATGGACTTCTTGTCATCAAATATTGTCCTCAGAAAAACAGGACATTCTTCAATGCTTTTAAAGTAGCTCTCAATAGCATCCCAGTTAAGTAAAAGTCACTTGCTGGTTTCAAGGAAAGCCATCTAGTACAAACATGCCTCAGAACCTCTTGCCATTCTAAATCAACAAACTCAAAATAACTCTGTAACTCTTCTCTCCTCTTGGCAGAACAAGAAAAGTGGTTGTAAACTTTGAGAACAACTGTTTCTATATCTATATTTAGTGCATCACATGCTTGCTTACACATGTTATGTATGATGTGGGCTGAACAACTGGCTTTTATTATTTTGTTATTTGCCTTAAATAATAACTGATACACTAAATGCTTCTTCCCAAAATTAACACTGGCATTGTTTGTGTTGTAGCTTGTGACATTGTCTAGGCTCAGGGAATGCTCTTGAAGTCTACTTTTGATAATTAACAAAACTGAATTTGAAGTCTCTTCTGGATCCTCATAAAAATCAATAACCTAAATTCAATGTAAGGTTCTTGATATTTCATCTATGAAATATCTTACACAGAGAGGCCACAGCTTTCTGTTACTTGCATCAGTAGCTACAGAAAAGTAACCTACTTTTTTTAGATCTCTCGTAACTTCGGAGACTGGTTCAGGAGCCATTACATGGCAGACAAGCATTTCAGCCTTTGTCCTGCCATATTGAACCTTTAAAGCAATTTCAGAGTCATTAAATACAACAGGACACATTTTATTGGCACAATCTGTACTTGAATATGATAAGTTATGCTTCACTGTGTGATAAACCAAACCTAATTCTGCGGCTGTTACTGATTTTCTTTCCATTTCAGATGATACTTTCTAATTTCTAATTTTCAAAAAAACTTTCTCGTTTCATTCCCTGTTTGCTACTATTCTCTTTCTTTGTGCGGATATCACTGTTTGAACATCATTTTCTCCGGCACATGCAATACTGAATTCATGGAAGCAAATATTACAGAATGCTTTAAAAGAGTTTGTTCCACATGGCTTCAACCATGGATATTTCCCTTCCCAAACACTTCTGCACACACATAAATACCTCATTTTTTGCTTTTCTTATCTTTTTAACTGTCAGTTCAGGAACTAGACATTATGAAACTAATGTTGTGCAATACTCCAGTTCACTATTGGTGACTAATGTTGCGTGGAAAGCAATTCTGAAAAAAAAAATTGAAAACAATAATAGTATCTCACAAACTTAAGAACATGCTACCTCTCAATCATCAATCATAATAACTTACCTCTTCCTCTGAAAAAAATGCCACAATTTCTCCTTTAAACAATGAAAATTCAAGTCAAATTTGATGTAAAAAACAACCAACTCGTAGCGTTCATTCGTTGACGTTGAGCAAAGTCATATGAGTCATATGGTATGTATCTAGATTCTAGAAGGCTATGATAATGCATAACATCACTGGCAGTGATTTCACTGCTGCCAACATAACATACAATAATTATGGTGATAAATCACATAAACACATTATGTAAGCCATGAACTTGCTTATTTCATATTACAAATAAAGATTATAAGTTAAGCGAATCACAACGACCATTAGAATCTACAGGAATCTAAATCTACTGAGCAGAATTTGACCAATGAGACCCCCCAAAACACAGATATTTTTGCATGGTACACAATATGGATACAAATTTACAAATGTCGCTAATGCTCACTAAGAATTTCTTTCACATATTTTGTAAGTCTTTGGGATAATTTGCTAAGGTGTAATTCAAGACGCTGAAAATTTTCTTAAAATTCGGGATGTCAGCCTAATTTGGGACAGGTGGTAACAATATCTTAGGGACCTTGGTTTGCTATTTTTAAATTTTAGTTAATTTTTGCAGCTAGTAATTCATGATCAGAGTTACAGTTCAGTCTCTTTAGTATTCTTACATTCTGTATTGAGGATTTCCAGTTATTAATCAGAATGTAATCAATACAATTTTTTATCTTTCCATCTGGAGTGATGGTCTACAGAAAAATACAGTGTTTGAGATGAGTAAATGGTTATGTTTGCAGAATTCTAGGAGTCTTTCATCTTCTCTTGGGATTGAAGTTTTTCCATCCCTATTAGGATACCCATTTTGTTTGTTTTGTCAATAAGGTCTTGTAGCTGCTAGTAGAAAGTGTTCTAATTCTTCATCTTAATGTGATTGAACCAGATAATATAAATATTTAGATAATTTTGAATTATATATTCCTTTTCTTTTTAGTCAAATTGTTATCAATCTTGGACAATGAGGTTCTATGGCTAAGATAAGTTTGGTTAGTGATTATTGGCTAATATTGCAACTCCTGTGGATATTATCTTCTCTTCCAAGGTAATATAGTCTTCCATTCTTCAGATGTATTACACCTTCTCCTGGATTGAGGATTTCCAGTTATTAATCAGAATAACTGGAAATGTGTTTCAGCAATGCCAACTATGTCCCACTTGATCCTCTCCAGCTCTTTTTCTATCAGTTTTGTCTTTCTTGATTTAAAAAGTCCTTATATTCAAGGTTAATAGGCAAGATATTTTTTGAGCTGACCACATAGCACATTTCTCAGCTGTTTCCTGTGATCTGAAAACAGTCATGTCAGCATTCCTTGAATGCAGTGCAACATTCTGGCTCTGTAATGATTCTTGGTTCATTACAGATATGGAGGTTTTGGGCCATTTTAATGCAGCTGGCTTGCCATTCCTCCTGCATTTGCCTTCTGGTTTTGGCTAGGTATGGTGTTCTATTAAACTATTTAAATCACTTTCCTGATAAATTAAAAAAAATGATAAATTAAAAATATGTTATATTTTATTTAAATGAAATTTCATTATATAAGCACATAAAGGGGAAGTAGAATTTTGAATGCAGGTATTTCATTTTAATCAAAATATTAATGAAAACTAAATTATAGAAACAGGAACAATACCATTAAGTCAGCATTGTTACTGACTAGATGATAACAATACAAATATGATATTGTGATGGATTTCTTAAAACTAACATTAGTAAATCATACATATTCAATAAAGAGATATAGCAGCAAAGAAACTCACCTTGGACATCACAATGAAGAAAACTCCAAGTAGAAAAAACATGCTTACCATATAATATGCAATATTACATTACAAAAAGTGCTGATTGATAGATATGTCACATATTCTGTTATGGCATATTGCAATGTAGTGTATTATGAAATAAAGAACACTTCACTTATCACAGTAAAAATTATTATTATTTTTTGATGACTCAACTTTGGTTAGATGATAATATTTGATTTTTTCTGTGGTGTTAAGTTTTTCTTTGCTATACCTCTGGCTTCAAAAAACCTTACCTTCTGCATGACTTTCAATGTTAGACAATGATGCTTTTCAGTGATGATTAGCTCTGAAATGCAATAAAATATTACATAATAAAGCGCTATAACATTATTATTTATTAATAATTCTATAATCTAAAGTAATTCAATAGATTTTAGAACATTAATTCTTTGAATTATAGAATTAATTGAAAATTAATTTCAGAATTTTTAACAAAATCACATTCAAAATCTATAAAGTCCAAGGCAGAGCTTCTCAAGCCTCTCTGTATAGTTTTACCAATAAGAATTGGTTTTACAGAGGATTTGTGTTTGGTTTTATTGAACTTTGTGAATAGAGAGCAAGACCTAACTTGTCAGACTCTTGGTACTTAACCTCTCTACCAGCTGAGATGGATGAAATAGTGAGACCAACTTGCACTTCTTATCCATTTGATGTTTTATGGATACTTGTGACAAAAAAGACTGAATAATATAGGTTGTTGTGGTTAGTTGATCAACTGTGATCTCTCCTATTTTGGACAAACTGGACATTCTCTTGAAAAAAAGAATCCAAGAACATCAATCCTCCATTCATCACAACAAACCAGAAAAATCTAGATTGGCTCAGCACGGGATTGAAACTAACCACAATATCCTTTGGTCAAAAACTTGCCTCTTACATAGATCCCGTTATAAATTTGAACGTTTATTCAAAGAAAGCGTAGAGGCCTTACTCCATCGTCCTAACCTCAATCGGAATGACTGTATATCTATATCAAAAATCTGGGGAAGTCTAATCAGGATAACTCATTAATTCATATTAATTTTATGTTATTTAATATTATTAAGTAATATCTTTATTTCAATCATGTCTGTGCTTAAAAATATTCCCTTTAATACTTAGTGATACAACATCATGCAGCTTGTTCTATTTTTAAATGATCTATTGATAGTATTCCACCTTGTATTTTTTTTAAAACTATTCTTGTAGTGCCACTGAAGATGGTCTGCTATTTCCAGACCAAAATATTTGGTTAATTAAATATCTTTCTTGTGTTTAAGTGCTTATATTATTCACTTCTTATCCATGTTATTCAATAGGTGTTACAGAATCGTATCCAGATTTATCTGGATGTATATATACGTCTTGGCCAGTTGGGGGAAAGGGGTAACATCATTCTGAAGTTATTCTAAACCTCTAAAGGAAATTGTTCATCTACCAAATAGAATGCTCAACAATTCTCTTCACTTACTGAATGCTGTGGATCATTTCTAAACCAGTTCAGTTCACTTTCCAGGTAAACTGATAAGGTAACCTTCTGTCTTAGTAAGTCAGATCACAATCTCATACAAGTTTCATCTCTAGTGAAGATATCCTCTTCTCAGCCATTCACAACAACAACAACAATACTAGGTAAGAAAATCTCCAAGACTTTTACTCCTCCTCTTGGTCAGACTATTACTGCCATTCTCTGGATCCAGATACTTGTGATTGTTATCCATACTATAATGAGAGGCTTTAATTTCTCATTCTGTTCACAACTGCTACCCAACATCCGAGTCATGGTTTTCCAAGAAGTGCAATCCAAAGAAAAAACAGCATATTGGAAGTGGACTGAGATAAAAACTCCAACTTCATTCACAGCCTACACCAATGCCTGCAATATTTGCAAAACAATGATTAATACCTCTTTAAAAGCACTAAAAACAGAAATTCACCTCCCACAATAATTGCAGTCTTTCCTTACAAAAGTTGCTGGACCCAATTTCTGTTCTGCCTTCTGCTCACACACAGAGAGCAGCATTGAAACATCACTTAAAAATAAAGCCGATTTCCTGGCATCATTCTTCTCATCCGACTCCAGCACAGATGGCCAAAGCTAATTAGACCACTACCATCTTTACCTAGAATAATGCACTGCATTTCTCTTATGATCCTTTGCCCAGAAAGATATCAGAAGAATCTTGATCAACCTGGATACCAAAAAGGATTCTGGTCTGAATGGTATAAGACCATTTGTGATCAAGAGATCTGTTCAACTAAGTCCTTTATCATCTCTAAAATATATTAAACTCTGTTTGCATCCACCCCCATGGTAGAAAAGCAATCCCATGTACAGCTAACTCCAAGATATGGAGATAAGTGTCTACCATCAAACTATCAGCATCTCACTTTGGTGCTGTCTAGAGTAATGGAGAAAGACCCATTACTAACATCTTCACTATATGGAGAACTGTCAACTAATCAGTGATTACCAATATGGATTTCACCAATCAGGATATAGAGAAGCCCTCCTCATCCCCAGACATGTACCAATACCATGGAAAGTATAAATAATTCCAGCAAGCTTGATATATGCAAGTTTAGACTGATAGTTGGGTGGTCATAGAAGACTTGTCATCTGAAAATAAACTAAGAATATTGAAAGAAAATAAGAGAAGTTTAATAATGAAATTTCAACAACCTTGCAAGGAAGAAAAATCTAAAACAACTTCTAGCAGACAAGTGATCCACAATTTGTCAGATTACACACTTTTGGACAAAGAAACCAAAATTCTAAGTAAAGGATTTAATTTTGATATTGATTGAGAAAAAACCCCATGTTCACAGACAGCACAGACATCGAATTCCCCATAAAAAACTACTGCCAGATCATTAGGCTAGAAGCTACTGTATTATTTAAAAATGTAAATTCTCCAAGAAGCAATACCTCTAACAGTGAAAAAGCAGCCCTGAAAAATTTAAAACTAAAACAAAATATAGTAATAGTGAAAGCAGACAAGGGCAATGACATGGTGATCATGAAAACAGATGACTATAGTAATAAATTGAAAAAATTGTAATCCAGTGCATCAACTTATCTGCCTATAGTAAAGAATCTTACAATATCAATAAAAAAATAAAACTTGAAGTCTGTTAGATAACATTACAAGTTGGTCAACTGAAACCATGTCCAACCTAAACATTTTTTCCACATGCGAGGGTGGTCTGAAAAGTTCTTGTCCTAACAATGAAAAAAACAATTTATAATTTCAAAATTATTTTTATTTTTCAACATAATCTCCCTTAAGACTAATACAGTGATACCTCGGCTAACAAAGATAATTCGTTCTGGAATCACATTCGTTAGCCGAAACGTGATTTCCCGTAGGCTTCAATAGAAAATCATTTAATTAGTTCTGGATGCTGCCTACTATTTAAAGATAAGTTTTATAAAATAGTGAAAGGCACACTATAAAATGGCAAAAACTTACCAAAGGCTGAGATGAACAGCTATCCAATTAGATGAAGGAGAATGGAAAGTAGAATGAAAAACTGACGATCTTTATACTAATATATACACTTTATTAAACTGAAAATGTGTACACAATGTTTTTACTATTCTTCTTCCAAATTTTCAAAGTTTATTCAAGGTAAGTCTCCTCTTCTTCGGTAGTTAGCCTCTGTCTCTTTGCTAAAGGAGAAGTCAAAAATCTGTCCAAAGTTGATTGAACTTCTCTTTTTTTCAGAATGTTTTTAGAGTGATTCAGATACTTCTCGCTGTCTCGAACGTAAACAACCCAGTCGGGTTGGTAGGTCTCCCCTATGTGATGTGGTCAGCTCATTTCTTTGTCACACACATACAGATGCAAAAAATAAGCTCCTGGAATGGCCACAGTTCATGTGCGCATCCACTAAAACATTCATTAGCCGAGTCCGAAAAATAGCAAAAAAAATCTTGGTTAGTCGAAAAATTCATTAGCAGGGTCACTCGTTAGCCGAGGTATCACTGTACATTTATTTAAGCAATGCTCAAGCACCATTATCCTGTCTCTGTAGTGGTTCTCTGTAAGATCTGCAAAATACCCCTCTACAGCTTCAATCACCTCTTGATTCAAAGAAAAATGCTGACAAGCGAGGAAGAGTTTTAGTTTTGTAAGAGATAAAAGTCAGAGGGAGCCAAATCTGGGGAATAGGGTGGATGTTCTAAGAATTAATAGTGAAGATCCCTTAATTTTCCCATTGCCAAAACACCTTTGTGAGCAGGTGCACTGTCCTGATGAAAGATGATTTTTTCTTCTGCAAACCAAGTCTTTTCTCACGAATTTTTTAGAATCTAGTCTGGTTAAAAAATCAGAATAATAATTAATTGGTTAAAAGACCAGTTATTGTTTTACCCATTTCAAGATAATTAATAAACAAAATTCCTTTAGCATCCCAAAACACTGATGCCATGGTCTTTCCTGCTGATGGAACCGACTTTTTCTTTCGACACACACACACACACACACACGCATGCACAGGAAAATATCTACATGCTACTTCGCACTCTGATCCTGCCCAGAAATTTGAAAGGTTCCAAACTTTAGCCTCTAGGGTTGAAAAAAATTCATCCTCAGGAATTTCCAGCACTGCACCTGGAACAACAGGCTCTACTCACATCATTCCAACAAAATGGATACAACAACAAAAAAAAAAAATAATAACTCAGCAAATTCCTTAAAAAGAGCATGAAATCCTAACTCCTCCCCTAAAACCAGACTACATACACTACATCTTTACCTTTCATCAAGATTGGTTAGTTGGTTGACTAATTAGCAGCAAAGTGCAAATTTGATTGCACTTTGCACCAAATATTATTGCACCAAACCAAAGTTTACAATAATAATCAATGTATTAATAAGCAGTAATAAAGAGAAATTAGTAAATAGCATGTTATATACAAAAAGCTAATTTTAAAAAATTTAGTAAAGCAAAGTAGTATTCTACATAAAAATGGAATTGATAATGAAATGTGTTTGTATAAATTAATTCTTTTTAAAAAAGTTAAAAACTTCATGCAATTTATGTGAATCTAATAAGATCTGCCTGAGTGTATGGCTCAGCCAGCATAGTAAAAATTTCATTCCTTTCTTGAGTGAAATGCTGACACTTCATGAGAACATGATAAATGGTGAGCTGCACATTGCATTGTTCACATATAAATGGATCATCAGCACTCAGTAAATAAGAATATTTAAGATGAATGTGACCTATAAAGAGCCTAACAGGCACAACCTCTTCTCTCCTGTTTCAACATTGATTTCACTGCCAATGCTTAATTTCAGGCTTCATCTAATAGAATTCAATTGTCTGTGCCTCCTACCATGATGATTACGATTGTGTTATTAGCTTTGATCTTATAAACTCTGTAGTCTGGGGCAAACAGTACTAGAGAAATGTATGAGGTGATCTATCAGCTGCATCTAAAGTCTCATTTCCTTTAATTCTGACATGGCTGGGAATACAGCACAGACGAATATCAAAATTAAGGGATCTTCAATTTGTACACCAGTTGTAGAATCTCACAAACACTGGATGTAGATTATACATAGGAGACAAGATGGCTTGTAAAGAATTCAATGAGTATGTATAAATTATACATTTTTGGTAGCAGTTTTCTTTCATGCACAAAATACAATCTGAATTGCAAATTTTCTGCCTAGCCGACTCTTCTAAGACTCGGTAAGTATTCTGTTGTAGATTATTCGGTAAGTATTCTGTTGTAGACTAAGAGAAGGAAATCCACAGAAAATGATGGAAGATGGTTTTATCATCCCATAATGGATGTCACCAAGACCTATGGCAGGCATGAGACAGTAGAAGAGCTCTTATAGTTCCTCCTTAAGGAATAACTGATTGTACAGTTCAAGCCCATTGGTAGAAAAATTTAGCCACTGCTTCTTTCAAATTTCTTTCAATTAAAAATTCAGGAGGATATGAAGCTGTTGCTGAGATTCCAGTAACATTTTCTTTGGGATAAGCAACAATGTTTTTATGTTCCAAAGTAGAAAAATGGTGTGTTCCATATCTATCTTTCATTTTCAGGATTTCATTCCATTCAATTTTTGCACTGGTTGTTTGATTAATCAAAAATGTAAATTGGATTCACGATTGTCTTTAACTCTAGTATCTAGAGTTATTATGCATCTATTATGCTACATCAAAAGTGCAAAAGATAAACTTGGCTCCCTCCTGAAAGAATCAAAACAGTATGCAAACTTTTAAACATTGGAAATTTTAAACACGGAAACTTTTAAACAAAGAATCTACTTTCCTGAGATTGGAGAGAGAGAGATTAGAGTGTAGAGTTACCCCAAGAAGGTAAATCTCATCTTGAATAGAGATTTGGATGTTGTCCAAGGTAAGACTAGAAGAAAAGGGTTATTTTTTTGTGGGGGAAATGAAGCAGGGTGTGTTTTGCTAGCAGTGAAATTTATAAGGTTATCCAAACCCCCATTGCATATGAATGTTTGAATATCAGAATTTAAGATACTAGAGATTAAGGTTCTGCAGGTTGTGATGATCTGTGCATTGCAAGGTTTGTAAATGAGAAGGAGAAGCACAATGTGCTGTCATCAGCAAAAGTGTGTATTGGATTGTCAGTCAGCTGAAGTAGATTATATATATAGAAGGAAGAAAGTAGTGAAAGAACAGAGTCCTGTGGGACTCCAATATTAGTTGTATAGTTATAAGATAAGAGGCTACCTGCCATCCTCAAAGTGAGTATCCAGTTAGGAAGTTAGCAATCCAACTGTAGAAGCTGGTTCCATGAAAATGCACTGACAACAGTAAATCGAAGGCTACTTTACCAAATGGCAAATCGAACAAAAATTCACCAAAAAAGCAATTGATTGAATAAACAATTCATTGAACAACAATTTAACAAATGGCGATTCATGGAAAAGGCAATTTGTCGAATAGATTTGTCGAACTACAGTTGATCGCACAACAATTCATCACAAATGCAATTGATCAATAAAACAATTCACTGATAATTTTTTAATGAATGTTTTCATAATGCATTGAAAAAGCAATTTTTTTCCAAACTATTCTTTAAAAGATGTTGGAAGTTTATTTTTCACTTGGTTAGACTATAATAAATTTAGTTTAATCCTTTATCCAAGTGTATGCAAACAAAGTTTGCAATTGAAGTATCTTCAGGACTGAGGCAACTCGTAGTAAAGGTGGATCAAGCTCTCATCACTCCTTGCAGACATGTATAATGCTATGCATTAAGAGAAGAGCCACTACCCAGACTGGTTTCAACCTTTCTAGAGGTCTCGTCAGTGGGAGCCAGACCCAGAAGTGGTGATACTGAGGCAGAAGCAATAGAGAGGTTCATATTTACCTATACGAGTTGCCAAAAGGTGTAACACCTTATTATTAAAGTACTCTGGATTTAGAGAAATATGTTGGAAGTTTATTTTTCACTTGGTTCACAAGCTGTTTCATTACACTGCATTAAATCTTCTTGGGTACATATATTATTAATATCTATTAGGCTGCATTGCAGGAGATGATCCATGGTTTGTGTTTCACAACATGAGCAGCTGTCATTGTCTGTGTAGCCCCATAAGGTCATATTCTGCTTTCATCTGCCCATTCCGGAATGAGGTCTATTCAATGTCTTCCATCTTTGCCAGTCAAGATGTAAGCTGGAGGGAAGAGATTCGTTTAAGTTCAGAGCCTCTGGAGATTGTTC
This sequence comes from Typopeltis vanoorti, assembly GCF_054136105.1. Classification (NCBI taxonomy): domain Eukaryota; kingdom Metazoa; phylum Arthropoda; class Arachnida; order Uropygi; family Thelyphonidae; genus Typopeltis; species Typopeltis vanoorti. The sequence continues at coordinate 10,606,488 of NC_143560.1, forward strand.
TTGCCACATTGTTGACCTTGTAGCTTTTATGGAATCAACCAACAGCTCCACTGAGTGAATAAAACTTTTCCTTGATCTTAGCCTCTTATGTACTGCAACATGTCCATACAAAGGATGCCATTCATCATTTAGTTGTTGTTTCCACTCACATCTACTTTGTGTAGTTCTTCTGATGCGAGGAGATGCAATACCAGACAGTGAGTATAGATGGTCAATTTTTGTAGGCTTAAGGCAGCCGGTAATGTGCCGACATGTTTTATTAAGAACCTTATTGATAATTTTGAGATGTGATGATCTTTCCCAAACAGGGCTAGCATACTTGGCTGTCGAAAAGCAGAGTGCCAGTGCAGAGGTGTGCAGTACTTGTGGATTTGCATCCCATCGAGGTAATGTTAATCAGCAAAGAATATTATTACGTGTTTGAGTTTTAGCTGCTGTCTTCTCTATGTGTCGCTTATAATTTAGGGTTCTATCTAGTGTAACACCTAGGTAAGTTGGATTTGGATAATTGACCAGTTTCACATCATTCCATTCTATATTCAACTCTCTCCTCACCTCCCTATTATTGAGATGGAAAAGACACATTTGGGTTTTACTGGGATTTAGTTTCAGTTGGTTTTCCTTATAGTAAACTGTAAGGGTTTCTAACTCTTGTGTGAGCTGCTTCTCAATGTCATCAAAGGATTTTGCTTGATAAGAAGGTTCTTAACCGTTGGTTTATAGGTTAGTCATTAGTATATATATTGAAGAGGAGGGGAAATAGCACACTTCCCTGAGGTAGACCATTTTTCTGGATACCCCATCTGCTCTTTTTTTCCTTGAAAATCAACAAAAAATCTCCTGCTGAACAGCAGCGACCTAAATATCTCCACTAACCGATAGCTGTTTGTCATGCTGTAAATTTTGACTGTAAGCTTTCTAAGATTTAGTGTGTCATATGCTGCTGTCAAATCTATAAATACAGCTCCTGTTGCTAAACCCCTTTCAAAGCCGTCCTCAATAAACTGTGTTAAGTTTAATATACTTGATCAGTACATGATCTTCCTGGCCTAAATCTTGACTGCTCTTTTATCAGCACTTTCTCTATTTCTGGACTTAGTCTGTTCAAGATTAACCTCTCGTACAGCTTCAGTGTTGTACATAGGAGAGCTATAGGCCTGTAGCTCTTTGGATCCTCAGCAGGTTTACCCAGTTTCAGGATAGATATTACTTTCGTTTGCCTTCATATGCTGGGTATTTTAGGAAATTTCCAACAAAAATTGAAAATTTCTAACAACCACTCTGTTGCCTTTTCTCCCAGATTCCTTAGTGTCCCGTTTCTGATATCATCTATACCGGCAGCTTTTCTTGGTTTTAAGGCTTTTTAGGGCATTTTCTAGTTCCTCTTTAGTAAATGGTACTTCGAAGAGATTATTTTCTGAATTCCTAACTTTTTTTAATATAATCTTTAGGTATCTTTCCTTCGGTACTTGGTTTACCATTCAGAGATAGCTGAGTTGCAATTTGGTTTGCATTTATATTAACTTTGGTTGCTGCTGTTTGTGGGGTCACCAGATAATTTTTTGAGTAACAGCCAGGCTTTCCTGCTACTGTGTTTCATATCTAACCTTTTAATTTTCTCTGCCCATTGTTGACTTCTTTTTTCAGACAGTGCTACTATAAGTTCCTCTCCTGCATCAATTGTTTCTGATGAAAATGGATCTTTATCATATAGGTCACAATATCTTTCATATATTTCCATGTTGTGCTCTTTAAAACCTGGAATGTAACATGTTCTACAACCTCTTGGGATGTTCATCAAGGCTATTCGATGATCTGGTAGCAGACCATCTAATAGCTTTGATGAACTTTCCATAATTTTCTGGTCTGTTGTGAAATGTTAGTCAGGTTTATGTCTAATTCTCTTGAGAACTGTTCCCAGTTAGCTTTTTTTAAAATTAAAGCATCTTCTAAGTGGAATCTCCTTAAGTCGGACTGGTGGGAAAACTTGCAGCATTATTGGTCTATGTTGTGAACTTGGGATTGGTGCCTGTTTAGTGCACAGAATTAGCTATTCTATTACTAACAAATCCAAGATCTGGGTTATAACCTCTTTTCCACTTTCCACTGTTAAATGATGATGGCTGTTTAGGATTGTGTATAAGATTCATTTGATTACTTTCAGCCCACTGTTCAACTAACTCTCCATCCTCATTTGTTTTCACTATAACCCCCACTGTGTGCTATGACTGTCAAAGTCGCCTATAAATAATAGCAGATTTCCTTTGTGTCAAGTACTGGGACATTTCAAAAGAAAAGGTTATACTAGGTGGTTTATATATTGAGAAAACACTGATGTTATCTAGATCTATTCCAAGGATTTCTATGTTATTTTGGTTTGTGATTAAGCATCCTGTAACCTGGAGCTCCTGCCGAGTGAAGATAGCACTTCCATACTTTTCATGTGGTATTTCTTTTATGAGCTTCATTCCAGCAATTTTAGGTCTGACTTGTTGAGGTCCTTTGTGTGTCTCCTGTAGACATAAAATATCACATTTTTGTTCTTTACACATTTTTGCAATAAGATCTTCTTTTATAGAGGAGAGGCCCTCTGTATTGTGTGAGATGATTGTCAGGGTTGGTTCCCATAAGGGTTGTTGAGATTTAGTCATTGTGTCTCTGATAAAGAAGATGCTAGTCACACTATAAAACTGTAGAAAACTGTATTGCACTATGCTATACTCTAGATCACTGGTAGCAGAATTCGCAGCTTGTAAACTAGCGCAACGTGAATTCTTCTGCTATGACCCCTAGCATTTCTGGTTGAATTTCATCTACTCCAGCTGCCTTTCCACATATCACGTTTTTGATTACTTTTTTCTACTTCAAGTATGGATATGTGTTCCTGACTGAATTCTCATGTTGGCGGTTTAATGAAGTATTGACAGCACTAGGAATGGATTAAAAACTAATTTTAATGCTTCCAATATTTTGTCTCAGTCACTGAGACATCTTCAGGAGTATAAATAACACTTGTAATACACACATACACACAAAGATGACCACACAATACTTAATCAAACATGTGGGTGACTGTAAAAGTCCTATCTAGGTAGTGCACCTTCTATGGGCATTCTTAGGCAGCCTAGGATGTAAACTGGGACCTCTGATGACTATTGTTTCCCAAATTTTGGGAAGTTTTATGCATCTGTATTTGTTTAAATTAGGTTGATTTCTGAGTGGTGATATACAGATTCCAAAAAACAGTCTTTCCTTTTAAAATTTACTATGATGGAGCACAGTGATATTCTTCAAGAAGATCCTGTGAACTGTATCTAATACATAGTCTGCAAGTTCAGAATGACCATAGTCATGACTGCAGATGTACAATTTATGTTCATCTAAATAGATAGTGGCTGATCTACCTGTCTGTCCAAAGTAAATCAACTTGCCGGAACAGAGTACTTTATATACTCCAGGCACTGAGAGAGGAGGAAGCTGATAGAACAGATAAGGGTAGCAAGTTTCCAGTGGGGGTTTAAAAACTGTGTAGAGGTTGTACCATTTTAAGGAACTGGCTATTTTTTCTGATGTGCCACAGACATAGGGGATGGTGATGGCACTTCTGAAATCCTTCTGTAATGGCCAAGGAATGGGGAAGGAACTAATTATTTTTTTAATTCTGTAATCACTGTAGCCATTGGATAGGAAGGTGCTGTGTATATGGTTGAGTTCAGTTGAAAGAGAGGTTCCACTGGAACAAAGATTATAAGCTCTATCGGTTAAGGTTTTAATGATGCCATATTGTTGAGAGGGGTGGTGGGAACGTTTGTGAATGTATCTGCCTGTGTGAGTGGGTTTACTATATACAGTGAAGGAGAGGTTACCATTTGGAAGACGTCACTACGGTGTCTAGGAAGGGTAAACTATTGTTATTTTCCTTTTCCATTATAAACTGGATTCTTGGATGTAGACTACTGAGGTGACTGAGGAAGCAGTCTAATGTGTCTGGGCCATGAGGCCAAATAAAGAACACATCGGGTTTACATATCTTAGCCAGATAGAAGACTTGAGAGGGGGCTGTGTCTATGGCTCATTTTTCAATTTTTTTTTCCATGTAAAAATTAGCAAGTGGGAGTGACAGGGGGGAGGGTAGGAACCCATAGCAGTTCCCTCTATCTGTTTGTAAACTTTGTTCTTCCAAGAAAAATAACCAGAATTGATGACAAAGGAAAAGAGATCTAAGATATCAGAAGGTTTAAGGGAATATTGGTAAACAGTGAGGTGATATCATAGCTTACAAATATATCTGTATTATTTAAAGTTAGATCTTCATCAAGGTTTTAAAATGGGTAAAGTTTTTAATATAGGAGGTGGTAAGTCCAGTGAGTGGAGGAGTAAGAGAGTTTGTCAGCTTTTTTGACAATTTGTAGCATCAGTGACATCTATTATAGGTCTTAGGGAGGAATTAGGTTTGTGGATTATTTTAGGTAAACCCTATATCCAGGGGGGGGGGGATGAGAACAAAAGAGTTTTTTCAGTTTTTTTGTAACATCCAGCAGCCAGGAAGATCCCCCCCTCCCCCATATATGGTTTACCTAAAAGGCTGCATGGAGGTCTCCTCCCAGTTATACAGCTTTGACCCTTAAGCACTCCTCAGAAAAAATATTATGGAAGATAAAAAGAAAAGATTAAATGATACAAGAGACAATAGATAACAACCAAACTGCGAAAGCACTGCAAAACAATCTCACAATAGGAGAAAAAGATGAAAATGGATGCGATATCAAAGATAAAAATGACACAGTAGAAAGGGCTACACAGTATTTTTCAGATTTCTATAACACCACAAGCACTATTAAAAATGCTATTATATGAAAACCAGAAGAACAGGAAGAAGAAAGTATTCCAAAAATACAACATTTTGAAATAGAACAAGAATTGAAAGATATAAAAGATATTAAGCCACTCGAGGACTGTAACATGTGTAGTGTTGGTAAGGAGCTCAGGAAAAGAAAAGTGTATTTTGAGTAATAATTGGCAATATTTCTTGAATTTTAGTGTTGTATTATTTATTTTTGAGAACAAAATTTTTGAGAAAAAAGGGTGTCTGCATGATTTATTAAATTGTTAGATTTATTATTTATTTATTATTATTTTATTTATTATGTATTAAAGAGAACACAATGGTGGTACTCAGGAGTTCAATCATGCGGGTGTCAACTGGTGTGATTAGGCAAGTGCCACGAAAATCAAGTAGCATTAACGAAATAGACTTTACAAAATTCATTAGATGTCGTGAGAGTGTAATATGTATGCATGGCAGAGTGTAAGGGATGTGCTTGAGGAAAGAATGGAGGGGAAACAAGGGAAGGTATGGATTTGTAGGAAGTGTGATATATTATTACACCATGAGCCAATAAATGCAAAGCAGGTTGAAAAGATAAAAGATAGCATAAATTAAAGAAATGGAAAGGAAACGAAAGCTAGTGAAACTGAGAGAATGCAAGAATGTAGGAGAGAAAGAGAGAGTAAAGGTGTTGTACGAAAGAACAGTATCAGTGATGTAAAGAATGAAGTGTTGGCTGCAACAAGAGAGATAGCTCGGTTGTGTGGGGTGATACATAAGGTGAAGTGGGAGCTGGGAACGAATGCAATAATGTCTAGCAGGTAGATCATTTTTTAATAGTTGTATACAATGGAATCGCCACTCTTTTATCTCTGTTGGTAAATGACCTTCTTAGCATTGCAGTAATTCTCTGAGTTACCTTCACCACATTTGTGATATGTTCCCTAAACTTTGAATTCCTACAGATCAGCTGCCTTCAGATGCTCTAGATTCCTACATAGCTTTTGATGTGTGCAATATATAGCTTTATGCAGCCAAGTGATCCCAACTTTTCTGTGGTATAGCTTGTTTCCACAAATGAGGATCTGGAAAACCTGTTGAGCATTGCCACTGCAAAAAGTATACCTTCCTTAGCTGGAGGAAATGCCAATGAAAGATGTCTTTCACCACCCAGTGAAATACCACCTACTTACTTATCAGAGGCCCCAAGTGGTTGCAGCCATGTTTGGTCACTAAAGCAGTGGCTCCCAAACTTTTTCGATTCTCTGTACCTTTGCTGAATCCAGGTTTCCCAAGGCACCCATGTCAAATTCTAACAAGTACACTTTGCGAAATAGCAAATAATTTTTTTTAATTAAAGGGTTAGGTAAAAATATATAAAACATGTATTTAAGATCACAAAAAAAAAAAAAGTAATTGAACAAATTCAACTAATTATCATTAGTGGGATGGATGAGCCTGTTGATCACTGCACATTTTCTCAAATCTTGGAATCAAACTGGATACAGTCACCCTCATTTCCTTCTCCACATTGATTTTTGCACGATACTTAGTTTTTATCACAGCGACTGCCAAAAATCCAGCTTCGCACAAATAAGAAGTCGCAAATGTAATTAAAATTCTCTGAGCTTTTTCACTCAGATGGGGATATCAATCTTATACTGATATCCAAAATTCAGTTAATTCCATGCTGCTAAATTTTGTTTTCAATGTATTATTGCAAGACAACTCGATAAGATTCTCTTCTTCTGAATCAGTAAATTCAGATGGCGCACTGGAATTAAATGGATCTTGAATCCATGCAAATTTATCGATATTATCATTTTGAAAATATTTTTCAAACCAGGTGATAAGCTGTGATAAGTGTTCTTCAAAAATGGATTTCATACCACGAGAGAAATCAACTCCACTGGAGGTCAAAAACTGTTGCAACAAGGGAAAATACTCTTTGCCTTCGTCTTCATTCGATTTTCTTTTCCACAGTTTTAGTTGTTGTTGTTTTTTTTATAAAAGCTGAAATTTTCTCAATCGACTTTAAAAGGTGATGTTTTAAGGATACTTCTGACATAAAGACTGAATAATATAAGCACGTAAACACAAGAAAGATATTTAATTAACCAAATATTTCGGTCTGGAAATAGCAGACCATCTTCAGTGGCACTACAAGAACAGTTTTAAAAAAAATACAAGGTGGAATACTAACAATAGATCATTTAAAAATAGAACAAGCCACGTGATGTTATATCACTAAGTATTAAAGGGAATATTTTTAAGCAGAGACATGATTGAAATAAAGATATTAATTAATAATATTAAATAACATAAAATTAATATGAATTAATAAGTTATCCTGATTAGACTTTCCCAGATTTTTGATATAGATATACAGTCACTCCGATTGAGGTTAGGACGATGTAGTAAGGCCTCTACGCTTTCTTTGAATAAACGTCCAAATTTATAACGAGATCTCTGTAAGAGGCGAGTTTTCGATCAAAGGATATTGTGGTTAGTTTCAATCCCATGCTGAGCCAATCCATATTTTTCAGGTTTGTTGTGATGAATGGAGGATTGATGTTTTTGGATTCTTTTTTCAAGAGAACGTCCAGTTTGTCCAAAATAGGAGAGATCACAGTTGCAGGGAATTTGATAAACTCCAGGAAGAGACATGGTTGAGCATTTGTCTTTAGGAGAAGGAAAATGGGAAGATAATTTGTTAATAGGTGAATACGTAGCTGTTAACTCATATTTCTTCAGAATTCTTGCAATAGGTTCTGAAATCCCGGAGATGTATGGAATTGGAACTCGACGTATTGAATCTTTGTTGTTTTGTGTTGGATTATAAGAATCGAGAAGATGTTGAGTACTCTTTTCGGAAAAGCCATTGAGTTTCATGTGTTGTTGGATAGTAGAAAGTTCTTTCTGTAGAAAATTAGAAGTAGAACAATTAGTTTTGGCTCCTGATTAGACATTTTATGATTCCTGTTTTTTGACAAGGATGATGGCCTGATTCTTTAAGAATATAATGACCTGTGAACCTTGGTTTCCTGTAAACTGTAGTTGTAAGAGTATTTGAAGGTAACCAGATGAGGAGAACATCTAAAAAAGATAACTGGTTGTTTTCTTCCATTTCCATACTAAACTTTATATGATGATGTAAGGAATTGATACTGTTTAAAAAAGAAGGTAAGGAGTCTTTGTTGTGCAGCCATACAGTAAAGATGTCATCTATATATCTTACCCAAAAGGATGGTTGAGGGAAAACAGATGAGAAGAGGGCTTTTCTAGATGTTCTAAATAAAAGTTGGCTAAAGTAGGAGAGAGAGGACTTCCCATGGCTGTTCTTTCTACTTGACTGTAAAGTTTGTTTTGACATAAGAAATATCCAGAGTGTATTACGAAATCGAATAGTTTTATAATGTCTTCTGGAAAGATGTCAGCAAATAATTTTAAAGTCTCCTTGAGAGGTACATTTGTATATAAAGATTCCATATCAAAGCTCACCATAAGATCTGTAGGTTGCAATGAGACTTTTTCAATTTTTCTAAAAAATCTGAGGAATTATTTAGAAAGGAACTAGAGTTGCCTATGTGAGATTTCAATCATTTAGCAAGATATTTGGCTATACAATAAGTAGGAGAATCAATACAATCTACTATTGGAAGAAGAGGAAAGTCAATCTTATGTATTTTAGGAAGACCATAAAATCTAGGAGGTCTTGCAAAATGAGTTTTAAGTCTTTCAATTGTGTCTCTATCTAAACTGATGACTTCATCTAAGAGAGAATTTAATTTCTTTAGTTGTCTGTTGGTTGGATTATAATCAAGTTCTTGATATGCAGAGCAACTAGAAGTAAAAGAGAAAAATTTTCTTCTGTAATTTGCCGAGTCCATAACTACTGTTGCTTTCCCCTTGTCAGCTTTGGTTATAATGAGGTGATTGTTTTTTCTCAAGGACTGTAAAGATTTCATTTCAGAAAGAGATATGTTGGAAGGAGGAAGTTTGGCCTTAAGAAGAGAAGAAGTGACTTCTAGGCAAAGAGCATTAGTTTTACCACTAGTTAGATGACTGAGATTCCGTTCAATGTTAACTAGGAAATCTAGATATGGTATCTTATTAGGAACCATAGAAAAATCTTGTCCTTTTGACAGGATGAGGGTTTCGCTATCAGTTAGAGGACGTCCGGATATATTGACAATCCAATTATCTGGAGTTTTGAAGGGCTTGAATTGTTTAGACGAAAGAGCTTCATATTTTCGGTTTAGATGTTGACTTAGTTTATTATATGCTCATTGAGTAGAACGTTTAGAAACATTTAGAACTATGTGTGAAAGATGTGGATCCAAGTTTGTGAAAATATAGGTGCGAAGATCAGAAATATGATGACGTTTATATAAGCTACGTCAAAATCATATTTCGTCATATGATTTTGACGTAGCAAGATCACGTTTAGCAGCTTTAAGTTGGTTACGGATTAACGATAAACTGGTGTTCCGGTAAATATTATAAGCTCCAGAAGATTTTATAGTTTCTTTAATCTTAGCAAAATTGGGAATAATCTTGTTGTCGTGGCATTTTTTTAAAAAAATAGATTCTTTGCTTGTAATCTACCTTGTATAACTGAAAGTTTTCCTAATTTATTGGTTATTTTGGTGGCATTTTCCCCATGAAGGAATTAAAATTTGATGTTTTAAGGATACTTGTGACATAAAGCCTGAATAATATAAGCACGTAAACACAAGAAAGATATTTAATTAACCAAATATTTCGGTCTGGAAATAGCAGACCATCTTCAGTGGCACTACAAGAACAGTTTTAAAAAAAATACAAGGTGGAATGCTAACAATAGATCATTTAAAAATAGAACAAGCCATGTGATGTTATATCACTAAGTATTAAAGGGAATATTTTTAAGCACAGACATGACTGAAATAAAGATATTAATTAATAATATAACATAACAACACATGAAACCCAATGGCTTTTCTGAAAAGAGTACTCAACATCTTCTCGATTCTTATAATCCAACACAAAACAACAAAGATTCAATACGTCGAGTTCCAATTCCATACATCTCCGGGATTTCAGAACCTATTGCAAGAATTCTGAAGAAATATGAGTTAACAGCTACGTATTCACCTATTAACAAATTATCTTCCCATTTTCCTTCTCCTAAAGACAAATGCTCAACCATGTCTCTTCCTGGAGTTTATCAAATTCCCTGCAACTGTGATCTCTCCTATTTTGGACAAACTGGACGTTCTCTTGAAAAAAGAATCCAAGAACATCAATCCTCCATTCATCACAACAAACCTGAAAAATATGGATTGGCTCAGCATGGGATTGAAACTAACCACAATATCCTTTGATCGAAAACTCGCCTCTTACAGAGATCTCGTTATAAATTTGGACGTTTATTCAAAGAAAGCGTAGAGGCCTTACTACATCGTCCTAACCTCAATCGGAATGACTGTATATCTATATCAAAAATCTGGGAAAGTCTAATCAGGATAACTCATTAATTCATATTAATTTTATGTTATTTAATATTATTAATTAATATCTTTATTTCAATCATGTCTCTGCTTAAAAATATTCCCTTTAATACTTAGTGATATAACATCACGTGGCTTGTTCTATCTTTAAATGATCTATTGTTAGTATTCCACCTTGTATTTTTTTTAAAACTGTTCTTGTAGTGCCACTGAAGATGGTCTGCTATTTCCAGACCGAAATATTTGGTTAATTAAATATCTTTCTTGTGTTTACGTGCTAATATTATTCAGACTTTAAAAGGTGCATGTTGCATCCCTGTAGGGAGTTCAGAGCATTCATCTTTTCAAAAATATCACATAAGTATGCTAGTTTTACCAAAAAAAATATTCATTCAGAAAAATTTCTGTATACTTATGGTCTTCCTCTTTAAGAAAAATATAAATTTCCTGCCGCAGTTCAAATACAATACAAAACATTATCATGAGAGAGCTATCGCGAAGTGCTGTAGTACAACAAAGACGTGTGCTCGGATCCCATATCCTCACATAGTTTTTTGAAAAACCTTATTATTGCTACTCATCTTGTATTGCTTCCACAATGCTTTTTTCTTTAAGACTGCATGCTTCATCTCTTCAGTCATCCATATTATGGCTACCTTATTTAATTTACTGACCTTTGGAACACATTCAGTAATTGCCTCTGCCAGACAGTTCCTGGGTAGAGACCAAATAGCATTGATTTTTTTCCCTGTTGGCACTTTATGTGAAGAATTTTAAAAAATACTTAAATGGTGCAATATCAGAATGTGTCCCTAGAGTTTTCCTTGGCATTCCATGCTTTCAACGGCCAAGTTTTTATATAGTTTACTACATTTGCTACATATTCTAAGACCTGGTTCAATATAGGACTCAGATATTTTGATGCAAGTGCTTCCATGTGAATAACGCAATGGGGCCACCGTGCATCAGGGGCTTTGCTCCAAATAAGTGCCTGCAATCCTCCATAACAGCCGGACATAGAACGAGCACCATCAGTACAGACACCAACGCACTTAGTCTACTTCAAATTATTTTCGGATATAAAAGTATCAAGGATCTCAAACAATCTTGAGCCTTAGCACCAGCAGTGATACTTTTACAAAAGAGAAGGTCTTCTACACTGTTATTACCATCTATAAAGCGTACATAGCAAATCAAGTGAGCATGATTATTAACCATCTGTGGCCTCATCCAACTGCAACCCAAATTCCTTCCCTTTTATTTTTTCACTTAAATGATCATTGAGGTTCTCCACTATGTGCTATATTCTGCGACTGATGGTGTCATTAGACAAAGGCACTTTTGAAATCAGCTTCCCAGCAGACTCACTGATCATAATGTTCACCATATCTACAGCAGCCAGTAGAATGAGTTCTTCTGCAATGGCATGAGGCTTCTTATATTTTGCGATTCTATGTGCCACCTTGTAAGATGCTAGCAAAGCATTCCTTAGTATTGACATCTGCTTATAAAAACTACCTTTTTGTTGATTTAACTCTTTTAACTTTCTGGTAAAGTAGTCATGAGATGTACTAACCATGCTGAGATGATTGGTTTATAAATGGCATTAAAACTTACTTGCTATTATGCACTCTGATGCCAAAACTGACATACACAGTACACACTGCGGCCTCCCTTCACCATTGACTTGTGTCGACGTAAAACCAAAGTCCAAATAACTGTCATCATATTTTTGATATTTACTCTTCTTCACATTCTTGCCACTATTTGACAGTGTGCCCTCTTTATTTTCTCTCTCACAATGCTTATTACTATTTAGCAAAAACAGATTCATTTTTAAAAATACATACAAGAAGAAATACTTCAAAATCTTCACTTAACTAAATCACAACAATATTCAGTTGATACAATCTCCGAAAACTAATTCAACACTAAAAACACGTGAAACCGACAGCTATTTATATACGGACACAAAGTACCGAGAAAGTTCAAGAAACTACTATCGAGAAACTTAATTATTGTAGAGCGTCATTTAGTAACCATTTGTAGAGACTTCTGCAAACAGTATTACTAAGTGAGTTACTTTGCACCAGGTCTGCTAGATGTGGTGTCCTATCACAATGAATTGAAAATGGAAAAAAAATTATCAAAATTTTGTAATCGTAGCACCCCTGGGAGGAAGCCGCGGCTCCTCATGGTGGCGCGCCACACAGTTTGGGAACCACTGCACTAGAGCAATGATTCTAGTTTCCATTCACCATGTTCTTCCCATATGCAATGTGAGTGATACACTCAGTGACATGCCAATCATACTGTAGGGCACCTGCACCCTTTTGCATTCAGATATACAGCAGTAAAATAGTTCTGCAGACTGGCTGGCTGCTGGTTAATGAACAGGACTGAACTAGTTAGAAATGAATCTGGAGGCTTCCTGATGAAATAGTGTCAAATTCGGCAACCACTAATTTTGCCATGACTTATTTTTAACTGTATTAACAACACACCTAATTCTGGTTTAGATGATTGTAAGTGATGGTGCACATTGTTTATTTTGCGTTTTAAGCCATAGATGATGGTTAAGTGGATGCGGAAATGTTGGTTTTTTGGTTTCATTTTTGTTGTTATTTATGAGATTTTCCTAATGATTTTTTAAAATAATTTTTTGTTGGGTTATTTTCGTGATCTGCAGTAAAATCATATTTTTCCAGTTTATATGTAGTTTCCACAGTCTCCCCTGCAGCCACTGTACTTGTTCTTCCTCCAGTCATGAACTGGGAAAATAAGTCTAACAGATAAGCTTCGGTATTGACTGTTATTTATGACTTATTTTTATTGGGATTTACGACACCAAACAAACTATTTTACATAAAGATGTTTTATTAACTTGATCATATTTCACCGAATTTCATATCCACATCATCAGAATACAACACAGCTTGTATACGCGACAGTGAGTAAGTGAAAAAATATATTGTTTTACAAGTGTATACAACAAAGAATACGATTGGTTCTTCATATAAAGTTGTTTAACTTACTGCATATTGTATTAACTAACAAGTCTAGCACTTCTATGAGAAAAAATTGCTGCTACTTGAATAAAGCTTAATAAGATAAACAGTGGATCGTCCTACATCACATTTCTGCTTCATCACCTACATCACATCACATTAGCAGAAAAATAATTCACAAAAGTTAAAAGCAGATACCTGTACAAATTTTAAATCCTACAACAGCGTCACCATACTATGTTCTGACCACAACTTTGACACAACTGTGGTTGCAAATTTATCATCGAAAGTGCTTACTGAGAAAGCCAAGAATTCTCTTAGTCTGAAGGATAACTTTACCATTACAAACAAATTTCAATATCAGAAATCATGATGAAGGCAGAACAAGACATGATGATTATTATTATTATTATCACCCAAGACCTCATGGAGTCAAAGACTCATCTGGGAGGTCCTTTTATCACACACACATCTCATCATACCGTGTCTTAAACACACTCAAACTCATTGCAGACACAACACTCTCAGGCAAGGCATTCCAATCATTCACAACTCTGCACGAAAAAAACCTGCCATTCACTCCTCTACTCACACCCTCTTTATACAGTTTCCAGGGATGACCTCTGGTTCTCCCCTGATCTCACACTATTCTCTGTAGAACTTCTCCACCATTGATCTTATAACAACCCCTTAACAACTTGTAGGTCTCTAACATATCTTCCCTCTTCCTCCTGTCCACCAGACTCTGAAAATTAAATCTTCTCAATCTTTCCTCATACTCAACATTCCAGAGGTCAGAAACTACCTTAGTCAGTCGCCTTTGGACCCTTTCCAACATCTCTTCATCCTCCTGAAAACCCGGTGACCAAATCTGGGCACAATAGTCCATGTGTGGCCTAATCAAAGCCTTATACAATGGAACAAGAATCTCCCTATTTCTACAAGTCAGTGTCCTCTGCATCATTCCCAGAAGTCTTTGTGTTGTCTTCACAATTTTGGCGATGTGTCCCCTAAATTTCAGATCCTTATCCACTATCACCCCCAGATCTCTTATTTCCTCTACTTCCAACAATATATTCTCACCAAGCATAAATTTTGCATCCCATCTTTGTTTTCTAAATTTTAAAACCTTACATTTTGCAACATTGAACTCGTATCCCCATTTGCTTGCCCAATCACTCAATTTATTCAAGTCTTCTTGCAAAGCCACAACATCTTCACTACTCTTCATGGTTCATGTCAACGTTGCATCATCTGCAAACAACTGAATATCTCCATCCAAATCTTCACCTATGTCGTTAATATACAAGTTAAACAGTAATGGTCCTAAAACAGACCCCTGATGCATGGTCCTAAAACAGACCCCTGATGCACACCACTAGTGACTTTCCTTTTCCTGGATATCGCACCCCACATACACAACTTGTTGATACCTATTAGATAGCCAGTCTCCAATCCAATGCACTAATCTAATATCCAACCCCATCTACTCTAGTTTGACTGTCAACTTATCATGAGGTACTCTATTAAAAGCTTTTGCGGACTTGCTCTGTATCCTTCTCCTCTGTCAAAGGAAGCAGTCACTTTATTGTAATAAGTAAGTAGATTACTAAAACATGACCTCCCGTTTGCAAATCCATGCTGTCCATCAAAAATAATACCATTGTTGTCAACCCAACTCTAGATCCTAGTTCTCACAAGCTTCTCCAACTTAACCACAACACCTGACACAGAGATAAGCCTATAGTTTGATGCTTGAGTTCGATTGCCTCCTTTATGAAGTGGCATAATCTTGCCTTCCTTCCACTCTTTAGGAACTTGACGCAGTGCAAGACTCGTATTAAAAAAATATGTCAAGGCAGGTGTCAACTCTCAGGCACATTCCTTCAGAATACGCGGTGATATATTATCAATTCCCACAGCCTTCATTACATCTAGTTTACTGAACTCCCCAAACACCTCTTGCTCACTTACAGTCAATCTCTCTTCCCCATCATCAACTGCTCTCAATCTCTCCATGAAGTCACATTCACAAGATTGAAAGATCTTTATGAACTGCTCATTAAGTAGCTCCATCACACATTCTGCAACAGCTGTCTTTATACCATTTTCTCCAATCAATGTCATCCTTCCATAATCATTCTTTCTTTTGCTGGCTACATATCGAAAGAACTCCCTAGGATTCTTTTTGGCTTCATTAGCTAACTGCTGTTCATACCTCTCTTTAGCTACTCTCACCAATCAATTCACCCTCCTTGCCTGGCCTTTGTAGACCTCATGAAATTGGTTACTTCCACTTCTCTTATGCTGCCTCCACAATGCCCTTTTTCTCTGTATCTCATGGTTAATCTCTTTATTCATCCATCTCACACCTACCTTATTTCACCTTCTCACCCTTGGAATACATTTAGACATTGCATCTACTAGATAGTTTTTGAAAATACCCCAAGCTGCATTGATCTCTCTTTTCCAGCTAACTCCTCATTCCATGCTACACCCACAAGCTGTCTCCTGAGCTCTTCATAATCCCCCCCCCCTCTTGTAGTTCCACATATACTCTTTTCTCACAGGGATCCTTGCACTGCTGGCAACCACCCAGGTAATCACCAGGTCACTTTCGCCAATTGGTGGAGGATTTGACACCTCATTTATAATTACATCCTCTGATGAGATGACCAAATCCAAGACACTTAATCCTCTTGTGCCGTCTGTTACATACTGTCTGAGGTAGTTATCCCTCAAAAAACTCAAGAAACTCATTTTCTTTACTTCCAGTTGCTCTCTCTTCATTCCAGTCTATATTGTCATAAAATCACCAATAATGATCACCCTTTTCTTATTTGCTTGGCTTATTTGACTATACATTTCACTATCACCACCATCCACAATACCAGCTCTATAACAACATCCCACCAAGTATTTGATTCTATTCACCTCTATCTCACACCATACTGCCTCAAAACCACTGGCCCTATTTTCCTCTTGCATCTCTACCTTGTATGGACATAACTCTTTCTCTATCATCAATAGTACTCCCCCTCCCTTTTTACCCCTTCTATCCTCACGAAACATATCATACCCTTCCATCTCTATTCCTGTCAGGATGTCGTCCTCATCTAACCATGTCTCACTTATTCCGACAATCTTTGGGTGAACAGACGCAATTAGTGCAACCATTTCATCAGCCTTGTTTCTTATACTTCTAGCATTGGTATACAAACACAACAGCTCATTTCTAGATCTACAGCTAGTTCCACTGATACCACTCACTCGATGTGATCTCTCCATGCTGGACTGGGGCCATTTCCCTTTCTGCTTCTTCATTTTAGAACTCTTTTCAATTCCATCTGTTTCCTCTTGATCCCTAGTCATCTCCTTTCTTTCCTGGCTACACATGCTTTCACCTCCTCTTGGAGCATCCACCTTTCTCATGCTGTGTAACCCTGTTCACCCTGAGCCTCCCCGTTTCCCTGCTCCTCTTGCACACTCATTCTCTCATTTTCTATACTCATACCACTCACTTCCCCATTCATTTCCACTTCAATCTCTCCTATCTTACTCTCCTGCTCTTCCACAACACTCCCCTCTCAATCTGATTCATTCTCTCTATTCACTTCTCTACCTTCCAGCAGCAGTCTCTCCAAGCGACTCACACCATAACCACTCAAATGCAGTCCATCGCTCCCATACAGCTCACTTCGTCCTTCAAACTCATTCCACACATTAACAAACTGTACTCCCATCTCCTCACACATTTCCGCCAGAATATCATTCATAATCCTTGCTCTCTGCCTCATTTCACCACAGTCATACCTAGGCAACACACTGACTACCCTTCCTGTAACACTATTCTCTTTTATCTTTCCAAGCAGCCTTCTGATATTCAATCTGACATGGTCTTTGTTCTCTCTCAAATCATTTGTACCAATTAATACTATTAACTTTTTTGCTCGCTTCCGCCTCATATCCAATGCCTCAATCACTCTACTCATTTTACCACCTGGAAAACATACCTTGTGCATTTTATCCTCTAGTACACCTTTAATAATAAAGTCACCATACAACGCCACTCGCTCATCTTTCATTAACTCTTTCATGCCATCATGATTTATTTTAATAGTTTTGACCTGAATTCTCTTAATTTCATTCTGCATCCATTTCATTTCTTGCCTCATCCAATCCAATTCACTTTCCGAATCTCGCGACACATTCTCTCTATCATTAAATCTTTCTAACTTTCTAACTCTCGACCCCCTCTTCTCACTTTCCCTCTCATTCATCCTTCTTTGTTTCCGTACTTTCGGTCCAACATACGTCCAACTTTCCCTCTCATTTATCTTTCTTTGTTTCCGTACTTTCGGACTAACATGCGTCCAACTTTGGCCATCATTCATTCTTTTTTTGCTATCATTTATTCTTTCGATTTTTTTCACTTGTGATTTCTGCATCACGGCATTTCTAGTTTCATTCGTTCTCTCAATTTTGCTTCTTTACGCCACTCTCGCCTCACTTTCGTCCCTTTTAACATCCATCACGGTTTTCAAATCGCTCTTTTTCTTTTTTCCTGATTTTTTAACATTTTTTCGCCTCTCTTCCTCACCATCCTTGTCTTTCAAATGTGCACTCATGACACAATCGTTACTAACACTTTCTGTCATCAATTTTATTTGCATTCATCAGTTCCTCATTCAGGTCACACTTCGCACACACCCATCTTCCATCCGTGCTAAACATTCACAAATAATTTATGTAATCAAAGGATTACATATAACAGACCTCACACTTAACGAAACGACTGAAATCTAAATTAAAATCATGGAATGACAATGCTGCCGCCATTTTTTTTTTTCCCTGCAGGTTACTAGGTCTAATAATAACGATTTCGTAATTAACTTTAGGCAAGAAAAATCCCCCACACTAATAATACCAGTAGCGCACAATGTTTACAGCCGCTCTTACTGAAACAATTACGCATATATACTTAATTATTCCTAGAATAACTTATCTCAATCAGGAGCTCTTCTTATACACATCCACTGCACTTGGCTCACTCTACGATCAACTACCTGCAATGGCTAATAATGTGTGTTAAGATATAGAAGGCATCCTAAACAAGGCTGACCAACCAAAACGTAATATACCACATAAAGAAATGGCTGCCTTAAAAAAGTTATATAAGAATAAATATATTGTATTACAAAAGCTGATAAGGGAAATGCAATGTTATCATGGAACAATAGGATTATAACAAAAAAAAAAAATGCATGATCTTCCATGTGATGGTTCTACTTACCAAATAGTGCAAGAGTGGCTAACTTGCAGACAGAGAGATAGATGAGATGAAAGAGGAGGTGGAATATCTCGGGAATGATGAGATGAGAAGTATGAAAGACGAAATGAGGCAAATGGAAGAGATGAATACAAGGCAAATCAGAGTAGGAGCGAGAGAGAGAGAGAGAGAGTTATGAGAATGATAGAAGAGGAGAGAATAATAACAGAGAAAATGAGAGTTACTGGAATGATAGAAGAGGAGAGAATAGAAACAGTCGGAGAGGAGGAATGAGAAGAATGCGAGGGAGTGCTGGAACCATGGATAGAGTGATGCCAGGATAGCAGGTAAATAGGGGAACACAGAGAGAAGAGGTTAGAGGAAGAGAGAGAGAAGGATGCAGGTGAGCAATCAAGATACAGAGTGGTAAGAGGTGTGATATATAGAAAATCGATGATCTGTGGTGTGCAAGATAAAATGCTAGAAGAGTGTTTGCCTGGAGAAGTGATAGAAAGTGTGGCTATAACGATTAAGCAGGATGAAAGGGTGGATGAGATGATTGTGATGGTGGACACAAATGACTTGAGAGACAGTGTAAATCGGGTGGCGAAAGATCTGAGATTCATGCTTCAGGTTCTCCAAAAGAAAACGCAGAGAAGAAAGATAGTGTGTGACCCAACTATGATTGTGACGAGCTGAGCAGAAGAACAGTGTTAATGAATAGCATAATAGCCAGAATGTGTCAGAAGAGAGGATTAGAGGGCATTTAAGAACAGAAAGGGACTGTATGTGAGAGACTGCTTGCATTTGAATGAGGAAGGATGTAGGCATATGGAGAGATTGCTGTTTTCTGAATGACTCAGTGTGTCAATACAGGGAAACTAGAATTCCCAGGGTGGATGGTAGCAGGGGTGGCCTGTTGTGGGAATGGGTGCTTGGAGAAAGGGGACATCAGGTAACACTGAGTCCAGTGCAGCCTGAGAGGATAATGATAGGTATAGAAACAGTGACATTTTCATGCTTTATACTAATGCCAGGAGTATCAGGAATAAAGGAGATGAATTGTTAGAGCTGATAGCATTAGCCTGACCAAAGATTATTGGGATTTCTGAGACATGGTTGACGGAAGATGATATAATAACAAGAAATAGAGGAGCACGGTGCATCATTTTTCAGCAGAATAAGAAGGGAAAATGTGGTGGTGATGGAGTACAGCTTGTGATAAGTGATGACTTATGTCATCTAAAAGTGGAGGCTTTGCAAGGCAGTGACACTAATGGTTTTGAAAGCATATGGTGTGAGGTAGAGGGGGGGAGGCAGGGTAGGATATTTGGTGGGGTGTTGCTACAATCCAAGGAGCACACAGGCAGCAGGAGATGTTTAGGCATTTGAGCTTGGCAAGTGCAAGAAGAATGATTGTTATGGGAGATTTTAACTACAGCAATATAAGCTGGGAAGAGGAAAATGCAAGTAGTAATAAGGGAATAGAATTTCTAGAATTCTTGAGGGACAAATGTCTTGGGCAACATGTAATAGAGGTAACAAAAGGTTCAAGACTTTTGGATTTGGTCATAGCATCAGAAGAGCTGATAATAACTGAGATGACATCTCTTTCTCCAATTGGAGAGAGTGACCATGTGGTTTTGACTTGTAAAATGAATAGACATGCAGGAGTATCAAAAAAAAAGGGGGGGGAACATATGTGGAATTATAAGGCAGGTGATTGTAACAATCACCTGCCTTAGTCTTAGATATCAACTTGGGGCAGTTGCATGGAAGGTGGAATTGGAATGCCAGGATATCATTAGTGCTTGGGAAGTAAAGGAATATTTGTAAGCAACAATCAACAATAGTTAGCTGTATTCCACTAGTGAAGAAAAAGACACAATTTGGTGTAAAGGATGACAAACAATATCAAACAGAAGCTGCAGGTGAAAAAGAGGTTATGGAAGATATATAAGGAGAGGGATGGAGAGCATATGCATGAATAACATAAGACTCAGGCCAGGAGAGTGGCTAGTATGGTGAGGAAGGCAAAACTGGAATATGAGAAGAGATTGGCACTAAGATCCAAAGAAAATCCTAGGGAATTTTTTAGCCATGCGGACAGTATGAGGAGAAATGATTGTGGAAGAATGACACTGTGGGATAAAAATGGGAACAGAGTGACTGATGCAGAGGACATAGTGGAGTTGTTTATTGAAGTATTTCTTTATTGAATACTTTATTGAAGTATTTGAACCTCACAAAGTATGTTTTAATACTAGAGGGATAGGGCAGGTTCAAGAGGTTTAAGGTGAGAGTGAGTTTGAAATACTCAGTAATATGAATGTCAGTAAAGCTGTGGGACTGGATAATATTTCCCCATGGGTTTTGAGAGAATATTCTAAAGAACTGACAGCTCTATTGATCAGGCTTTTCAATGAAAATCTGGCTATGGAAAATGTATACCCAAGGAATGTAAGGAAGGTAAGATAGTGCCATTTCATAAGGGCAGTAGCACACTGGAAGTGTCTAATTATAAGCCAGTTTGTGTTTCATCAGTAATTGCAAAAATTAGTGAGGGATCATATATGGCATTGGGCAAATGAGGGTAATGTTATCCATGAGAGTCAACAGGATTTGTTAAGGGGTGCTCTTGCTTTAGTAATATGATTACTAAAGCTCTTGTCACTTTTATAATAGTGACAAGAGCAGTTGATGAGGGAAAGCGTATATACTGCATTTTTTTTTTGGATTTTGCAAAGACATTTGACAGGGTGCCACATGATAAGCACATTTAAGTTGCAGCACATGGGTTTAGATGTCGGGTTAGTCAACTGGATTAAGGATTGGCTGTCTCATAGGTATCAGAGAGTTGTGTATGGTGTGGCAATATCAAGGAGGCAGAAGGTTAGAAGTGAGTTCCCATAGAGCTCAGTACTGGGACCTGTATTGTTTAACCTTTATATCAATGACATTGTCAATGGATTGCAGAGGGGTATTCAGTTGTTTGGAGATGATGTGAAGCTGGGAAGAGTTATTGATAATAGTGCGGATGTAGCAGCCCTGCAAGTGGATTTGAATAAACTAGACATGTGGGCAAGTGAATGGGGATTTCAGTTTAATGCAGCAAAATGTAAAGTCTTGAAGTTTGGGATCCATCGATGGGAGGCTGCATACTTGATTAAAGGAGCTGTACTGGAGATAGTAGGAGAGACAAGAGACTTGGGGGTGATGATTGATAGAAAACTGAAATTCAGGGAACATATTGCAAAGGTGGTGAAGGTAACCCAGAGAATTGCTGCAATACTGAGAAGGACGCTGACCTGCAGAGATAAAAGAGTTATCTTTCCATTGTATAAGACCTGATCAGACCACACTTGGACTATTTTTCTCATATTTGGTCCCCGGGATTTGAAAGGGATAAATTAACTGTGGAACGGGGTACGGAGGTGGATAACACAGATGGTTTTAGGACTGTACAATGTTAGTTATGAGGATCGGCCGAGGGAATGTGGCAGGGTTGCATAGTTTAGTGGATAGAAAAAGGAGAGGTCATATGATTGAGACTTTTAAATTGTTGAAAGGTAGTTACAGGATTGACACTGGTAAGGTCTTTCGCTTGGTGGAACAATGGGAAGGAGCAATGAAAAGGGCTATCACAGGAACTTGCGAAAGGAAGCTGTAAGCAAGAGGGTGAGAAGTAGTTTCTTTGCATGGAGGGTAGTTGAACCATGGAATGCATTGCCTGATAGAGTGGTGAGAGCAAAAACAGTCAATGAGTTCAATGAGTGGTATGATAGACTATGTGTTTCTTAGGAAGGACCTCCCGCGATGAGTCTTTTAACTCCATGGAGGCCTGAATAATATTAATAATAATAATAATAAAATTATAGATCGAGATCCCACTTAGTCTCAAAGTAAAAAGTCTGCATGTTAAACCATCCCACATTTATGGATTACCAAAAATCCACAAATCTGATATCCCCCTATGCCCTATAGTCCGTAACACAGATAGTCCCATTTATAAACTAGTCCAACAGTTAGCCAAGTCTCCTACACCCTTACTGGCAACTCCTCTACTTTGTGAAAAATTCAGTCCGTTTCAAATCACTAGTTAAAAATCATATCCTTAAAAATTCAGACATAACGGTTAGTTTTGATGTCTCCTCTTTTATTTACCAATGTACCACTAAGAGACTCTTGATTTGATAAAGTCTAAATTTCCCTCTGATATCTTTGAATTATTTAAATTTACTATGTATATAGGTTATTTTACATGAGGAGGAAAAATTTACAAATATTAATGGTGCAGCTATGCCCCTCCCCCTCCACACTTGAAGCAAACTTTTACATAGAACATTTTGAAAACAAAATACTTAATACAGCTGCCTACAAACCCCTAGTGTGGTTACACTTTTGTTGATGATATGTTTGGCCTCATGGACAAGACATCTTGAATGCTTTTCTCACCTACTTAAACAGATAACACCTCCAAAATTTACTTTCAGTAGAAAAAGAATCTAATAATTGTTTACCTTTTCTTGCCACATTAGTCACCCACCTTTCAGATGGATCACTATCTTTTTCCATTTACAAAAAAGCCAACACACACAGGAAGATATCTACATAAACAATAACACAATCATCCAGCACAATAGTATGACTTTTAAAAACACTTACACACAAAGCCAGAGCCATTTGTTCTAATGATACAGTTCTGTCCACAGAACTCAAATATCTGCATCATACTTTCTTGGCCAATGGCTACAGTTCCTACAAAATAGATAAAATACTACATAACCCCATTATTTCTCCTCTAATACACAGAAACACAACATTACCATTTCTATTCCTATATCAGAAGTACTAATGAAACATGGTCTTTGCACCACATTCAAACCTTATGTTATTATTATTATTACAGGCGACTCCAGGGGGTCCTTAGACTCACAGAGGGAGGCCCTAAGCATCATGTCCACACAACTATTCGACATTCTCAGTATCTATCATACCTTGCCTTGAACTCACTCACCGTCATAGCACCTACAACAGACTCTGGCAGCTTATTCCACTCATTTACCACTCTAAAAGTAAAGAGCTCATCTCTAACACCTTTGCTAACCACACTCTTGCCCAGCTTCCATAGGTGTCCCCTAGTTCTCCCACTACCAGTCTTGATCTCAAAAATATCCTCTGAATTAATCCTATGGATACCCTTTAGCAAGTTGAATGTCTCAATCATATCTACCCTTTTCTGCCTATCAACTAATTTCTGCAACCCACAAAACTTCCTGTTCTCATAAGGTTCATTCCACAGACCTGCTATCATCTTGGTTACTTTCATCTGGATCCTCTCCACCTCCTCCTCATCAAGAAGAAACCTAGGTGACCAAATCTGGGCACAGCAGTCGAGATGAGGTCTTATCAAGGCTCGGTACAGAGGAACAATAACTTGCTTGTCTCTGCTCGTCAAAGTATTTTTCAACAACTAAGTGAGTTGATGAGCTGATTTAGCCACTTTTGCAAATGTGCCCCCTAAACTTCATCTCCCTCATCTGGCCTCATCAATCTCCTGGAGTACAGTTCCACCAATGTGGTATACTGCTGCTAATCTTGTCACCCCAAAATGCATAACCTTACATTTTGTCACATTAAATTGACATCCATTCTACTTAGCCCAGAATCCAATCTATCCAAATCATCCTGCAAGATTTTGACATCTTCTGCATTCATTATTGCCCTACCCAACTTTGCATCATCAGCAAGCAAATGAACTGTTCCTCTCAGATCCTTCCCTATATCGCTAATGAACAAATTATACAGCACTGGTCTAAGAATAGAACCCTGTGGCACACCACTAGTCACAGGCCGTCTTTTGGACTCTACTCCTGAATAAACTACTCTCTGATATCTCTCCATCAACCACCCACCTATCCATCTCACCAACCCTATATCCATTCCCATATGTTGTAGTTTACGGATTAGAATTCCATGTGGTATCCTGTCAAATGCCTTAGCCAGGTCCAGCAGTATCACTGTAAACCCATTACTCTTATCCAGTTCAGCCATCACTGTGTTATAACGCTTGAACAAGTTACTGAGGCATGATCTACCCTTCACAAAGCCATGCTGTCACCTGTACAGTATCTCATTTCATCAATTCATTCCTGTATTTTTCCCTTGACTACTTTCTCCAAGTCCTTGACAACGACTTCTGATATGCTGATCGGTCGGTAATTTGCAACAGTAGTCTTGGATCCTCCTTTATGTAGTGGAACTATTTTCCCCTCTTTCCACACCTTCGGGACTAACCCAGACCCCAGACTTAGATTAAACAACATGGTCAAGGGCACTGATAATTCTTTAGCTGCTTCACGTAAGACCCGTGCCAGTATACCACCCAATCCCACAGATGTATTCACATTAAGGTTCTGTAATAGACTATTCACCTCCACTTCATTCATCACAATTCCTGTATAAACTAATGGTTCCTTCATTTTTTCAATGTCACCACCTGGATGATATACTCTTGCAAAGTGCTTGCTCAGTAATTCCACTATATCGACTGATTCAGTGACCTCCTTACCATCGTCATTCCTTAAAATCAATCTGCCGTGTACAGTTTTTTTTTTTTTTTTTTTTTTTTTGCTTGCAGCATATTGAAAGTTAAATTAGCAACTCTGATCTGCTTGCCTATGGATAAACTTCACCCTCTAGCACATCCTGGAGTGTATGAAGTTCCTTGTGACTGACTTGGCCTACTATGGACAGACAGGAAGATCTGTTAAAATCTGCCCGGAAGAACATAAAAAATAGATTCGCTACCATTATTATGCCCGACCATGCTTTGAACACCCTTTCATACAGGATTAGATGGAAGAAAACTAATGTGCTATTTAGAAGTCGTTACAGATCTGAAAGATTATTTTTTGAGTCAGCCATGTCTATGAAGATTCTCCTAACCTGAACAAATATGGTTGCATTAATTTGCCAAAAATTTGGGATGTGGTTATCTTAAGAGCAATTCCACATAGCTGTAATTTTTTTTTAACAACATTAAAGGGCACCAAAATAGGACTATAGATATTTTGTCTGTTACAATTGTGTTGTTTTGCTTACTCGCTGTCGTGTATACATGCTGCATTGTGCTCTGATGATAATGTTGATTTGAAATTCAGCAAAATATAAGCAAGTTAATAAAACATCTTTTCATAAAATAGTTTGTTGTTAATACTGTTAAAAAAAAATCATGAATAACTGTCCATCATCATCATGCATTTCAAGGATTTAGGCCTAATGTGGTCTGTTCTATCCTTAGAAGTCATCATTGAATCTTTTAAGAGGACTTCCTGATTTTCTTTTTCCAAATGGATTGTACTCTTAGGCTTGTTTTGGTAATCTTTCTATTTTCATTCTTTGAACGTGTTCCATCCATTTATGTTTATATTTTTTAATTTTTGCTATTACTGATTCTTGGTTTAATTCTTTCAAAATTTCTTGGTTTCTTTTGTGATCAAATAGAGTATACTTTGCAGTTTTTCTCATAAAGTTTATTTCTGCTGTTATTAATCTTTGTTTGTATTTTTTTTTTTTATTGTTCAGATTTCACTTCCATAAGACTGGTAGGGCTAATGTATTGTATACTTTTAGTCTGGTTTGTTTTTGAACTAGGTTTGGTTTAAATATAGAGTTAATTCACCTGTTCTGAGATCTTGTTATCTATTACTATCTTAGTTCTTGCTGGATCTTGTACTTGAAAGGCCATAGTTTTTGATTTTTCTGTTGATATTATCATACCATAATCTTTGGCTATCTCATTTAGATCTAAAATAGCTTTCTGTAAGTTATCTTCAGAATTTGTAATTATTATTTGGTCGTCAGCAAAAAGGAGAGTGTTTAAGTTCACAGTAGGAGAAAGTTTAATACCTTGATGGAAATTTTTATTCCATTTTATTATTATTTCATTTAGGTAAATATTAAAAAGAGTTGCTGTGAGGGGACATCCCTGTTGGACCCCTTTGTTTATCTCTCTCTCTCGTATATGATAGCTCATGATTTAATCTTATTTGTATTTGATTATTTTCATATATACTTATTACAGCTTTTAGGATATTATTTGGTATTTGTCTTTCATTTAATATGTTAAATAAAATGCTTCTTTTAACTTTGTCAAATAACTGTCAATACCTGAGCTTATCTCTTAGACTTATTTTGCCAGTTTATGACTGGAGGAAGAAGAACAAGTACAGTGGCTGCAGGGGAAACTGTCAAGACTACATATGAAATATGATTTTACTGCAGATCACAAAAATAATCCAACAAAAAATAATTCAAAAATTCATTAGAAAAAAACTCATAAATAACAAAAAAAAAAAAAAAAAAACCACCAACATTTCTATATTCACTTAACTAACATCTATGGCTTAAAAATGCACCACCACTTAAAGTCATCTAAACCAGAATTATTATTGTTATCGAAATCCCAATTTACAACCTCAGCAAACACTGTTCACCTCAAATGCCCAAATTGTATGTTACACAGTTTCTTTCCACCACAGGGAAACTATTGTAGATGAATGTCTGCAGGTTACAATCTCTTGCATGGTATGTCGGTTCTGATGAATAGCTGACACAAGGATAGTGATTCATCAGAACTGACATACCTAAGCTTAACAGAAATTGCAAATCCTCGAATCCACCTCCACCCTCCCAGTTTGAATTCTTTGGCAGAAAATTTCTCTACCAAACCAACTTGTCCTTTTCATATGCTGTTTCTATTGCTCTTCAAACTCCTTTAGTCACTCTGACATCTTTAACTCTCTCTCTCTCTAAAGTTCAGCTTTCTTCAGTTGAAACACACTAAGAGTAAGGTCACCTTTCCTGGTAACTCCAATGGCCATAACTCAAATTGGCTTCCCTTGTCTAATTTCCCCGATCAAGCCAGCAGGGATGCTGAGGAGTCTGTCATTATCAATGATCTAACAATGATCGTCAATTTTTATGCCAGAATACCCAACAACTCTCCTCTAATTTGCCAACATACCTGATGTCTTCCTAAATGCTCCCTTTCTAAGTATACTGTGGATGTCAGTTCTCCTCTTGGTAACTCAGATCACAACTTCATACTAGTCTCTTTTGCAAGAATAACCTTCAACCACCAGTTCTCAGTTTGAGCCTTTTGGCACTATAAATGGCATCAAATGGATTGGCCTTCATAACTTCTATTTCTCCTAACCATGGTCCGAATACTGCTTCAGTTTTTCAGTGTTTATCCTGATCTAAACACCTGCTCAGACCAAATAACAGAAATCATCCTCACAGGAATGAAGGCTTTCATCACTTATTTCACCTCAAATTCATAGCCACCACCATCCAAATCTTGGTTCTCAAAAACGTGTGCTAACACAGTAAAAGAAACATCTCTACATACTACATATGGCTCAAAACAAAACTCCACCTGCTCACTCTGCCTATACTACAGCTTGCAACAGCTGTAAAAGAACCATCACAAATTCAAATGACTTTGAAAGGGCAAAATGCTGCAAAATAACCTCCTTCCCAAGTGGCAGTCTGATACCAATGGCCTCTGATGATATCACCAAATCCAAATCCCTTCATCCTCATGTTCCTTTCACACTATTCACACTACATGTTAAGACAGTTGTCCCCCAAGAAATCCAAAAATTTAGCTCTCTTAATATTGTATGCAACATCCCACTATATATCTTGCATCATTAAGTATAACTTCCCTAGTTGGAGGAAATGCCAATTAGACCTCTAGTTATAGATGTCTTTCAGTGTCCAGTGAAATACCACCACCTCGCTTATTAGAGACCTGAAGTGGCTGCAGCCATGTCTGGTGACTAGAACAAGGTTTCTTGTTTTTGTAAATAATTAAAAAATCTCCTGTCCATATGTGGTCCTGACAATTTCCCCTACAGCAACAGTATTTGTTCTCCCTCCAGTCATGAAATGGCAAAATTCATTGCTACTGGATTTGACACTTGCTGATTGGGAAGTCACAATTAGTAATAAATCATTACTAATTGTTTCCCTACAGTGTGATTGGTATGTCATTGAGGATATCACACTCTCTCTTTCCACATTTAGTGAGTGTGATATCCTCAATGACATACCAATCACACTGTAAGGACCTGGACCCTTACCCATTTGAGGGTACAGCAATAAAATGGTTCTGCAAGCTGGCTGCTGGTTAATGCACAGAACCAAACCAGTTAGTAATGAATCTTGAGGCTTCCCAATCAGCAAGCGTCAAATCCTGTAGCCACGAATTTTGCCATTTCATGACTAGAGGGAGACCAAATACTGTGGCTGCAGGGGAAATTGTCAAGGCCATGTATGGACAGGAGATCAAGTTCCCTCCATGTGGGTGGTATGTTTGCAAGTCTGTCACTTCTTATTGCATTTCACATTTCCGTCGTTTCCTCTTTAAATATAATAAATCACAACCCAAAGAAATATAAGTTTACTGTGGATCGCAAAAATTCTGCAACAAAAAATAATTTTAAAAAAGCATTAAAAAATCCAACCAAAAAACCACCAAAAACAGCAAAAATCCAACCAAAAAAACATCAAAAAAAAAAACTGAAAAACCCTCAAATCAACATAAATTATTACAAAAAAACAAAACAAAAGGTTTCCACACCCACTTTACCAATATCCATTGCCTAAACAGCAATACAGATGATATGCACAACCACCTAGTCATCTAAACCAGAATTACTATTCCTATCAGAACCCCAACTGGCAACCTCAATAACCACTGTCTACCTCAATTTCCCAAACTACACATTACACAGTTCTTTCCTCCAGAAGGGTGTCTTGTACTTTCATCAGAACTTTGAATCCACACTGTTTGATCTGCTTTGGCTCAAAATTTCCCTACCAAAACAACCCTGCCATTTTCATATGCTTTCTCTTTTGCTTTCCAAACTCTGATAACAACTCTGACCTCTTCAACTCTCTCTCTCTCTCTCTCTCTCTCTCATGCATTTTAGAAATTATGGACTTTATAACCATCTTATAAATAACTATTTTAATTTCCTGATATTTTGACCTTCATATTAAAGTCATCATCTGGAGTATATACAAGGACAAGCTGAGTTACATTTCACACAGTATGCTAAAGAAACAATTATTTGATCAAAGGTTATTCTACTGACATGACCTCTAGTGAAAAAAAAATACAGATAAAATCATCATCATCATCATCATCATCATGCATATCAAGAATTTAGGCCTAGCGTGGCCTGTTCCAGCCTTAGAAGTCATCGGTGAATCATTTAAGAGAACATCCTGGTTTTCTTTTTCCTAATGGCTTGTACTTTAAAGCTTGTTTTGGTAATCTTTCTATTTTCATTCTTTGAACGTGTTTCATCCATTTATGTTTATATTTTTTAATTTTTTTCTATTACTGATTCTTGGTTTAATTCTTTCATAATTTCTTCGTTTCTTTT
The DNA here is from genome assembly GCF_054136105.1 of Typopeltis vanoorti. Lineage (NCBI taxonomy): Eukaryota > Metazoa > Arthropoda > Arachnida > Uropygi > Thelyphonidae > Typopeltis > Typopeltis vanoorti. The sequence goes on from NC_143560.1 coordinate 10,636,547, forward strand.
GTGATCAAATAAAGTATACTTTGCAGTTTTTCTCATAAAGTTCATTTCTGCTGTTATTAATCTTTGTTTATCTTTTTGTTTTATTGTCCAGATTTCACTTCCATACAATAAGATTAATAGGGCTAATGTATTGTATACTTTTAGTCTGGTTTGTTTTTGAACTAGGTTTGATTTAAATATAGAGTAAATTACACCTGTTATTTTTAAATACAGTGGTGCCTTAGTTAACAACGGCCTCAGATAATGACGTACTTGGTTAATAATGAGTGGCTGTAAGGAAAAAAAGCTCTTGGTTAACAACACAGGCTTTGGTTAATGACTCTCGCTTATGTGAACCTCTATCCGATCTAAAAAACTGGAATTTTCTGATCGCACTCAGCCACGCACGGGAAGATATTGTCGAATAGAGAACAGCCACGCGGCATAGCTGTGAAGCTCAGATATGTTTGACCCATCATAGCCAGCTGTTCCCGTTTTCCATTTATTGTTTCTTTTCTTGTAGTGTACTGTGCTTTATTTTAAAATTTGTGGTTATAAATGCGTTTTATGATGAAAATGAGTATCTAAGCATTTATTTTTTATGTGTTGGTTCATATAGACAATAAATCAGTGGGTGCATGTCACTGTTCGTTTGCCATCAAAAGGCAAAATCAAATCTCATCTGTAAAATAATTGTGGTATCTATAAGCTGCTAATATCAGTACATGTTATGGTAAGTGCTGTATCTAATATTGTCACCTTGCAAGCAAAATGCACTAAGTCAAAAATTGCAGGTTTCGAATTTAACGGTTAACTTTTATTTCAAAAAGTTTTTATTTCAACCCTTACTTTTATTTTCAGGTGACGATATGTTCTTTGTATCCCTTGTCTTAGTGTCGTACAATTTGTAATAATACCGTATTTTGCGTATCTTTTTTTTTTATAGAGTGAATTTTTTTACCGTGCGACAAAATGCGTCCCAAAAAGAAAGCTAGTGAGGGGGGAAAAAAACAGAAAAATTTTCTCTATTGAACAGAAGAAAGAAATATTAGCAAAACATCATGAAGGTGTGAAAGTTATGCAGCTAGCTCGAATATATGAAACCAATCATTCTACAATATCAACCATTTTGGCTAAGAAAAAAGAACTTATGGGAACTTCAAGGTTGAATGTCAGAGGGCTTCTTTTTCAGCAAATCTATTACTAATTTGGATCAAAGAAAGAGAAATGGCGGGCAATATTACATCTCAAAATGCAATCTGTCAGAAAGCTAAACAGATTTATCAAGATTTGAAAAAGAAGACTTTGGGATCAAGTTCTGAGGTAGATGATGATGATTTCAAAGGTAACACTGGTTTGACAATTTTAAAAAAAAAACAGGAATTCATAGTGTGGTCAGACACGAAGAGGCAGCTAGTGATAAATTTGTCAATAGCTTTACAAGAATTATAGAAGAAGGAGAATACCTACCTCAACAAGTCTTCAATTGTGATGAGACTGGGTTATTTTCGAAGAAAATGCCCAACAGGACATTTATCACAAAAGAAGAAAAAACACTTCCTGAGCATAAACCAATGAATGATAGGTTAACATTGCTTTTAGCAGCAAATACAAGTGGAGACTGCAAAGTAAAACCAATGTTAATCTACCACTCAGAGAATCCCCGAGCATTCAAAAAGTTCAATGTCTCTAAATCCAATCTCGGTGTTTTGTGGAAGTCTAACAGCAAAGCCTGGGTCACAAGAATAGAATTTAGAGACTGGATTCGTGAAGTGTTTGGACCAACTGTCAAAGCCTATCTTGAGCAAAACAATCTGCGTCTAAAAGTCATTTTAACCTTGGATAACACACCTGGCCATCCAACGGGCATACAAGAAGAGCTACCAGAGGAATTAGATTTTATCAAGGTGATTTTTCTTCTTCCCAAAACTACATCTCTGATTCAATCTATGGATCAGCTGATAATTGCAAATTTTAAAAAACTTTACACAAGGGCACTTTTTACCAGGTGCTTTGAAATGTGTGAGACTACCAACATAACCCTAAGAAAATTTTGGAAGGAAGAATTCAACATTGTCATAGCAATCATTCCTTAAAATCATGCTGCTGTGTACAATTTTTTCTTTTACTTGCAGCATATTGAAAGAAATGTTTGGGATTCTCTTTAGCTTGCATGGCTAATTTCCTTTCATAGTCCGTTTTTGCTTTTCTCATCACAATCGTTATCCTTCTGGCCTGCGCTTTATACCGTTCATGTGCCTGCAGGTCACCTTTCTCCTTAAATTCCTTCCACAGTTGTTTCTTTTTTTTGCAACTCAAGTTTAATGGTGTTATTCATCCATTTAACCCCTACTTGATTTATTATTCGGACTCTAGATATACAGTCAGCCATAACCTCCTGCAAATGCTCCTTGACCACTTCTCATGCCTTATCAACATCCAGCCCTTGCAGTTTTACAAGCCATGGCACTGAACAAAGCAATCTCCTAAGCTTGTCATACTTGCCAGCACGGTAATTCCACGTGTACCCTGTCTTAATCGAAAATTTCACACATTTAGTCACCTCCCCAGGTCAAGACCCTCTGATCACTCTCACCAATATAGTCAAATTCTCAGATGCTATTACTAGGTCAAGCACTCTCAAACCCCCTAGTATTTTCTATTACATGCTGTCTCAGATAGTTATCCCTCAGTAATTGAATAAAATCCAGTTCCTTCCTCACATGTGTCCTCTCCTCCTTCCAGTCAATGTTACCATAGTCGAAATCCCCCATAATAATTACCCTCCTTCCACTCATTTCATCAATTTGCCTATGCATACTATCTCCACCATCTATCCCATCACCTGGTCTATAGCAGCACCCAACTGTACATTTTGTTCCGTTAGTCTCAATCTCACATACTTCTAAAATAAAGTTTTCAGAATATTTCATTAGTTTGCTATTTAAAATTCTGTTATATATTTTGTAACAGTAATTTAGTATGCTTATACCTCTATAGTTTTTAGGGTCATCTCTATTACCTTTTTTAAAGATAGGAATAACAATTGCTTTTTTCTACAGATAAAATTAAAAATTAATTAATTATTTAGAAACTGTTCCATATAAAACATTTCATATAAAAGTTAGCAATAGGTGTGTATGGGAGAGGGGGGAATAATGGCAAGCCCATGGCTGTGCCTTCTTTTTTGTAGGTAGAAAGCATTTTGCCATACAAAATAACCAGAACATAATACATGCGCAAAGAGCGCCGTGGTATCTGGAGGGAATTTGTTCTGTAAAAGAAGGATTGGGTCATTGATTACGACATTCGTAAAGATGGCAGAGACGTCAAAACACTAATAAATCATCTTTTCTAATATAATGTCTTTGATTATGTTTATGAAGTGTTCTGATATAGGTGGCAAAATGTTCCATATAGGAGTAAGTACATTACTCCTGTATGGAACATTTTGAGCAACATGCTCTAGATTCCTTTCCTTTAAAAACCCAAATTCTGGCTTAGATATGTTGATGATGTTTTTGCGATCTGTCCCATGGCTGCCAGACACTAGACACTTTCCTTATCCAGTGTCTAACAACACAAACGCATGCAGTTCACAACTGAGATTGAAAAACAGAACATACTTCAGTTTCTAGATACACTTGTCACTCGTCTTCCTTCTGGAAATCTTTCCTTCACTGTTTACCGGAAACCGACATATACTGACCAATATATACACATAAACTCCTACCACCACCCAATACAAAAACTAGGTGTCATTAATACTCTAAAAAACAGAGCTATGAAGATGATTTGCTCCAATGAACAAGTGCTGAAAGATGAATTGAAAGTTATCAGCAATATCTTTCTAAAAATGATTACAGGTCAATACTATTAAAAAAATTCTCTACAAGACCTCAATAAAAAATAAAGATAAACCAGAATATAATAAAACTATAACTATTCGTTACATTAAAGGGACATCAGATAAAATAAACAGAATACTACAGAAATAGAGGGCGCTAGAAATAGAGGGTGCTAGCGTAGCCGTAGCATGTGGCGGTGAATTTGAGCTGTGCAGAAGAAAGTGATTTTTAATTGGTGAATAGTATGTCTTTTTCCCCGTTTTTCTACATTTTTGAGTGCTAAATTGTTTCTCTGAATACGAGTGTACTTCAGTGGTTGTTTTTTGGAAGTTAATTGCTGTCGCGATATAATATATTTTGGTTAACGTCAGAATCGAATGCATAACGGTGGAAGACAAAATGAAGCTAAGTTTTCATTACTGTATTTAGTTATATTTCATTTTATTTAGTGTACTTAAATGTTTTGTTTTGCTTGTAATTGTATGTACTTTTTTTCCTATTTATTTAACGGAATTTATTAATTGAATAATTAATGATTATGCTACTCGGCAGTAAGGAATGATGGCGGATTCAGCTGCAGTTGCAAGTGGCATATCGCCAAGTCCTCAGCACAGATCTCCTCATAGTAATTCAGATCACAACCTCATACAAATCACTTTTACTACAGAATAACTTTTTCCCCCAACAGTTCTCAGTCTTGTTGTCCTTTGGCACTACAACGGTGCCAAATGGGACAACCTTGGTGACTTCCATTTCTCCTTCCAATGGTCCAAGAGTACTGCTTCAGTTCTTCTTCTGATCCAAGCACCTGCTCACACCAAATAACAGAAATCGTCCTCACAACATGTAAGAAAGTTTTAAAGTGAAGAAAAGTTGATCAGCTCTCAGATGTGAACTGTAGACTAAAATACACAAAGATTACTCAAGAAAAAATGAAAGAGTTTGAGAACAGGAATCAAACCTTGGAGATTCAGTGGCAAACTCTAAAGAAAACATTGACTGATTCTGAAAAAGAGGCATGTGGTGAGGTTGTCTGCAAGGATAAAAAAATCAGAACTCCCTGGTGGACACAGGAAGTTAAAGAGGCAGTGAAAGAAAAGAAGAAAGCACATCAAAAGTTCCTGGCAAATAAGTCAGCTTGTGCTCTTAGAGAATACAGAGACAAATGCAAGAATGCTAAACACTGTGTAAAATTAGCTAAACAAAAGTCATGGGAGGACATTGGCAAGAATATAGAAAATAAATATCAAGAAGGTGGCAAAATATTCTGGAGGTTGTTGAAAAAGCTTAGGAATGGAGGAAAGAGTGCTGTAAAAGGAATTAGAGATGACAAAGGTGAAATGAAAACAGGAGAAAAAGATATCCTTGAAGTATGGAGTAATTACTTTGAAAAACTGCTAAATGAAACAAGTAGTGATGACAGCACAGTGGTAAAAAACACTGACCAGGCATGCAGTCAGGAATATATATCCATACTTGAAGTAGAAAAAGCCATCAAAGGCTTGAAATGTGGAAAGGCAGCAGGAGTAGATGATATTCGACCAGAAATGCTGAAGTATGGTGGTATAAGAGTCTTACAGCGGCTGCACCGCATAGTTCAGAAAGCCTGGACAGAGGGACGAATTCCCGATGATTGGAGTAGAGCTCTCATAGTACCCATATATAAAAAGGGAAATAAAACTGCATATGAGAATTACAGAGGTATTTCCCTACTGAGTGTTCCTGACAAAATCTATGCAAGTATACTTGAGAAACGGTTGAGAAGAATTGTGGAAGAAAAGCTTGGTGAAGAACAAGCTGGATTCAGGCCAAATAGAGGCTGTCAGGACCAGATCTTCACTTTACGACAAATAGTCGAGAAAGCATGGGAATATAACAAAGATCTGTATTTAAGTTTTGTCGATTTGGAAAAGGCATATGACAAGGTGCCAAGAGAGAAGCTATTCAATACACTGCAGTTATATGGTGTCAATGGGGCATTATATCAAGCAATACTTAGTCTTTATTTGAGTTGTAAGTCAGCAGTTAGAATTGAAGGAAGTACAGGAAGATGGTTTAATGTTAAATCTGGTGTCAGACAAGGATGTACATTATCCCCTCTGTTATTCATTATCTATATGGATCACATTATGAAGGAAAGTGGTATTAAACCTGATATCAAAATCAGAGATGTTAATGTCAGCTCTTTGCTTTATGCGGATGATGTTATACTTCTAAATAAATCCGCTACAAGTCTGCAAGATTCTCTGACTAAATTGAATAGCTGTTGTAATAGATATGGTATGAAGGTCAGCAATAAAAACACAAAGACAATGAAAATAGGCAGAATCATTGAAAATGTCAATTGTGTTGTGAATGGAGAACCTGTGGAACAAGTAAAACATTTCAGATATTTAGGCACAATTTTTACTGAAGATGGTAAATTAAATATAGAAATAGACAACAGAATCAGCAAAGCTGGTATGGTGGGAAGTCAACTGAATAAATTCATAAGGAATAAGAGAGAAATTAGTCAGAACACTGAATTAGCTGTATACAAGACAGTGTTCAAACCAGTTTTAACTTATGGATCTGAGAGCTGGGTCAGAAGTGAAACACTTAACCAAAGACTAGAGACCACAGATATGAGAGTCCTGAGAAAGATTTTAGGCGTGAACAGATGGCATCAATGGCAATATCATATTAAAAACGATGATATTAGGAAAGAACTTGACATTGTCAGCATCCAGGAATGCGTTGGCAGAGCTAATCTCAGGTGGTATGGTCACTTAAACAGAATGGGCGAGGATAGATTAGCAAAACAAGTGTTCTCTGCCAGGCTGGCAGCAAAACGGCCCAGAGGAAGACCAAGATATAGGTGGATTGATACGGTACAAAGAGCCTTAGACGATAGAAATATAAGATCTGATAATGTTGGAGTCTTGACAAGTAACAGACTGATTCGGAGGAAAATTGTAGATAGGAAATTAATAATGATGTAATTTTTCTCATGTATTACTATCATATCCTGTACACCCCTTGAGGGTACATGGCAGGAATTTGATGATGATGATGAGGAATGAAGGCTTCATCCCTTATTCCATGACAAATTGTCTGCCACTATCCAAACCTTGGATAGTGGCAGATGGCAGAACTTTCATGTATGGGTCTTAAAAAAAATATGACAACATGCCAATGAATAATAAAAAATAAAAAAAAAAACTGTATGCCACTAATGACTCAAGACCAAAATTCTGCCTGCAGTGCAGCTTGCAACATCTGTAAAAGAATCATCACCACATTCAAATCAGACTTTGAAAGGGCAAAATGCTGCAAACTCACCTCCTTCCCAAATCTGGTCCCTTTCCCATGCCACTGGACACAACTTTTGTCCATACAGATTCTGGATGTTTCTATAGTTACCTCACCTAAAGGCAAGACCAACTCACTGGCATCACTCTTCTCTTCCAATTCCTACACTGATGACCTGGATAAAGTTCCCTCCAATCCACAGAGAACTGCTCTCTCCATGTCACCCTTCATATTTTGCCAGAAAGAAATTGGAAGAATCCTTAATAAGCTGAACACAAACAAGGCATCTGGTCCTTATGGTATCCCACCTATTGTGTTAAAAAGTGTCCCAGCATTAACATCTAGCATGTATCATCTCTTCAATTTATCCTATTCAACTGGTATCTCCCCTGAGGAAAGGAAACAAGCTCACATCCAACCCATCTCAAAGAAAGGCAACAAAAGTCAAGTAATGAACTATCATCCAGTTGCTCTTATTTCCATTCTCTCTATATTTATGGAGAACATCATCATCAACAACCAACTCCTGAACTACCTAAAGACCTACCAACTAATCGGTAAACAGCAATATGGATACTGCCACTGGTGATTTACAGCCAAAAATTCAGAGAAACACTATTGCTTTCAACATTTTAAAAGCATTTAATCAGGTTTGGCCCAGGGGCCTCACTTAGCAAGTTGTCATCATATGGTCTTCCTTCCACACTCTGCAACTGAATTGCCAACTTTCTCACTGGTTGATCACTGCATGTCATGGTGGATGATTTCCTCTTCTCAGATTTCCCCACTAATGAGGTGTACTCCAGGGTTCTATTCTTTCACCCACTGTCATCTCTTGTATACAAATTTCATTTGACAAATCTTGTAGTGCTTATGTATTAGAATCCTCAAACTCCAATAAAAACAATGTTCTGAACTTCAATCTCTTGCATATTTCAATGGGTAAGGACAACACTGTTGACTTCAATGCCACCAAAACTCAGTTCTGTCTAATCTCTCAAAAGAAAAAGCTAGCGTCTCTCTCCCTTACTTTTGATAATACTCAGATATCAAAACACGATCAGATTTCACTTCTTGGAGTGACTTGTTGTCCTTTCCTGGCACAAACACATTTCAACGATAGCTTCTGCAGCCACTAAAAAACTTGGTATACCTTTTTGCACCAGACATCACTTCACACCTTCATAGTTGCTAACGCTATACAAATCCAATATTTGCCTGACCATGGAATATTGCTCCCATATTTGGGATGGTGCACCAAAATCTTCTCTAAGATTGCTCAACTCTATCCAGAAGAGGGTTATGATCCCTCTTTCACATATACACTTCAATCCCCCTCTCACACATGTTCAATTTCTGCCTTGTACCTCTTCTACAAATCCTTTCATGAACAGTGCTCTGCTGAATTGGGTACTATTATTAATCTACTTTCCTCCAAAATCACTAGAACAGGAGCAAATGCTAACCAACAACCCTTTTGCAGTGCATTTTGAAACTCATCAAACCAAATTCACTGTCTTCTCCTTCATTCCATCTACTTCTGTTCTTTGGAATAGCTTCCTGCACACTATCTTCCTCAAGGAAGACAGCATGGGGAAAGCTGTGGGGGGGAGGTACCATTGAACATCATTCAGTTGTTCAAAAAAAATTTAAATAGATTCATCCTTTCTTCTTATTCATCCTTTCTCTTCCCCATACATGACACTGATATGCCATAAGTCTTGTAAACTTTCATGTGTGGGTCAGATATAAAATTTTAAAAAATATATTTAAAAAATTATTAAAACCTATTAAAAAGACTTATCCAATCCCAAGATCACATATCTTCTCCAAAACCTCTAGTATAGTTTTACAAACAGAGTATACAGCCTCCCATGAGTGGATCCCAAAGATTTCGAGACCTTATATTTAGCTGCAATAATTAAAATAACATCCCATTTCTTTGCTTTTCACCTTATTAAAATCCTACTGAAGAGTCACATCAGCACTGATAATAATAACCCTTCCAAGCTTCACATCATAACCAAATCGAATATCTCCTTGCAATCTGGTAAAAGTATCATTGTTATAAATGATAAACAATAAAGTTCTCAGTACTTTATTGAGCCTTGTGGATTCCCTCCAGTGGCCTTTCTTCTCACTGATACTGCATCCCCCCCATATACAACTCTCCGATATCAGTCAATTTCCAATGCATTAACTAATCTGTTAATGACCTATGTTACACCTTAAATATCCACTTATCATGTAGCCCTATCAAATGCTTTTACAAAATCCACAAAAATGGCAGTATATGTCTTTCGCTCATTTACTGCTCTTGTTTCTTTATTACGAAAGGCACGAAGATTACTGATACAAGAAATCCATGCTTCCCTCATACATAATATTATTCACATGTGCATAATACTTATTTACAAACAATAGTTTGATGCTGTCATTTTAACATCACTTTTTATTCAATGGCACTATCCTTCCACTCCTTTGGGCAGTAGCTAGCATTTCATAAAACATTCTCTTAAAATGTAACAAAATCCCATCCAGTCCCACTGCCTTACTGACATTCATATTTCTTGGTATTAGAAATAATGAAAATTACAATTACAATATTAATTATCTGCATATAATTTTTTTAGCAAGCAAAATAACTTATTGGCTATATTATATATATATATATATATATATCTTCTTCTTCTTCCTTTCCAGGCTTATAGGCCAAGTGGCCTGTTCCAGACTCAATTCCATCTTTTTAAGGGTCTTCCTCTGCATCGAGTACCTTTTGGGTGGTAATTTAGAATTTGTTCATTGTTAATTTAGAATTAAACGTTGTTGGCGCACCGATCTTTAACCTTCCTCTTCCAAGTTCTCCGGTCCAGGGCGTCCTTCGGACTCCATCCTTTCTCCCAAAGATCCTCTGTCACCTTATCCCTCCACCAACTCACTCTCTTGTCGCACAGGACCCCGCTCATCTTCCTCCAGTTCATCCAGCCGCATGTTATTCGGTGCTGTATTTCATCCAGGTCACCATTCCTCTCGACGAGCGACCCAAGGTACTTGAATTTCTTCCCTGAAATTAGCCTTTCACCCTGAAGTCATATGATCATATCCTCTTTACTCCCCATTGACATATATTCAGTCTTCTCCTGGTCAATTTTCATGCCTCTCTCCTCCAATGCCTTTCTCCACTCTTCCAGGGTATTTTCAAGCTTCTCTCGGGATGATTCACATAGAACAATGTCATCCGCAAACAGCATGCTCCATGGTGCCTCCTTCTTGACATCCTCCACTAGTACATCCATGACCAGGTCAAAGAGGTAGGGACTCAGAACTGACCCTTGGTGTAGCCCTACAACAATGGTGAATCCTTCTGCCATGCCAACACTAGACCTGACCTGAGTTTCTGTTCCCTCATACATCTCCTTCACCAACCTCACGTACTTCTCCGACACCCCCTTCTTCCTCATACATCTCCATACCTCCTGCCTGGCCACTCTGTCAGTCTGTGCAGCTCCACTTGCATCTCTCTCTATATTTCTCCATCAATCGCCTTAGCACAAATATCACATCCATTGTCCCTCTTCCTGGCATAAATTCAAACTGTTCCTCACCAATTTTCGTTTCCTGCCATATCCCCCCTTCAATTACTCTTTCCCATATCTTCAATGTGTGTGACATCAGCTTGATCCCTCTATAGTTGCCACAGTCTTGAACAGCTCCTCTTCCTTTGTAGACTGGGAGGAGAATACTTTTCCTCCATTCCTCTGGTATCTTTTCCTGTTGGGCTATTTTCCTCATTAGATCCCATAACATATCCACGCCCTCACTGCCCAAACTTTTCCACACTTCCCCAGGTATCTGGTCTGCCCCCACAGCCTTTCCATTCTTCATTTTTCTCAGTACCCAATCCACTTCCTCCCTACTTATGTCTTTGCACTGGTCTCTCGTTTGCCTCTCCATCCTCACACCTTTCTCTCGGATCCTCCTCATTTAGTAGTTTACAGAAATATTCTTTCCATCTTCCTCTGATTTTGTCCTCCTCTTGTAATACTACTCCTGAGGCATCCTGTATCTGATTGACTGATGTTATGTCTTTTGAGGCCTTATCTCTGGCTTTTGCTATTCTCAACAACTGAGCTTCACCACCATTTCTCTCCAGTTCTTCATAAACCTCATCAACTGCTCTCGCTTTCGCCCTTGCCACAGCTCTCTTTGCATTTTTCTTCACTAATCTATATGCCTCCTTGTCAGCTCTAATTCCAGTCATGTCCCATTTTTTCTTTGCCTCTTTCTTTTCCTTGATCTCCAACTGCATCTCCTCATTCCACCACCATGCTTCCTTATCCTCAGGCAGTATCTTTCCTGATGTTATACCAAGCACCTCTTCTCCAATTTTTCTAATATTCTGACTATTGACATCCCACCATTCTTCCACATCCTCTGGTAACTTCATTTCTTTCAATATCTTTTCTTTAAATTTATTCCTTGGGCCTTCCTCTTCCAATTTCCACCACTTTATTCTCCTCTGTATCCGCCACTTCTGTCTATTCTTCTTTTCCCCTTTTATATCACAGTCTACCACAGCTAACCTGTGCTGTGCAGCTACACTTTCTCCATTAATCACTTTACAGTTTTTCACCTCCTTCAGATGTTTCCTACAGCACATAATATAAATAAATATCAAGATATATATATATATATAATATTCATTAAAGCTTGATTTGCTTCCTAAGTAAAAGGCTGGTTATATTCCACTAATTCGAGCCCTACCCAAGGGCCTATGAGTTGTGGAAATACTTTCTGAAAATGAAAGCTGTGCCGAACAAAGTGGCCTTTTGCAGCTGCCCAATTTTTAATCCATCTAACTCGAGTGCTTCTAGATGTTTTTTCAATGTTTTAGGAATGCTGCCTAATGCACCTATTATTATGGGAACAACTTTTGTTTTCTTTTGCCTATATATATATATATATATATATATTTGATGCAATGAATTTACTTGGCTATATGACATAATTAAAGAAATTTAATGACGAGAAGCCTAGAAATACCAAAATAGAAAAAAACTATTTATTACATGAACACACAAATAATTTATCTTCTTAGAAGACTTCATCAGGTGTATAACATTACAAGAGAATTGCTGATAGTTAAATAATTTTTTCTATTTTGATATCTCTCAGCTTCTAGTCATTGCTTTAATTTTATGTATGTGTGTGTCTACCCCCCCCTTTCATATTGTTGAGATTTTTTAGTACTGTCTGCCCTTGAGACCTGGTAATGTAGCCTGTGTATATAGTGCAATGGCTGAAATAAAAGTTAAAATCTTTAAATATAAAGTTATCATACAAACACATTGCAAAAGTGCATAAATATACAAGATGAATATTGTAAAACATTTTTCAATATTAGAATACCTGAATTAGAATTTAACTAATTTTTCATTTAAATTAACATAGCCACCACTCCCTAAAATCACTAATGCACATTAGAAAATTCATCCCAGCTATAAATGGGATGTAATTCTACATTGTGCATCTTGCTGATGAATAAATATTTGTACTTATTCATTGTGATAATCAATAAATATTTTCATCTCAAAGCACTGAATTTAATTCTTTATATCTCATTAAGTCATACTTCTTACCATATATAGCTTCTTGTCTTTTCACATCTTTGTCTTTTAGCTTTTGTAAGATCTATTAAAAAGGAACAACATCATTATTATACGTACAGTGAGGTACTGAAAAAAAAAAAAGAAAAAAAAAGATTCGAGACACATATATTTTTTTTTCTTTGAGGAAAAGAAAAGTAAAACAAGTATTAATGGAAAAGTGGCTGAATCAAAGGAATTGCAAAAATACCATGTCAACATAACTGGACATACTGCTACAAAGACAGTAAAACATGTAATATACTTCTAAATAATAAATTTAAGCTATTAAATTTGGGCAACAGCGATCAGGAAGGAGATGCTATAGTATTTAACACTAAACATGAAAATAAAGTTCTTGAATGACAAGCAATTTCTAGTATAGTGATATGAACAAATTTCAAAAATGGAAACTGAACAATGAAACTTTTTTGTGTCTTCAATAATATACATATACAGACTTCAATAATATACATACATACATATGTTGTCCCTTGCTTAACGCGGGATTTGATTAACGCAGCGAAATTAATTGCGATGATCCCTTTATATACGCGGCAAGAGTTTTAATTAACGAGCCTTTAAAATTTTCCACGTAGAAACATGCAAACCTCGAGGAGTGTTTCCTGACCAAGAGAAAGAAAGTCAAGAACATTATGATGTCATTCCTCCCTTTAAGCATTAAGAGTAGGTGTATTGCAATCTCCAATTGTTCTGCTGTATTAAAAAAACATACAGCAGAACTTTGCTTTTAGATAATGCAACCAGTCATCCAAATTCTCTTAATGATCTGCGTGAGAATGTTAGTTTTATTTTTTCCACCAAATATATCATTGCTACAACCCATGGATATGGGCGTCATTGGAACTTTCAAAACCAATTTTCTTTAAAAGACATTCTCAAAGATAGTAGAAACAACAATGGGAGAAAATGCGATTATGCTCCAAAAAGTTTGGAAAAATTTTAACATTAAACACGCAGTTGAAACTATTCATGCCTCATGGGAGCAGTGTCTTCTAGCTGCATGAGAGCTGTTTGGAAAAACCCTTTTGACAGAATGCACTAATGACTTAGGTGGTTTTCAAAATCTTGTGAACAACATGGTGAAGAAATTGCAATTGGTGAAGACCTTGGTTTTGATGGTGTTAATGCAGAAGATGTTAAATAATAATTGGATTCAAATTCAAAAGATTTCAGTGACAACAATCTTCTTGAAATTGAACAACAACGTGCATATGAAGATAACGAACAAATGGAATGTGAAGATGAGGTTCCAAAGGAGATAACAATCAAAGAACTGGATGGAATATTTCACAGTTTAGAATCGCTTAAGCACCAAGAAATGGAAATGGATCTAGATGTTAATCAAAGAATGCTTGTTTGCCCAAGTCTAGAGAGTCATTTTGCTCACTATCGTAGAATTTATGCTGATAAGACAAAAACTAAAACTGTTCTAGCGACTGTTGATAACTTTTTTTGATAAAAAATTGCAGTAACTAACGTAGGCACAAGCATTTATTAAACATTTACTTCGCATTCATTTTTTATCTTTCCTAAAAGAGTACCATTTAAAACGAATTATTAATACAGTAATTGATCATGGACGAATTGTAATTTTTACCATCGATATTTGATTAACGTGATTTTGATATATGTGGTAACATCGAAGGATGAATTAATCGCATTAATCAAGGAATACCTGTATATATATATATATATATATATATATATATATATATATATATATATATATATATATATATATATATATATATATTGTTGAAGTCCATCATGGAGCAATGAGACTCATCATGGCAAAGAAACCTACTTTAGACAACCAGGATGTCCAAAGCAGACCTTAAAGTTCTAAGATACTTAGGATGAAATATTTACTTATTAAATAATTTAGGTATTATGGTCACATGTGTATGTTTAAGTTATGAATACTCCACAGGTTTCACTATATAATAGAATAATTAAAGGTTGTTGTCTCTCCACCCTCTCAGACTGTGTATTCCATGTTCCTACACCTCTCCATGCAAAAGAGCCTCTCTCTCTTTTTACTCACCATTCTCTTTTGCAACTTCCAATGATGGTTCATTGTTCTACCATAAAACAAATCTATCTATTGTTTATACAATAAATTAGCTCTCATCCACTGATTTGGTGAGAGGTAATTTACTTAATCAATTAATGAGAGGATAGTTGAGGTTATGAGGATGAACTGAAATGGCTCAGTCTATCTTCATAACCAGAAACATTCAACACTGTTATGATTTTTGTTATCTGCTTCTTTACCCTCTCTAAAATTGTTTCATCTCTTTCACAGATCAGATCTGAGAAGTAATTCAGATGTGGCTCGTCGGTAATATAAAGGATTAAGCCAAGAATATAATTTCTTGGCATCTTTAATGTATAGTATAACCAAGTGAAAAAACTTTCAAAATCAAAGATTAATTTGTAACAAATTACAGCAAGAATGAAATGAAAGGAACATACAGAAAACATGTAGGCTCTATTGTGACAGCAGCAAACTATAGGAAATTTCTGCAAGACATATCATTACTACCCACAAATCTGAGGCAAAAGATTTTCATATATCTGCAGCTAGAGAGCAATTATTTGGAATGCCAATGTTAGGGCCATAATGCTGCATGAGGAGAATCTGATCTCATGAAGTATGGATTGCAAATATTTCTTCTCCTCTCCCTTCACCAAGCAGTCCTGATATGAGACCTACAGACTGATCCTTTCCCTAAAGAAATATTCATGGGAGATTTCTGTCGAAGTGATCCAATTCATAAAACATATAATCAAAACTGAAGCCTGAAAATTATTTTTTAAAAAAATTATTAGTTTGGCAAAGAGGTACAATGTGCTTCTGAAATGATCATATAATTACCAGGTGAGGGCTGCAAAAACAATTGCATTTTTCCAAAAATTTCAATTAATTTATTAAATTCTTTTATTATATTCTATTGTGAATGTGGTTCATTCTGGATGTATTAAAGTATGATATCTATATATTTATATAAAAATCAGAATGTGACAATTAATAAACAGTTTAGAAAAATGTGGAGAAATTAACTGTGTTTAAAATTATTTGTTGGACTATTATAATATCTTGGTCACTCTAGGAGACTACACACTAGGTAATGATGATCTACATGCAGACATTTAAAACTTGCACAGGAAAATGATGTCGTTCTAATTTAAAAGCTTACAGTAAAAAGCAAAAGTAAATAGTTGAAAGTACTGGATTAATACTGTGTGGCTATAAATAAAAGTCATACAGTGCTGGACCTGTGTGTATAACTATAACCAGGAGGATAACAACTAACAACAGAAATGAATGACTATGTAAAAATAGTACTTTTTTATCAACTGAAGATCTCCAAGCTTCTGGTTCTTCATCCATTAACCTGAGCACTGAATCATCTTCAGCATCACTTACATCTTGAGCACCTACAAGTAAAAGTCTCATAAGAATAAAAATACACAAACATAAAGAGTTCTATTTATTCTCAATAATAAAACTACAACATTGTAATGGACTTAATTTCACTCCATGTTAAAAAAAAAAAATCCAGTAATTACCATTCTTATTAAGCATTGTGGTTATACAGACGAATGTTAAAAATCCCATGGACAGCAAAAACGTCCAATCAGGAAGTACTGAAACAAATGGGGAAATCACGTGATCTTTAGATACCATAAAAAGAAGGAAAACTGCATATCTTGGTCACCTACTTCGTAATGAAAAATATAAGATACTTCAATTGATTATAAAAGGGAAGATAAATGGAAGAAGAGGACAAGGAAGATGAACAAAATCTTGGCTGGCAGATATCAGACAGTGGACTGGCATGAACTCTGAGAGACTGCTCAGAATAGCTGAGAATCGCTCAAAATTTGCCAAGGTGGTCGCCGACCTCCGATAGGAGATGGCACTCAAAGAAGAAGATTAAGCATTGGGAAAATAAGCTCAATCTTATTTTCCCAATGCTTATGAATCTGGAAACTGGAAGTATTTCTATTATAAATAAAATAATCCTTGTCATTCACACCACTATTAACAAAGTTTAAAATATTTTCTTCATAACTGATGTTCAAAATTTTTTGATGTCATTCCTGCAAACAAAAGGTTATAAATCTATAGTACATCAGTATAAGTGGGTAAAGATTTATAAAGGCTAAAGATTTATTTTTATTTTTTCTTATTTTAATTTTATTTAATTTTTATATTTATATATTTATTTTTACACAGTTCAGAAACCAAGCTCAAAGACCAAACATGAAACTCTTACAAGCCATGGCAGACTTACAATAAACAGGTTGTGGCCTCACACCAGCTAATGAAATCCGTCTCCCACTTAAAGACGATCATAAGCATGCATCTCCACAGAAAGATTTCAACCTGCAGTCTGTTCGTTGGACTGCATTAATCACTCAGCCAACCTGGCCAGCAAGCATACCAATGGCCATAAATACTGTTACAAAATGAACAATGTATAAACCTTTAATCTCTCATTGTTATTCCTAACAATAGGAATAACATATATACCACAGTAAATAACTTTTTCATTATGTAAATATTTCATCTTATGCATCATAAGTCATCATTAATCATTAGTACAATTATCGAACAACAATAGGAATTGAATTCAAAAAAACAGTAGTGCACATGCTTGAATTGGCAAAAATAAATAGTTGAGAGTACTGAATTAATACTGTGTGTGGCTATAAATAAAATTCATACAGCACTGGACCCGCATACAATCACATGTTCATGGATTAAAAACTATTGGGATGAAATTAAAATTACTTAAACTAAATTAAAATACAGCAGATATATTATTGAATACAATTGAGGATAACAATTTCCCAAACTTTTGGAATAGTAAGACATTCATTTCGATTAAGATTAGGTCTATGAAGTAAGGCTTCTGCACTGTCTTTATATTCTTTATATAAATGTTCATGTTTATATGTGGATCTATCTGGCATTTTGCCACCCTAAACAACAGGAAGGAACAGCAATGTGCTCACCCTTATCACATAACTTAGCCAACTTATTTCTTGAACACCTAGAAGATAGAATTTTCACTCTTCACCAAAACTAACAACGTGGCTATGCTATGTCAATGATGTCTTTGCAGTTTGGAGTCACACAGAACCTGAACTCTACTCATTTTGTACAAAAAATGAACACCCTGCTTCCTTGTATCAAGTTCACACTAGAAAAGGAATCATCAAAAGGTATTTCCTTTTTTGATGTACACATCCAGTGCAAACAACATGGATCCATTTCCACTTCTGTCTACTAAAATCCAACTTTTTAAGGTATCCAAAATACATCAGCTCACCATCCATCTCAAAAATATGGCATCATAAAATCCATAGTATACAGAGCACCCAAGATTTGTTCTTCTGAAGCGTCCCTAAAACAAGAATTGGAAATATCAAAGAAACAGCCTTACTAAATGGATATAATCCAATAACAACCCAAAAAATAATTAACCACTCTCCCTCCTACAAATCAGCCCAGTCAAGAAGAAGCCCACAGGACTCCTACACCACATATTAAAGGCATCTCTGAACGTGTGGCAAAAATTATGAGAAAATACCTCATAATTTTTGATATCAACTCACTGCTACCTACAAACCCATCAACCAAAGTCAGAACTTGCTACCTTTCAACAAAAGACAAACTCTCACCAATGATGCTACATGGCATATACCAAGTACAATGTTCATGTAACTTGTCATTCTCTGGACAAACAGGAAGATCTATAAATAAATGTATCTCTAAACATCAAGGACCCCATCCACCTTATCAAAAATCATAAATCTGGCCTTGCACAAGATGGAATTGAAAATGCTAACCACAGGATCCAATGGAAAAACTCCAAGTTACCACACAGATCCACATATAAACATGAACATTTATATAAAGAAAGTGATGAAGCCTTACTTTATCGACCTAATCTTAATCGAAATGAATGTCTTACTATTCCAAAAGTTTGGGAAATTGTTATCCTCAATTGTATTCAATAATTTATCTGCTATATTTTAATTTAGTTTAAGTAATTTTAATTTCAGCCCAGTAGTTTTTAATCCACGAACACACAAATGCATACACGAGGGATTCTAATTAAAACATGTGCATCACTGTTTTTTTTTAATTCAATTTCTATTGTTGTTCATTAGTTGTAGTGATGATGTCTTATGATACATAAGATGAAATATTTACATAATAAAAAAGTCATTTACTTTTATGGAATATGTGTTATTCCATAGTTAAGGACCCCACAGGTTTCACTATAAAAAAAGTTTAATCTATAAGTAAATCATCAGCTTTCAGAACATACAAACTACATGTATAACATGCATATAACAGCACTCAATGTTCAAAATGTCCCCCTTTTGCTTTCACACATGCCTGAAGTCTGTGAGGCCACATATCGATGGTGGCACATACAACATCCAATGGAAACTTTGCTACTGCTCGCTCTGATCCACCTTCAGGCAAGTGATGGTGGAATGTCATTTCTTGTAGGGTTCTCTCAAGCTCTGTAAAACATGTATAATGTATAACATGCATATAGCAGCATTCAATGTTTAAAATGTCCCCCTTTTGCTTTCACGCATGCCTGAAGTCTGTGTGGCCACATATCGATGGTGGCATGTACAACATCCAATAGAAACTCTGCTACTGCTTGCTCTGAATCCACCTTCAGGCTGGTGATGGTGGGGTGTCATTTCTTGTAGGGTTCTCTCAAGCTCTGATCACAAGTTGAAGTCCAATGGATTCAGATCAGGACTTCCAGACAGCCAATCAGATGGTGATATGTGGTCAGGCACATTCATCTCCAACCACTGTTGTGTGGTCCTCACTTTATGTGTGGGGGCTGAGTCCTGTTGGAAGGGCCACTGATTACTGTGAAACAAGGTGTTGTTCAAGAGCCATACCACAAGTTTCAGCACAGCGTCTTGATAAACTTCAGTGGAGGTTTTTCCCCTTCCTCATAGAAATGCAACTTGGATACCCCCAGATACATCATCCCACACCAAATCATCATTGACATGAGGTGATGACTTTTCTGAATCCTGGCTGCTATGGCATGTGCTGTGCCACTTCATATACAGAAAATAAGGTGAATGAGTTTATGATCATGAGAGGAGACAGGATTCAGTAATCTGTCAATATCTTGAAGATTGCTGTCAGTAATCTTCAAGGAGACTCAGTCTACTTGAAGATTACTGACAGCAATGAAACAGGATTGATAGAAGAGAACATCTTGAGAAAAACAGAATTTAATAAAGTAGCATATTACAGGACAGGGAAGAGCAATATGGAAACAAAGTGGTAAAACACTGCTTATAATAACAAATGGGTTGTGCCTTGTTTTCTTCAAGAGGGCACAACCCATTTGTTATTCAATTCAAGTCCTCTTGTAAAGTCACATCTTTTCATAGTTCTTCCCATCTTTACATTGACTACAAACAACGTTATATCCTCATTCAAATCTTTCCCAATCATTAACATACAGGTTAAATGGCACTAAATGCTTTTGATGCCTTTAGTGTCATTTGGTGCCAAATGAAGCAACACTTCATTAAATAGCTTATCCTAACTATCTATTTAATGAAGTGTTGCTATAGCCAGAATAATACAGAGGATGACCAGTAGGGAATATTTAGGCAAATCTGACTAGAAAATGCAATGCAGGTGATTGTTATGAAATTCCTATGGCAATATATTGGACAGAAGAAATAACTCATGATAATAATAATAATTATTGTTATCATTATCCTCAGACTTCCATAGAATCAAAGCTCATAGGAGGGCCTTCTGTCATATACATCGCTTATCATAACGTGCCTTAAATACATTGATATCTCTGCAGACACTACACTCTCGGGCAATGCATTCCAATTATTCACCACTCTCCATGCAAGAATCCTACTTCTTATTTCTTTGCTCACACCATTCTCATATATCTTTCTGTAATAACAGCTTATTTTCCCCCATTTCCCACCATTCTATGAAAGACGTCTTCGACATTAATCTGATAAGAACCCCTTACCAACTTATAGATCTCTATCATATCATCCCTCCTACTCCTATCCACCAGACTCTGTAAATTGCATCCTCTCAATCTTTCTTCATTTTCAACATTCTAAAGACCAGAAACCATTTTTGTCAATCACCTCTGGACCTTTTACAATACTTCTTCAGCCTTTAAACCTAGTGACCAAATCTGTGTACAGCAGTCTATATGTGGCCTAATCAAGGTGGTATACAATTGAAACTGAATCTCCATACTTCTGCAAGTCAGTGTCCACTGCATCATTGCCACAATTCATTCTGCATGTTCTGACATTTTAAGCAGTGTCTCCTTTAAATTTTTGATCCCTATCCATCATTACTCCCAGATCTTTTATTTCCTCCACCTCCTCCAATATAACTCCACAAAGTATACTCTACATCCTATCACTGTTTTCTGAATTTTAAAACCTTCCACTTTGTAACACTGACAACTCCACTCAGTCTATTCAAGTCCATTTGTAAAGCCACATCTGCTCATCTTCTTCTTCCCATCTTTGCATCGACTACAAACAACTGTATATCCTCATTCAAATCTTTCCCAATATCTTTAACATACAGGTTAAACAGACCGTTGAGACACATCATTAGTGATTTTCCTCTTCTGAAATATTGCTCCCCCCCCCCCCCCCGATACACAGTTTGTTCATACCTATCGGACAGCCAATCTCCAATCTAATACACTAGTCTAATATCCAAATCCCATCTGCTCTAGTTTCACTATCAACGTATCATGTGGTAATTTATCGAAAACCTTTGCAAAGTCTAGGTATCCTACTGTGTATCCGTCTCCCTTGTCCAGTATAGCTGTCACCTTATTATAATAAGTAAGCAAAGCTATGCTGTCCATCAAAGATAATACCATTGTCAACCTGATTCTGGATCCTGGTTGCCGCTAGCCTCTCCAACACTTTAACCAAACCATCTGACACATACATTGGCCTATAATTTGATGCTTGAGTTCTGCCATCTTCCTTATGAAGCGGTACAATCTTACCTTCCTTCCACTTCTTTCATACATGATCAGTGTAAGATTCATATTAAACAAGTATGCCAAAGCAGATGTCAACATCTGTCTTGACATACTTCGCCACAAACTCAAAACACGTGGTGATATATCAAGTCAGACAGCCTTATTAACATCAGGTTTACTCATTTCCTCATATACCTTGTTAATTCATTTAATATATCCACTATATCCTCTGTCATTTTCATTCATTATCATAATCAATATTATTAATTATCATAATCGCTCTTTTTTTCTACTGGCTACATTTCAAAAAAATTTTTTTTTTTTTTTTTTTTTGCTTCATTAGCGAACTGCTGCTCATACTGCACTTTTTATACTCTTACCAAATAAGTCATCCTCTTTGCCTGTTCTTTGTACTCCATGAAACTGGCTATTTTCTCCATAATGCTCTCTTTCTCTACAACGCATGCTTAATCTCTTCATTCATCCATTTCACACCACCTTATTTAACCTTCTAACCCTAGGAATACATTCAGACATTGCTTCACATGACTGGCAACCAACCAGGTATTCACTTCATGATCACTCTCACCAAAAGGAGGGAGATTTGGTACCTTATTTATAATGACATCCTCTAATGAGATGAGACTGTCAATTCAAGACCCTTGATCCTCACATGCCCTCTGTTATATACTGTCTGAGGTTGGTAGTTGTCTCTCAGAAACTCCAGAAATTCATCTTCTTTACTTATGTTTTCTCATCATCCAAATTTATATTGCCATAATTAAAATCACTCATAAAGATTACCCTTTTCCTATTTGCTTGGCTAATTAGTTTATACATTTCATGGTCACTACCCTCCACATTACCAGGTCTATAGCAACATCTGATTACTTGTATTTCATTCTAATCACCTCCATCTCACATCATACTGCCTCAAAATTACTGCCACTATTTTCCCCTTGCAACTTGATAGAACTTCTTTTCCATCATCAACAACACTCAACCTCCATTTTTTACCTGCCAGGAATCCTTCGATCTCTATTCCTGGCAGGATGGCAACCATGTCTCACCTGGTCCAACATTTTTTGAGTGAACAAACTCAATCAGTGCAACAATTTCATTCCCCTTGTTTCTGATAGCATTATGCAAACATAGCAGTTTATTTCAAGATCTATAACAAGCTTCACTGATACCACTTATCAGATATGACTTTGCTTCCTAGAACTTTTCAGCTTTGCACTCCTCTCTCACATCACCCATCTTGAAACCCTCTTCAAATTCCACTGTTCCTTCTACATCCCAAACCATCCCATTCCTTTCTTCTATACTCACACATTCACTTCCTCTTTGGACATTAATCTTTCAAATGAGTGTTCACCTGTCCACCCTGACCTCTCCTGTTTCTCTGTTTATCTTGCACACTTGTTCCCTCATTCTCTACTCATGCTATCCATCTATCTGATCATCCCTTCTACACTTAGGTAATCCTTTAATCATCTTTAATCCTCCCTTCTACTCTTATGTAAGGAAGGAGGGACCAAATAAGGAAAGTCCAATTCTTGAATTCTTGATAATTATTTTAAGCAACACATGGTGGAGAGAGCATAAGAACCAATAGTTTTAGATTTGGTTGCAGTAGCAGTGGATCTGGCTTGACTGATATATACCATCCTAAGCACATGTGATAAGAGTGATCACATGTGCTTAGGATGGTATACCAGATATATCTTTCTCTCAAAGAGAAAGCAATTTAGGTGAAATCATGAAGATAGATTATCATGATAGACTTAGAGCAACTAGAGGCAATATTATGGATGGAAGAAATTAAACAAAGAGAAAAAGAGAGAGATCTGCAGTGCATGGGAGCTAGTTAACAAATATTTGTTAATGTCAATGTATAACTAGAGTATAACAAAATCAACAATGAATAACTCTATATACTTAGAGTGCAGAAAATAATGAGATTCTGGATGAAATGATTGACCAGGAAAATCAAATCATAAATTGCAGATGAAAAAGAGATTACAGAAAAGAAAGAAAGGTAGATGCTAAAAGCATAAAATTTGCTGAGGAAGTGAACAGTGTAGTAAAACAAAAATTAGACTATGAGAGGAGACCAATAACTACAAAGCAATAAATATTGCATTTACAACAAATGGACCTGTACATGAGGCCAGTGGGTTCAATTAGCAATCAGTGATCTAACACATGTCAAAGAGTTGTGTTTGGAGGAGCAGTACCACGGCAGAAGGTTACAGAAGGTTACAAGAATTCCAAGGGCTCAGCTCTGAAATCATTACTATTCAACCTTTATGTTAATAATGTTATCAATGCACTCAGAGAGATATTCAGTTATCTGATAATGTATAGCTGGGAAGGATTCTTAGTACTGATGTTTGTGGTTTTCAGGTTTTAAATAAGCAGATAAAAAGAAAAGTAGATAAATGGATTTAGGATGCATGTCTAATATGGCTAAGTATAATTTTTGCACTTTGAGCTCTACATATAGAAGGATGTATACTCTCTTGGTAGAAGTACAGAAAAGGGAGAGAAAAAAGACAAGAAATCTTGTTGTGGGACAGAGATATGAAGGACAGGTAACATATTGCAGATGTCTTGAAGAAAACCTGTAAGCACAATAATGAGAAGGATGGTAACCAACAGAAATAAAGATGTGGTGATTCCATTGGATAAGGTGCTGATCAGATCAGATCTAGAATGCTGCTCAGACCTAATCATTGGGATGTAAAGATGATGAAGCAAATTTAGCATATACCAAACTAAGTAGCAAAATTTATATCAAGTCTGTAGAACACAGATTAAGATATCTGACAGAGAACACATTAACTGCAGAGTTTGTAGACCAAAGACCAAAGAATGTGTGATATGAATGAGCATTTAAGGAGGCAGTAGACACTGTGGAGAATTTCAAATGACAGATGAAAGGGGGGGGGATGAGAAAGGACAAGGATAAAGACAACACTGTAAGTTGTGTAACAGAATGGTAAGAAAGTGAGAAAAGTGAAAAGTATCCAAGCCCTTGTGGAGTGCCATTCAGTGATCCAAATGCTGCAGAACAATGCAAAAATACATTGTGCATCATGTGGAAGTGATATCTGAGAAAAAAATAAAGTACTTTCAAAATTTGCCACTAGGGGGTGTGGTAAATACCAAAAATGCATGGAATCTGCATATCATGCAACATGGCAGGCAGGTGCCAGGAGGGTTTAATAAGATGGAGACAGTATTTTTCCCTTCACTCTGGTTATTAATACCACACCCAGTGATGGCACTAACCTTGGCCCAACATGCTTAGATCATGAAGCAAAACCAGCTAAACAATTGCAATGCTGTTGCCCAGCTGCATTCCATGAATTTCATCGCCTGAACAAATGTCTGAACGGTTAGCCTAGTGGCTATGCACTTCGCAACCATATTCCTGGGGAAGGGGTGTCCCAGGTTTGATTTCCGTCGATGATGTGAGGAGCTTAAGGATCTTCCTCAGCCACAGACAAGTTAGCAGGTCTCGGATGTGGACAACAAGCCCCCCCCCCAGTTTATCTGGGGTTTTTCATCCTGCAAGCAGGCAAACCGGATACAGTCATGAATATTGACCTTAGAGGATGCAGCAGAGGAGTGAAGTGAACCGGCTGCATTAATATGCCAGTAACCCCTCATTAGGAGGGGACTCAATCCATCCTGGACAGATGAGAAGGATAAGAACAAGAACATATGCCAACAAGGTCTTCTATGTCCATGTGCTCTATAATGAATGATTAATCATTTATCATAGAACAAATGGAATCATCAGGAGTTAGACCTGGCAGAAGTTGCAAACCAATCAGTTCACAACAAGTGAATGAGGTTGCGACTTCAACTGTGGAGTAAGCCATGAATAGCAGTGTTGGTTTCTGCAGTGCACGTGCTATATCAAGCAATTATGTAAGGCACATGGATGTGCCTTACATTACTGCTTGGAAGATTCTGCATTTCTACCCTTTCAAGATAACTCTGACACAGGAGTTGAGCTCAATGGACTTTGAAAATCGACAGACATTCACTTTAACATTCCTTGCTTGAGTGGAGTTGGATGCTGTGTGGCTCTGGATAATTTTGTAGGGAGATGAAATTCAATTTCACCTGAATGCAGCTGTGAATACCCACAGTTGCCAGTTATCGGTTATACAAAAAACTCATACAATCCAAAATTCCTTTGTCTGGTTTAGCTTTGTTTATCATTGGACCATTCTTCTTTGATGACATTCACCATTCAGGTCCTGTAAATTGCCCAGTTATTACCAAGAGGTATTGTAATATGATAAACAATTTTGTTGTGACACAGCTACTGCAGCACCTGTGCATAGATTCAGTCATTTTCATGCAAGATGGGGCCCCTCCACACGTCGGTCGATCTGTATAGAAGGTTCTCGAGAACCTTTCACAGAAGCCAGAATGATCAGCCATGTGTTTTCCACTGGATGGCTGCCTCATTCACCTGATCTGATCCCTGTGACTTCTGGCTCTGGGGATTTCCAAAGACAGAGTTTATCAGGGATCATCCTGATAACCTGCCAGTGCTGAAGGACAGCATAATGTAGCATGCACAACAACAAAAACAACATCCATCCCAACTAGCTGCATTCTGCTGTTGAACACATGCAAAGGATGCAGTTTGTGGCATACAGGGAAGGGCAGCACACTGAACAGCACCCATAAATACATAATGGAAGTGAATAAAAATATGTTATTTACACTTATGTTGCTTTTCTCCATACACACACAGAAAGATTACTACATCTTTGGCATATCATATAAATGCTTCCTTTTGGTGAATTTGATGTACCTTTTTTTTTTACCTAAAATATCACTTTTGCATGATGCAGCATATATTTTTGCAAAGTTTCACAGCATTTGGATCACTTGGTGGTAATCTACAAAGCCTTAAACAGGGATGCTTTAATTCTGATCACCCTGTATTTTGATTTTTTTAATGGAGAGTGATATATGCATGAAATGCATTGTCAAATAAAATGATGTCAATGCAAACCAGTTCAAGGAGTGGTACAACAGACTTTCTGGTACCTGAAGTGGTTCTCATGTGATAATAATATTCTTCTTCATTTTTGTTTCTGTAGTTAATTTTCTAGACTCCTCTGGAGAATTAACTACAGGCCTCTTCAATTTCATTGCAAATGAAATATCAATTTTTCAAGCAACAACCTGTCAGATGCATTTGAAAGCTCCAGAAAATTCACAGTATGTTCCTTTTTCATTGACTATTTTTTGCTTTATTATAAAAGGTAACTACATTATTGAAACATGACCACCAGATCTGCTACTAATTTTTCCAAGATTTCTGAAACAACACACTAAACAAATACAATCTACGCTGTAAGTTGATGATTTCAAATTTTTCTACTACTGTTATCACCATCATTATACAATGGCACTAAATAATCTTCTTTCCACTCTGGGACACTCTTCCAGATGCAAGAAGACTTTCACTGAACAACCAAGTCAGCGGCATTATCAGTTCCTGCACAATCCCTTAAGCTATGTGAAGTCTTATCCAGCCCTACCTTACTATTGACATTCAGAGAACTTAATATTCTAAATTCACTAATTTCATTTACTATCAATCTCTCAGTCCTCTTTGCTCCTCTGAGAATGAAACCGACTTCACCAGAATGAGATACCCTGATACTGTGATCATTAATCAGCTGCTATTTCATTTGCTTACTTACTTACTTGACCACCTCATTTAATCATAGCAAGTCATTTGTCCATAGCCATTTCTCTTTCTATTGGCCAGAAAATAACTGTTTGGGATTTTTATTACATTGTAGTTAACTTTTCTGCTCAAGACACTTACTTCTCCCCTGTACAAATGCTGACACTATAAATCCCAAATCTAACCCAATCGTGAAAAATTAATCAAACATTTGGAATAATACACCAAAATCCTCTCTAAGAATGCTTATGCTTGTTGAATAACATCAAGCTTATGCTTGGTGTTATTCAGAAAAGGAAAGTCTGATAAGTAATTACTCTTCTTTCTCTCTCACAGATTTACATGAATTACTCTTTCACAAATGTTTTTATAGGTATTTTCATGGGCAATGTTCTGTTGAGATAGCCACCATCTTTTCTCCAATATTCTTCTAACAACATGAGCTGCTACTTTTCAATATCAACTTATCACCCATTCTAAAATATAGTAAACCAATCTCTCTTCCTCTTCTTTCATTCTTTCTATCTCTTTTCTTTGGAACAGCTTTCTTCTGTCTTTCACAAAGACCTTCAACTGTTCAATAAATACATCAAATTGCCTACACATACAAACTAAAATGGTATAGGTTTCACATTTTATCGTTTGTAGGTTTAATATAGAAAAAAAAATTCTAGTCTTTGTAACATATCAAGTAAAACATTCAAATTCATTCAATATTGAGTAAAACATTCCAAAGAATAAAAAACAACATTAGCAGTTTACCTTCATCAAGAGACTCCATTGATACAGAATTGAGCTCTGTTGCACTGAAAAATACAATATATATATATATACACACACACACACACACACACACACACACACACATACACATTTTAATATGAAACTTTCTGTAATAATAAAAAAATGAAATAAATATTCCTAGATAACAAAAATATATTAGTGGAGTGTTGTGACTCTGAAAGACACACATGCTACTAACTCATCCTGAATGCTGTGATACCATCAGCATAAGATAATATAATGAGATAAGTAACATTTAACACATTTGTGCCAGTCAGTGTCTGCATGTATGTGAATCTCGTGGGAACATACACTAAAGCTGCTTCTGCATTGGAGTTGAGACCTATGATTGCAGTACTACTACTAACAGTATTTCATGTGGCAGTGAGTTTGAAGCCATCTGGTGTGAGGTGGAATCTAATAAGATCAATTACATAGTGGGGTGTTGTTACAGACTTGGTGGATTGGTTGCTAGTGATGAAGAAATGCATCACAAAATAGAAAGATGAGTGTGAGAAGAGTAATCATAATGGGAGACTTTAATTATACAAATATTGATTGGGTAGCAGTAGAATCTCATGAGAAGAATGAAAATGCATTTATTGAGCTGTTGCAGAACAACTTCCTCAAGCAGCATGTGACAGAAGGGACTTGAGGTCAAGGAGTTAGATTTGATTACACTGTCAAATTTCAGTTAAAGATCTAAATATTATGAAATATTTCATTAATATTTCATAAATATTAATGAAAAGAAACTGGCTCGGCATGCTAGACAACCCACAAGAATTCTATTGATATGCTGTAAGTAAAAGAAATAATGAATATGAAAGAATAACTCTTCTAAATGCAGATGGCATGAAGGTTACAGATGCAGAAGAGGTTGTTAAACTAATGAGTGCTCATTTTGTTAAAAGCTATCAAACTGGTGTATGCATTGAGCTCACCGCTACATCTGGATGAAGAAACGCAGCTGTATAACGATGAGGTATCTGAGGAGCGGTGGTGAAAATTTTGGAAAAATTGGTTAGGACTCACATTCCGAAATGAGTTAACAGTGAATCTCTACTTCACAATGAGCAACATGGGTTTACTAAGGGAAGGTCATGTTTTAGCAACTTGCTCATATTCTAAAACAATGTTATTATTGAACCAGACAAGGGGAATGGATACACCATACCTTGAGATTTTGCTAAGGCTTTTGACAGAATACTGCATGATACATTGTTACATAAAATTCAAATATATCCGTTTGGGTTATAGAATATTAGCATGGTTAAGAGGATGGCTGACTGACAGATATCAAAAAGTGGTATAAGGGGGATGTGAGTCTGCAAGATTTAAGGTAACAAGTGGTGTACCACAAGGATCAGTGCTTGGTTCACTGTTATTCTGTACAGTAATGATATTGGGAAGGACTTGACAAGCAACATACAGCTATTTGCTGATGATACAAAGATAGGTAAGGTAATCAGGAATGCTGCTGATATGCAGTACTTGCAGAATGATTTGAATAGGCTGGAATTGTGGGCATGGGAAAATGGATGTCAGTAAATGTAAAGTCATTCACATCGGCATGATTAGACATCCAATGCTGTATTATATTGGTGGGCTTATGCTACAAGAAACAGATGAGGCAAGGGATTTCAGAGTATTAGTAGATAGGAAGTTGAAGTTGAGGAGCCATGTGGCAAATATTGCAAATACAACTCAAAAGATAATTGCAATGCTGAAACGAACATTCACATGTAAAGATAATGAGATAATGATGTCATTTTGCCTCTTTACAAGGCCTTGATAAGATCTCATTTGGACTATTGGGTGCAGGTCTGGTCTCCTGGTTTCCGTTGTGATTCTGATATATTGGATAGAGTACAAAGAGTGTTAAAAATGATATCAGGATTGTGGAATACTGATTATGAAGACAGAATGAGAATTTGTAGACTGCAGACACTAGCAAACAGGAGAAAGAGGGATGATATGATTGAGACTTACAAACTTCTGAAAGGATCATACAGGATTTCAGTTGATGGAATTTTTAAATTTATGGAGGGTGGGGAAAAGACAAGATGGTATCCTTGGAAACTAAGAATGAATGCCACTAAGAAGGGGTTGAGGGGTAGATTTTTCTCTCATAGGGTAGTGTGTAATTGGAATGGATTGCTATTGGATGTGGTGAGTGCAAGCAGTGTGAATGAATTCAAGAATAAGTATGATTGGTGTGTGTAGTATGTGACCTCCCTCAATGAGTCTCTAATTCGCTGGAGGTCTCTCTTAATAATAGTAATATTAGAAAAGAACTTGACATTGTTAGCAACCAGGAATGTGTTAACAGAACTAATCTCAAGTTGTATGGTCACTGAAATAGAATATGAGAGGAAAGATCAGCAAAACAAGCATTCTCTGTTCTTATACAGTACAGACTGTAACTGTCTCAGTACTGTATTTAGTGATAAACAAAGCTACCGTATATTATCGCATATAATGCGATCCATATATAATGCAAACTAGAAATTTTGTTTGAAAACTAGCCCTAAAATGCCATGTCCACATATAATGCGATCTGTTAATCTTGCTCCATAACATTATAAATAATATAATACGAATTAATGAAAGAAATATTTATTTAAAAACAAAATGTCAAAATACAAGACAAATTAACGAAAGAAATATTTATTTTAAAACAAAATGTCAAAATACAATACGAATTAATGAAAGAAATATTTATTTTAAAACAAAATGTCAAAATCCTTTAAATTCTTCTTCATCTTTTGAGTCGTCAAACATTTCATTTATAAATTCATCTGTAGGGATTGCATCATCAGTGTAGCAGTTGTCGTCATCATCTTCATGCTCTCCAATTTGTTGTGCATCATCCTCGATTTTGTATATGATGTGATCTTCGGATCCATCCACTGAATTACTTATTCCACATTTAAGAAATGAGCATTGAATCATTTCAGATGATATCGAATCCCATGCTTCTTTAACCCAGCTGGTGACTAGGGTGATCTCAGGCTTCTGAAAATTCCCACCCTTTGTCATCTTCACCAAACCAGATGACATCCATTCTCTCCATTTTTCATGTAAGTGATCTTTAAATGGCTTATTCAAGCTGACATCAAGCAGCTGCAAAACGGAAGTTAGACCACCCTGTATGACTGCTAGGTCTGTACGTAGCTCACGTACTTTCTCTTTGCTTGCCTCTGTTAAATGCGCCCGGAACATATCCCAGACTAACATGCTTTGTTGACGTAACAAGCTACCTGGACGTATGTTCTATACTTGATCCAGCCACAATTGTACACCTTCTTCATCCATCCAACCTTTCTGATTGGCGCGAACAATTACACCTGGTGGAAATTTCATATGCTTCGGAATTTTCTTCCTTTTAAATATCACTGTTGGCTTTAATTTGGTTCCGTCTGCCATGCATGCTAGAACAACGGTAAAATGCATTTTTTCATGTCCCGTTGTTTTTATGAAGACACCCTTTTCACCAACTGAGTTTACTGTTCGATTCCCAGGCATATCAAAGTACATGGGCGTCTCATCCATACTGCCAATTTGGGAAAGTTCATATCCGTGACACTTCCGTAATTTTATGATAAATTTATGGAAGGACTGCACTTTTTCTTCAAGCTGCTTTGGTAACTTCTGTGCAATTTTTGTTCGGTGTCGTAATGTTAATGCTTTGTGTTCCATAAATCTGTTGCACCACCCAGGCGAAGCAACAAAAGATGAAATACTTGGTGTGTCCTTGAATTTACCATTCTTGAGTTGTAGAGCTCAAAAACAAATTGCATTTCTTGTTACTATAATGCCATCTTGTCGTTGCATCAAAATCCATTCATTTAGCTCTTCTTCAAGTTCTGGAAAGGATGCTACATCTCCACGACGGGCATGTTTCGTTTTGGGGATTTTTTTCAAGACTGTCTTTTTTTGCTTACGCCAAAGTCTAATATTACTCTCTGCCACACCAAATTCTCTCATAGCAACACTGTTATTATGTTCTTCTACAAACTGCATGACACCCAATTTAAATCCTGCTTCAAAAGATGAAAGTTTACGTTTCTGTTGGCTCATTTTCAGGCTAGGTTTGTTTAATGAATAATATTTAAAATGAACTGTGGTTAAACCGATATACCTAACTGTGCTCTATCATTCGGCGACAGAGAGCGCATGCGCACTCGGTTGCCGAATGCGAGTGGGTTTGGTTACGTGGGCATTAGGTAGTATATACTGTGTGTGTGCAAGTTTAATAAGATGTTATATTTTTTAGGATCCGCATATAATGCGAACCCCTAACTTTAAGTAGTATTTTTTACCATAAATGTTTCGCATTATACGTGATAACATACGGTAGTTTCTTGCCTTCTTCCTCATTTGCTTTTGTTAGTGCCTGCACATACCATGTTAGTGCCTACACATACCATATTTTTATGTTCCTGAAGATGGCAACGTAATGTTACCGAAATATTGAAATTATTCATTAAAGGTGCCTTCAATTAATATTGTTATGTCTCGTGTTTCTCTGGTTTATTTTATTATATTTTATTTATTACTCCTCCTACTCTTTAGTTCCCTATTTTGTATTATCTTTATTTTGCTCCAGTCGACTGCAATATTGTTATATCTCTTATCTAGCCCTTGTTACATCTTGTACCTTCTTTTTATTCTTTATTTATTACTATTATTATCCTATATTCCTGCATACCAGAAATTTCGTTTCCGTCAGATTTGTTTTAGAATGACTGCGCCAGCCAGTAACTAATTCCTGATACTTATTTGATTATCTTGGTAACATTAGTTAACATAGGGATCACATGGTGAGCAGTCGTCGCTTCCCTCTCTACCTTGCATGAAATGTTCTCCCTCACTCACACAGGTCCGAACATTCTTTATAAGTGGTAGGTCAGTCTCAAAACAACAGAACTTATAAACTTTGGTTTAAAAGAATACATTTATTATAGCACAAGAAAAGATACACATTCGATTAGACATTCTAAATATACTTGAAATAATAACTTCATTACTAAATTACCTGCTTGTTCAGAATTGAAAGTCTGAATCCCCCCCCCCTTTTTAGATTAAGTGATCCAAAATTTCATTCTCTAAGCTTAAGTATTTCAATGGGATATCTCTGCATTAGAATTAAGCTCAAACTCAATCCATCTTTACAGAATTAATCAATACTCATTCCATATGTACAATTGTAAGTAAGGTTTACACATGGCATATCAAATTCACACTATTTTAAACTCTAACATGGGAGACAAAGTTCAACTCTGTAAAGTTTCTATGCCCCACACTTTAAGTGTAAGTCAGGCTAACAATCAATACTACAGTTATCAGCTTCTTCCTAACAAACGGTTCAAAAGTTATGATCCTTTTTTGGCACAATTTTAGAATAGCACGAGTCTTCTGACACAGACAATTAGTCCAACACAGTCACTGAGGCACTATGAGCAAACAAATGCATGGAACTCTTCAAATCCTTGTCCCCCTTTTCTTCTTTAAATTTACAATTATATAAGATAGATAAAAAGGTTGTACTTTACCATCTTGTCTTTATTAATGAGGTTTCCGTGACTTCCCCACACTTTCATTTCGGATATGGCAAGACTTCCGTATTCATTAGCCACTTGCTTCTATGGCTGCTGCGACTTACTTATTTCTTCTTCGAAGGTTGTCCTTTGCTGTCTTTACATTGGTGTGGTTTACCAATGGCTCCTTATTGAAAATCTGGCTTCATTCCACAGGTAGCTTTGTTCGTCTCGGTTATAACGGCAACCGGGAGATAGTTGCTGGTCACCGGCGACAAGCTTCCTCAGCCATCCAGGCTCAAACGGGAACACAGGAACAGAAAAAAACAAGCGAGCATTTGAACCAGGCGCCGCTCCTTATATCTTCCTCACAAGTGCCCTCTCTCATTGTCTACGTCATACACTTAGCTATAGCCGATTGGTTACTTTAACTCTGGACTGTTTAACATGGTTCTAAAACACAGTTTTTCTTAGCTTATTTTACAACAATAAGTTTAGTCGAGTTGACATACCTTTGGATCATAATATGCACAGTACTGTTGACATACCCTTGGAAGTATAAGCATGTCCTTTCCTTAAATTTCTATTCTCTCATGTTGGGTCAGAAACAAATGGCCTACGAATAGTGGGTCAGTTATTTCCGACACAACAATATCCTTCATGTGCGTTGTTAATTCCGTAAGCTAATTACCAGTTAAGAAAATAACTATTTATTCACTTATTGCTGATATTTCGCTGGTATTCTATCCAGCATCTTCAGAGCAAAAAAAACAGTTTTCACAGTACAACCACAATCTGGTATAACAATGGGACTAGTTTGAACAATTGTAATATAATAAAGTCCTAATTAGGTGCCATCTATGTTGAGAAAAAAAAAAACAGAGAGTGAAAGAGAAAGCAGGTATTAATTTGGTCTTAAGATGACTGTCTCAAAAATCTTTGGCAAATTTACAGCCATACTTGTTGAGGTTTGGAGTATGTTTCAAAGCTCTGATGATTCCAGGAACAACCTCTCTGACTTGTAAAACTTCTGTGCAGCACTTTTGTTTTTTGCCAATCAATCCTGTGCACGGGGGTGGCATGGGATAGGACAGGGTAAGGGCAGATAAAGCATGGTCTGCTAGACCTGATTTGCCATAGCAATAGTACCGGATATATATTTTTTATTTTCACTGAGGTGGATGTCCACAGTTCTACCTATCTGTTCATAATAGGCTTGATGACACAAACAAGGCACTTTATAGCTCCTGGATGTGATAAAGGAGAGATTCTGTCCTTGTGTGAATGGATGAGAGCTGCCAATTTCTCATACAGTTTAAATACAGTGTGCAGTTGGTGTTTGTTAAGCACTCTATATATCTCTTCAGGTGTGCCTTTAATATATGGGATGGTGACAGTTTTGTTGTAGTCTTCTGTGGTAGACAGCAAGGGGGGATTTCTGGGGAGCATTTAGTAATTTGTCTATCTTATGGGGATTATAGCAATTGGCCAAGAAGCTGTATATAGAAATAGACAACAGAATCAGCAAAGCTGGTATGGTGGGAAGTCAACTGAATAAATTCATATGGAATAAGAGAGAAATTAGTTGGAACACTAAATTAGCTGTATACAAGACAGTGTTCAAACCAGTTTTAACTTATGGATCTGAGAGCTGGGTCAGAAGTAAAACACTTGACCAAAGACTAGAGACCACAGATATGAGAGTCCTGAGAAAGATTATAGGCGTGAACAGATGGCATCAATGGCAGTATCATATTAAAAACGAGGATATTAGGAAAGATCTTGACATTGTCAGCATCCAGGAATGCGTTAGCAGAGCTAATCTCAGGTGGTATCGTCACTTAAATAGAATGGGCGAGGAAAGATTAGCAAAACAAGTGTTCTCTGCCAGGTTGGCAGCAAAACGACCCAGAGAAAGACCAAGATATAGGTGGATTGATACGGTACAAAGTGCCTTAGACGATAGAAATATAAGATCTGATAATGTTGGAGTCTTGACAAGTAACAGACTGATTTGGAGGAAAATTGTAGATAGGAAATTAATAATGATGTAATTTTTTTCATGTAGTACTATATCCTGTACACCCCTTGAGGGTACATGGCAGGAATTTGATGATGATGATGCTGCTGTGACGTAAGTGAATGAGTTCAGCAGTGAGAGCAATGTCATCAGAACAAATCGAAGCTATGTGGGTTAGTGTTTTTAGAATACCATATTGTTTAGATGGGCGATGGTGTGATTGTTTGTGTAAATATCTCCCTGTATGTATGGGTTTTCTATAAACCGAGAATGATAAGGAACCATTTGGAAGATGTCTGATTAGTGTATCCAGGAAGGGAAGATAGTCATTAGTTTCTATTTCCATCGGAAAGTGGATTTTTGGGTGCTGGCTATTTAAATGCACTAAGAATAGAATGTATCCAATGTGTCTGGGCCATGGGCCATGTGGCCAAATAGCAAACACATGATCAACATAGCATAGCCATAGCCTTGGTTTGAGTGTGGCTGTATTGATAGCTAGCTTTTCCAAGTGTTCTATGTGGAAGTTGGCTAAGGGAAGGAGAGGGGGGCATAGCTGTCCCATCTAATTTTTTGTATATTTTTCCTTTCCATGTAAAATAACCTGCTTGTGCTGTGAATTTAAATAGTTGAAATATATTAGGGAGAAATTGTGACTTTAATAAATCAAAGTTTCAATTAATGGCACATTTGTGAATAGTGAGGTGATATCAAACCTCACCATTATGTCTGAACTTTATAAGGTATGGTTTTCTAAAATACTTTTTAGGTGGGTACAATTTTTAACAAAAGAGGGAGAATGCCATATCTCAGTTAACTTCATGAACTACAGCATTGCTTTTCATTACCCCCCCCCCACACACACACCCAGGACCTGGGTGACAGCAAGTCTAGCAGGTTTGAATGCAGGACTGTTTATACTGTCCATAATAGAGCGTAAGGGTGTGCCTTGTTTGTGAATTTTTGGTGCTCCATATATCCTGGTTGTTGTTTTAACGTGGAAGAGCTTGTTTATTAACTGTTTCTTTAGGCCAGGAAGTGACTTTGCTCAATAATTTGCCCACCTTATTCTTTTGCGAGTTGGTGGGATCTCGATCTATAATTTGGTATGTTGACTAATCTTGGAGAAGTGTGTGCATTTTGCTTTCATATTCTGTTGAAGTCATCACCACAGTTGCATTCTGTTTGTCTGCTTCGGTTACGATAATCTGGTTATTATTGTGTAGCTCTTTTAGAGCAATGAGAGATCGTCATGTGAGATATTATTTTTGGGAGGCTTAGAATGGATTAGGATGTTTTCCCCATCTAACCAAATGTTATTGGCTGTTACTGTAGGCAGGTCATATATTCCTAGTTCAATGGAAACTATTATTTTGGCTTTTGGAACTTTTGCAACTATGCACCGTATTTAAACTGTATTAGAAATTGGCAGCTCTCATCCATTCACACAAGGACAGAATCTCTCCTTTATCACATCCAGGAGTCTATGAACTGCCCTGTTTGTGTCATCAAACCTATTATAGACAGATAGGAAGAACTGTGGACATCCACCTCAGTGAATATAAAAAATATATATCCAGCACTATCGCTATGGCTCAAGTCTAGCAGATCATGCTTTAGATACCCCTCTACATAGGATTGATTGGAAAAAAATAAAAGTGCTGCACAGAGAGGTTGTTCCTGGAATCAATGGAAGCCTTGAAACATACTCCAAACCTCAACAAGTATGGCCGCATAAATTTGCCAAAGATTTGGGAGACAGTCACGTTAAGATCAAATTAATGCCTGCTTTCTCTCTCTCTCTCTCTCTCTCTCTCTCTCTGTTTTTTTTTTTTTTCCAATATAGATGATACCTATTTAGGTCTTTATTATGTTGCAGATTACTATTGTTCAAACTAGCCCCATTGTTATACCAGATCGTGGTCATCTCGTGTACTGTGACAAGCTGATTTTGTGCTCTGAAGATGCTGGATAGAATACCAGTGAAATATCAATAAGCAATAAACAAAATAAGAAATGCCTTATGTGGGATTTGAACTTGCAGCTTTTTGCAGACCATCAAGGCCTGATTCATAAGTTTAAAACACCAGAAAATAACTGTTTATTTTTTCAAAGCTGCAAGTTCAAAACACCAATTTTAATTTATGAATCTGAGAGTTAGGTTTGAAATAAAATATTGAGTAAAGACTGTACAGCCACAGATATGAAAGTTTCAAGAAACTAATGGTAATGAACAGATATGTCTTTTCACTTCTCTAAAGGTTCTTACATCAAAAGCAAATTCACTCAACCTGGCTGTTGAAGTCTCTCTACAAACCACAACATCATTCATCTTGTACACATTCAGTGTTGGGGCATTCACCATTCAATCTAATAAATCATGTACTCATTCACCATTCTCCATGCAAAAAATCATACTTTTCATCTCCTATATAACTATGCAATTAGTTTTCTATCACTAACATGCAGGTGTAGATAATATCACCTTTTCTATTATCTTCAAAACTCTGCAGAGCACATTACCTCTGTTTGTCCTCAAATTCAGAATTCCAATCCCAAGACAATCTTAGTCACTCATCTCTCTCATGCATACATCCACACACTTTAATATTTTCTTATTACCCACATATCTGTGCATAGAAAACAGAAATCCAAATGTGGCTTAATCAACACTTTGTATGGGTGGCACTGTCCCTCATTATCCCTATTTGTTAGTAAATGGTGACAATTTTCAGGGAACACTTTATATCCATGTTCTCCTGAATTTCATCTACCAATCTGCAAACACTTCAAGATCCCTTGCAACCTCTGTCAAAGATGAAGATATCAGAAAAGAAACTGACATTATTAATATTCAAAATCTGTAAGCACTGTTAATCGAACATGATATAGTCACAAAAATGAATGTAAGAATAAAGATTAGCAAAACAGCTATTTAAAGTGAAAAAAAAAAAAAAAGATATGTGAGCTGATATAGTTAGGCATGCATTAGAAGATGTAAATGTAAAAGCTGAACAAATTACAGACTGACAAATAATAAATCAATTTATTTAGAAGAAAGCTGGAAGTAGCAGAAATACTGTTTGGGTTTATCATAATATATGGTACACAGTTTTGAAACCCAGAAGATGATGAAAATGAATCAAAAAGTGCTTTACAAAACTAATACTATTAAACTCAAGAAACTTCTGAAATAAATTTGTATAAATGTACCTGCAGTGACCTATAATTATAATGATATCTATTCTATATAGCTTTCGTGGCTTTCAATGTGGCTTTCGTCCTGCTAGAAGCACAACTGACCAAATCTTCACTTTAAGGCAAGTTTTTGAGAAATCTTGGGAATATGCCAAGACTGTCTACACATGTTTTGTGGACTTGGAGAAGGCATATGACCAGGTTCCTTGGGATAAGTTTTGGCAAGTAGTACAGGAGTATGGAGTGGATGGCCAACTATTAGCTGCCATCAAGTCCTTGTATGAATGCCCGGAGTTTTGTGTCAGGGTAAACAGCACAAAGTCTGAACCTTTCACAGTCTCTGTTGGCATCCATCAAGGGTGTGTTCTGTCACCCCTCCATTTCATAATATTTATGGACTGGATTGAGATTGATAGGCACAGCTTAGGCAATGTGTGTGTGTCAGAATTGGAAGGTGTAGCATTGGACGTCTGCTTTTTGCAGATGACCTAGTTCTGCTTAGCTCTTCCACAGATGACCTCCAGTGGACCCTGAATAGGTTTGTAGCTGTTTGTGCAGAAGCCGGAATGAAGATCAGTGTGGCCAAAACTGAAACATTCGTGGTCTTACGACAATCATCCCAGTGCACTCTACATGTGAGCGGAGTCCCACTGAGGCAGGTGGAGATGTTTAAATATCTTGGGTCTATATTCACGAGTGATGAAAAGTGGGACGAAGAGTTAGATACTCAGATTGGCTCAGCAAACGTAATATTGTGGGAGCTTGGCCATTCAGTAGTATTGAAGTGGGAGTTAAGCCAGAAGGCAAAGCTAGCTGTCTTCAATACAGTCTATGTTCTCATCCTCACCTATGGTCATGAGAGTTGGATAATGGCCAAAAGAATGTGGACACGAATCCAAGCAGCTGAAATGAGGTTCCTTCGAGGGATACAAGGCTGACAAGACTCGACAGAATCAGAATGGAAAACCCTCAATACTGAACTATTGCTTCTCCGTGTTCAGAGAGATCACGTTATGTTGGTATGGGCACCTAGTTAGAATGCCACAAAAGAGGCTCCCCCAGCAGGCCCTCTTTGCCAAACCAGAGGGTGGGAGACTACATGGAAGGGGCCAAGGATTCGCTGGATAAATTATATCCAAAACCTTGGGGGGACATGTTTGAGAGTCCTACCAGAACACCTGAGCTTGGTGGCGGAGGATCGTGACCATTGGAAGTTCCTCTTGCAGCTGCTGCCCCTACAACCCAGTTAGGAAAGGTGGGCCTTGAAGATGAATGAATGAATGAATCTATTCTATAGGGAAATGATTATGAGCAAGGTTCCCGTTCCCTTCCTTGCCATACTATATCCTATGACTGTAGCCTGTGTGTTCACAGGGCCAGTTTGCCTGCATGCTGGATGAAAAACACCAGATAAACTGGCGGAAAAAACCCTGCTGTCCATGCCAAAGACCAGCTAACTTGGCTATGGCTGAGGAAGATCCTTAAGCTCCTCACATTGTCAATGGAAATCAATCCTAGGACACTCCTTCCCCAGGTATATGGTTGTGAAGTGCATAACCATTAGGCTAACCGTGCAGACTATAATGGTATATTATTATTAAATATGTATAAATGCTATCATAATGGTGTATAAATAAATAAATATTTAATGATATAATCACGTAATCACAAGAAAGATATTTATTTAACCAAATATTTCGGTCTGGAAATAGCAGACCATCGTCGGTGGTATTACAAGAACAGTTTAAAAAAAATATACAAGCTAGAATACTAACAATAGATCGTTGAAATTAGAACATGCCGCGTGAATATTTGGTTAAATAAATATCTTTCTTGTGATTACGTGATTATATCATTCAGTCTTATGTCGCAAGTATCCTTAAAACAACAAATAAATATTTAACAATTTAACTTGATGTATATGTGTTTACAGTTTGAAATAAAAAATAATCTATATAATTAAGTTATTAAAAAACAACTTTAACATAGCTTACCAGGTATTTAAATCCTCTGATGCATCAGCTTCTTTTTCTTCACTGATTACTTTACTGCAAAAATTTAAATAGAAAGAATTCAGTGAAGTGTAAGTTATAAACTAACATATGCAATAGGAAGACTTTCTTCACTATAGGCAAGAGACAAAGTTTACATGGAGATTAATACCAAAGACTAATCATTTCACCTGATTTTTTAGGACAACCAGATTTCTATTTAACTTCTTGGTAAAGATCACTGAATTAAGAGCACTGCTTTTCTTGTATATAACTGTTAATGTAATTACTACGACTAGCTTGTTGCCAAAATACTTACATTGTGGATCAAACATTAGGCAATACATTCATATTAGACAAGAGGGCCTAATAATGACTAATAAAAATAAATAAATAAAAATAAATTATTTCTTATCCCTTGTGAAGGACAAGTCATGGTTTAGTGATTTACTCATTTCTCACAACAGAGTGATAGTTGAGTTTAATGAAGGGAATAGCTACATGATGGTACCGCTAGATTTTACAAGGCCTTTGACTGGATACTACATGAAACTATTACACAAAACTGGAGCAAACAGGGATGGATACAAAGCTGGTGATATGGATATGATATAGCGGCTGATAGAGAGATACTAAAGAGTAAACAGCAGAATCCAGGAGAAGGCAGATGACCTGTGTGTTGCAAGGATCTGTGCCTGGACTGCTGCTAGTACATAAATAGAGAAAATAATTTGAAGGGAAATATTCAGTTTATTGCTGATTATGCAAAACTGGGCAGTGTAATAGTTAACAAGGTGATGCAATGCACTTACAAAATGATTTAAAGAGAAAGACAGACAAAAAGTTAATGGATGTTAGTTAAATATAGAAATGGGTAAAGTTATGCATTTTTAGATGAAAAGATTACAAGCTTAGTGCTACATTGATGGAACCATACTACAGGAAACTTATGAAGTGGAATCGGATACTGGTGGATAGGAAGTTGAAGTTCAGAAGGCATATTACAAAACTGATCAGAATAGCTCGCGGATTTTCTTGGTTATTAAAGAACACACTAACAAGCATTGATAAGGAATTTATAATTCCTCTTTATAAGGTTTTGATATGGTCACAACTGGATTGTTGTGCACAAGTCTGGTTATGTGAGCAAGATGGTGAGTGGGTAGAATGCTCGCTATAAGGACAGATACAGGATTTGTGAACTGGCAGATAAGAGGGGATGTAGCAGAGATATTTTAAGTTACTAAAATGTTTTTATAGGATTGATGCAACAATTTTTTCAGCACTTGGCTATAAGGGTAAAACAAGGGATCATCCCTGAAAATTGAGTAAGAGTGTGGATGGTAAGGACATCAGGACTAGATTCTTCACTTTGAGAGTCATGAATAAGTGGAATAGGTTTCCAGAATCTGTTGTGATTGTGTACATGGATAGTACAGACATGCCTCAGTCTTTGGACTCCATGGAGCTGTCCATGCAATAATAATAATAATAATACTTCAGTAAGAATTGTGAATACCTAAACATTAACTTCATAAACAGGATGTATAATACTGATAATTAAATATCTTTCTAATATATCATACAAGATTCTTGTCTATAGTTATTTATCAGGCACTACAGAATATCACCCAATATCTTTGGGTGATATTGCAATACCGCCATCATTTTAGGTGTCTCACTGATGGACAGAAACTGCACCCAACAGCTTTTGCAAGAAACTAGAAAGTATGACTGCCATTGATGTAGGAGCCAAATTTTCTGCTTTCAAATAATTTGTGCTTTCAAATAATTTGTGCTTTCAAAGTCATATTCAGCCCTGTTAATAATTGTTTTGTAAATGTTGTAGGCAACAGTGTAGCCAGTAGTGAATGAAGCTGGAGTTTTTATCTAAAGCTACTTAAGATATATTAAGAAGAATATAAAGAAATAAATAAGAAGAATATAAAGAACAAGCCAGGAGAGTGATTCAGTTAGTAAGGGAAACAAAAGTAGAATATGAGCAGAAATTGGCAAATCAGGCAAAGAAAAACCCTAGCGAGTTTTTTTAGATATGTGGCAAGTAGAAGGAAGAATGACCATAGTAAGATGAAGTTAATGGATGAAGTGGTAGAATGGTAACTGCTGATCAATTTATAAGGGTTCTTTCTTTTAAGGTTACACGGTGACACAAAAACACACGTGTTGAACAGATTATTTTATTAATTACTAAAAAAATAAAACTTGACGTTTCGACCCCTGTATCGAAGTCATCATCATCGGAAGAATACAAGTGTATAAGGAACCAAACTACATGCTCATGCCCTTTATACTGGTAAACTAAATCTACTTAGTTAATTAATCCTTTTCCCTAGCCTGACCTCTAGTGATAATAAAAAATAAAATAAAATAAAATAAAATAAATAAATAAATACAACTACAATAAATTGCTAAAGTCCTCATTTATTAATATTCTTCTGGATAGTTCTGATTGTTATATGATTTCTTTCAGTTGCTGTTGAATGTTACAAACACTTCACCAGGCTATCTTCTTGTAGTGGAATTTTTCTATGGCTAGTTTAGGTTGTTATACAGGTTGTAGATGGGTCCTCCACATTCTTGAAATGGTTAGGCCATCATTTTTGTTGAGATTTGGGTTGTGTTTGAGCATTTCACATGACTCTTTAAATTTTCTCTCAAACCAGGTTTTGGTGCGGTGTAGGGACTTGGTATTTTTCCAATAAATTCTGTGGTATGCTTGGAGTACGTGGTCAGAAAGGCCAGCTTTTCCAAAATGGAGGTATTTAATGTGTTGTTTGTGTTCGTCTTGTCTGATTGGGATAGTTCGCTCTGTTTCCCCTATGTATGGTATGTTACATGTGCATTGTATTTTGTGTATCCCTGGGTGGGCTAGGTGTGGAAGAGGATCTTTAGAAGAAATGAGCAGGTGTCTTAACTTATTTGGGGTTTAAAGGTGGTTTTAATGTTGTATTTGTGTAGTGTTCTCTCTATTTTTTCAGAAATGCCTCTAACATAAGGAATGCCAATAGCATTCCTGAAATCTTTTTTGTTCTTACTAGTATCTTTATGGAGGATCTTGTGAATAGTTTTTTTACTGTATCCATTTTTTATAAATGTTTGGTTGATGATCTTGTATTCCTGGTTTAGAGCCTGTTCATTAGAACAAATAGTTAGAGCTCTGTGTTTAAGAGTGCTTATGACACCTAGTTTTTGTTTGGGTGGTGGTGGTGGTGGTGGTGGTAAGAATTTTTGTGTATGTATTGGCCTGTGTGTGTGTGTAGGTTTGCGGTAAACTGAGAAGGAGAGACAGCCAGAGGGAAGGCGTGTGACAAGTGTGTCTAGGAAAGGAAGAGAGTTGTTTTTTTCCATTTCAATGGTGAATTGGATATGTTTGTGTTGTTTGTTTAGGTGGCTAAGGAATGTATTTAGAGCTTCGTGGCCGTGGAGCCAAATGGCAAAAATATCGTCGACGTATCTCAAATTTTGGGCTTTAGACATGCTGTCTCTAGAGCACGTTGCTCAAAGTCTTCCATATAAAAGTTAGCTATTGGGGGGGGGAGTGGTGAGCCCATGGCTGTACCTTCTTTTTGATGGTAAAAATTGTTTTGCCACACGAAATATCCGGAGCGGATTATGTGGGCAAAGAGGGCCGTCATGCCATGTGGAAATATGTTCTGTAGGAGCAAGATAGT
Organism: Typopeltis vanoorti; assembly: GCF_054136105.1. Lineage (NCBI taxonomy): Eukaryota > Metazoa > Arthropoda > Arachnida > Uropygi > Thelyphonidae > Typopeltis > Typopeltis vanoorti. The sequence goes on from NC_143560.1 coordinate 10,681,351, forward strand.
GTCATTGATTAGGACAATGGTGAAAAGGGAAGTTATGTCAAAGCTGACTAATAAATCTTGGTCGTTGAGTGTAATATTTTTAATTTTATTAATGAAGTGTGAATTTTTTATGTAGGAAGGGGGACTGACCAACCAATTCCTTGAGTGCGGCTGCTAATTTTTTGGCTAAGTGATAATTTGGGCTGTCAATTCCTTCAACAATTGGATGTAGCGGTGTGCCTGGTTTGTGTATTTTTGGCAGGCCATAAATTCTGGGCACACAGGCATAATGAGGTATTAATTTTTTTGTTGTTTCTTTGGGCCATGTGTGGACGGATTTGATTAATTCAGTTGTTTTCTTTTTGTTAGTTCAGATTAATTCAGTTGTTCATTAGTTCAGATTAATTCAGTTGTTCATTAGTTCAGATTAATTCAGTTGTTTTCTTTATAAGGGTGTTTCATCCTGATCAAGGTAAAATCATGAGGAACTTAAGTGTAGGGGACATAGGAGGGAGATGGTTTAATTGTGAGTAGGAGGTATTTGAGGAAATAAATAAACTTGATGTCAATAAGGTGATAGAATTTGATGACATATCACCACACATCTTAAGGGAATGTTTCAGGGAATTGGCAGTAGCATTGGCGTGTTTGTTTAATATGAGTCTTACAACAGTGGTGGTAGTTGGCGGTAGATGGCGTTGGCGTTATATGATGAAGGTTGGTGGAGTGGTGAGACAAGGAGTTGTAGAGTAGACACCCTCCCTCGATGAGTCTTTGGACTCCCTGGAGGTGTGATGTAATAATAATAATAATAATAACAGCACAGGTTCGAAGGGAGTGAAAGGAGGGTAAAATTGTTCCACTGCATAAAGGTGGTGATAAGGCTGTAGCTTCAAATTATAGGCCAGTCTATGTGTCTAGAGTTGTGATGAAGGTCCTGCATAGATTGGTGAGAAGCAGGATACAGAAATGGGTTGATAACAGCAGTATTCTCTGTGGTTGTCAGCATGGGTTTGTTAAGGGGAGATCAAGTTTCACTAACTTACTTATGTACTATAACAAGATGACAAATATCTTGGATAGGGAAGATGCCTATACAGTGGTGTACTTAGATTTTGCAAAAGCTTTATAGACTGCCACATGACAAGCTCTTAAATAAATTGAAACAGGACTTCTGTTTTGGATCAGTGACTGGCTGTCAGATAGGTATCTGAAAGTTGTACATGGGGGTGCAGTATCCCAAAAGAGGTCACCAGCAGTGTGCCACAGGGGTCAGTTTTTGGGCGATTGTTGTTCAATTTGTATGTTAATGATACTGGGTTGGGTTTAACTAGTGATTTCCAGCTGTTTGCAGATGATGTAAAACTGGAGAGAGGAATGCACAGTCAGGCTGATGTTAATGCCTTACAAGAAGACTTGAATAGATTGCATGAATGGGCAGGTAAGTGGAACTGTCAGTTCAATGTTGCCAAATGTAAGGTTTTGAGATTTGGTAAGCAATGATGGAATGCAAAGTATACACTTGGTGGGGAAACTTTAACAGAAGTAGAGGAGATGAGAGATCTAGAGTGATGATGAACAAGAACCTGAAATTCAGGGGCCACATTGCACATGTTGTGAAGACGTTACATCGGATAACGGCAATGATGCGGAGAACTCTGACATGCAGAAATAGAGAGATTATGATACCATTGTATAAGGCCTTGATCAGGATTCATATGGATTATTGTGCACAGATTTGGACACCAGGTTTTCATGGTGATGAGGATATGTTGGAAAGGGTACAGAAAAGATTCACAAAGGTAGTCAGTGGTCTTTGGAATGTGGAGTATGAGGATAGATTGAGAGAATGTAAGTTGCAGAGCCTCGTGAATAGGAGGAAGGGGGGGGATATGATTGAAACATATAAGCTTGGTAGGGGTTGTTATCAGGTAGACATGGAAGAGATTTTTCATAGATTGGGAGAGGGGAGTAGAACAAGAAGCCATTACTGGAAACTGTATAAGGAGGGTGTGAGCAAAGGAGTGAGAAGCAGGTTCTTTGCATGGAGGGTGGTTGGTGAGTGGAATGCATTGCCTGAGTGTGTTGCGGATGTGGACACATTGAATCAGTTTAAGATGCAGTTGGATGAGCATTGTATGCAATAGTGAGTATACCTCTTACGATGAGTCTCTGACTCCATGAAGATCAAATGTTGATAATAATAATAATAATTCACTTTTCCCTGTTCATTAAAGATGACTCAGGGAATCTGCCAAACTTCAGTTGTTGATTCTTTAAGGGATTTTAAACAATAATAATAATTATAATATATTTTTTGCTTTTCTTCCAAGGAAAGAAGGAGTAAAAATCTCAGCGATCTTCTCACTCAGCATTATTGTAACACCAAATGACACAGTGTTGTGAATTGCTGAGAAGAAGGCAGTATTCTACTAGAGATGAAATATGTAAGAGACTGATCTGAGTTACCAAGAGAAGAAGTCAACTCAACAGTGTACCTGGAGGAAGAAACAAACCTGAGTGTTGGTTGAGTGGAGAGTTTTGTCAGGTATTCTCAATAGTAGATGAACAATTTACTTTAGGTCACTGCTGACAGCTAATACTTCAGCTTCTCCTCCAATTTAGTAAGTTGAACTTGAGAAAGGGAGACAGCTGGAATTGTGGACATTAAAATCACCAAGAATGATGACTTAATTGTAGGGGTTCTTGGATTGCAGGAAATCAAGATTCAAGGATAAGAGGTCAGAATGATTTTCAGAAATAATATAATTTTTAAATAATGGTTTCACACATGTAAAAGAAAATGAAATATAATTTATTAATCCTATATATTTCACTCAATATATCATAAGCTTCTTTCATGGAGAAAGCAGATCTGGTAACAACATTTAAATTCTAAATACAAGAACAAGTCATATGGTATGTATATAATATCATGTCTTGATCACAGCTGTATAGTAAGTGGAAACACTATTAGAGTTCAGAGATGTGGGAAATAGAGGTATAATTAATTAATTAATATATATAAACAAGATATTCAAGATTGGGTATCCTTTGACAGGAAAGAACAGAGTGTAGTTTGAACAGTTAAGATTGATTGTTGTTGTAAGAGTAATTTGGGGTTCAGTCAAAACCACAAGATCAGGTTTTGATATCTGTGAGTGAGGATCATCAAAAGTTTTAGATTTCATCATTAGTAAAGATATTCCTCATATTGCTAGCATAATGACCACATGACATGAACTAAGATAATAACCAATGTAAAATAAGGAGTGGAAGACTACCAATGGATTCAGCTAAACTAATCTGCATATATATGGCTTGCCAGTGAAATATTCCAGAAATGGAACTGACAGTACTCAAAACATTACATCACTACAACAAGATGACGGGTATTAAAGTAGATAATGGAAATTCCACAGCTCTCACAGATTTTGAAGAACATATCACCAAAACAAATAGCTTACTTGGTGACAGCAACACCTACATCACAGTAGAGCTTTGGGGAAAAAAATAAGACCATTTGTTTAATAATAATAATAAAAATATGACAACTGATTTAAAGTCTCACAAAACATCTACTGGTTCCAAGAGATCCAAATTCATAAACTTGAAATACCTTTGAGATCCATTATAAATGCCAGAGATTCATCTACCTCCAAATCTGGTCAAATCACAAGACATCCACTGGTTCCAAGAATTTACAGGGTCCCAAAGAACTGGAAGTACTTTGAGACATTGTAGATGCCTATGATTCACCTACCTACAATTTGATCAAATATCTCTCTTTCTCTCTCTTTTCTGTTGGCACTTCACACAGAAAAAACAGAATAATTTATCAAAAAGTGTATACTCCATTCAGAGAATGAAGGAAATAGTAATAGAACAATCAGATCTTATGGCAAGTTTAGATGTTACTAACCTGTTCATAAAATCTAGAAGAGAAGCTTTAGATGCTGTTGTCCTGTTCTGGACACTGTGCAAAAAACGCTTTCTTTCAATTTAAGGATAGGTATTTGTTCCTCAGTATTTGTATTTGTCACATAGCCAGACTCAGGGATAACAGATGGACATATAGAATACTCAACTGGCAACCAAGAATAGAGAAAAGCAGGAAGACCACCTACAAGATGGGAAGATCCACTAGTGAAATCTATGGATATAACATGGAAGAGAGGCTCAAGATCAAGGTCGTTGGAGGCATCTTTGTGACCTGCACTCATGGAGAAATCCTGAGTGAAACACAGGTCCAAGGTAATTTGTTCTCAGTACCTTTCTTTGAATTTAAGGATAGGTACTGGTCTTGCTATTGGCTTCACTATCTCTAGTTCTGGCTAACTTATTTATGGCATTCTTTGAAAAGAAGTTACCATCAAAAACCTAAAATTTGCCTATGATATGTTGACAATATTTTCATCATTTAACCAGGTTCAAACAAATAACTGGAACATTTCAGGAACTACCTTAACATTCTAAACCCTAGTATAATGTTTACTCTTGAACTTCAAAACTGAAAGAAGATTACTTTCCTTGACATTCTCTTAAGAGTCTCTGAAGACAAAATACTTATTTAAAATGTACAGAAAATGACCAACACTGGTAGATTCCTCCATGTTTCTTCTCACCACCACCCCTTTCAAAAGGTAAGAATAATCGAAACACCAAGGGAACAAAGCCCCCCCCAAAGAAAAAGGAAAAAACACCAGAAAAATTTCCAAAAATCTTTTCCTAATTAATAAAATTGATTTTTTTATTTATGTTGTATCTTGTCTTCTATTTCTACTCATGAATTAGCGATCATTGCAGATGCTCAGTCATAGGTCGTATGCGATACATAGCGTGTATTCTCAAATTGCCTACTCAATTTGGGCTCCCATCAAGATTAAATCCTGAGTGCGCTACTGCTTGAGAACACACACACAATTTACAGACAAAAAAAGAAAAAAAGAAAGCTAATGGTGGTGGTTGGCAGTAGGTGGCATTGTATGTAGTTGATTATGATAGTAGCGGTTCCATGTAGTTGGTGGATTAAATGTGGAGACAGTGGTGACCTGAAGAGTTGGAGAGACTGGTTATTGGGCGAGGGCGCTTTAGAGTGCCCTTGCTCGATGAGTCCTTGGACTCCTTGGAGGTGTCACATAATAATAATATGCTATAATAACCTATACTTATCTATGATAATTTAATAAGCTAAGCTTTATTGCTGAGTAAAGAATCAAATGATATGCACATAAAAAACTATACATTGTAGTTTTTTTTTATTTCACACATGAGGTTAGTTACAGAACCTAATGTCATGCTAAGAAGAAAAAGGAACCTGCTGATATATTTAGTAAACAGCTGGCATTATAGCATCTTAGGAATATAGTGTGAAATTGCTATTCCAGAGAACAGGAATAGATGGGAAAAAAGAGAAGAATGATAAAATGGTACCATAAATTCATCTCTGGACATTAATATAGATATAGATATAGATCTGCAGCTGATCTTGTTCTGACAAGCACAAACAAAAGTGTAGAAATAATGGAAGCTAGTTCAGCAAAACAGTGCCTATAAAATATACACATAAAAAAAAACAAATTTTGTGAGTGATTGTCTGCTATCTTACATCTTAAAAATTATGGAAACAACTACCATGTTAGAGTAAAACTTCAGTTTAATATAAACCAAAATAATCACTTGACATTTCGACCTTCACATTAAGGTCATCATCTGGAACATATATACAAAGAAACAAGCTGCACTACAATCTACATGGTATGCAAAAGTTAAAACAAGTTAGTCTGCTAAAACTATTGGCCTGACATCTGGTGGGGGAAAAAACCTTACTACATCAAAGCTAGAGTCCTGTTATTATTATCTATTAGATTACAAAAATTAAATTAAGCTAGAGAGAAACATGTGTACATGCACACAGACATACAAAAAAAAAGTTACTCATATAAGTATACATATATATTAAAACAAACCAGTATGGATGGTGGCCAATAAAAGTTGAAAAATTGCTTAGAACTTTAAAGTCAGGGTTTGCTGGAAAACCCTGACTTTAGAAGAAGAACTAAGTGAGCCAGAGAGAGAGAGAGAACACTGAGAGAAAGAGCACATGCAGTGAAGAGACAAAAAAGCATTCATTGGGTGGATGGTAGAGAATTTGGAGTAGATAACATAGTCTTCTGTAAAGAGTCATTACTTCATTGGTAATAGTGACAAGCAATAATAATGTGCAGTCCCAAACACAAAACAATACAAAGGAAACTGCTGAAGAGCCATATTGGTAATCAAGGTTAAGTAGAGAGCTTGCAGGACAATTTAAATAGGCTGACAGTATGGACAAAACATGATAGATATCAATTAATGGAAAATGGGAAAGTGTCAAGTTATGCATTTTACAGAGATTATGAACTTCCCAATTATGACTATGAGCTTTCTTTAGATGATCCTCTATGATGCAGTCAGAAGCTGACTGCATCATAGAGGATCTTGTGGATCTCATATTATGAAAACAGTGATGATGCTTTGGAGTGTTATAAAGAACAGGGCAGGAGAGTGACAGCCATGGCAAAGAAATCAGATTATAAAAAGAAATTAGCTAAATAGGGAAATCTGAAACAGTGTTATCACTATATAGCAAATAAAAGAAAAAATGACTTAGAAGAATAACCTTCATGAATGCAAATCATAGAAGAGTCTCAGATACACAAGAAATAGCTGAGTTCTTAAGTGATCTAGTAAGATATATATTTCTGGCAGACCCATTAGCTCTCTGGATGAACTATGAAATACAGATATCAGATAAAGAGTAAGCAATGCTCCTGACCAGTTGTTCAACAAGTCTCAGACATGCAAAATTCTAAGAATGAGTGGAAGGAGAGCAAGATAATTCCATTATACCAGAGCAGACTAAGGCAAACAGCAAATTATAGACCAATTAGTATCTCTGGTGTGTGTGTGTGTGTGTGTGTGGTCATCAAGGAATTGGAAAAGCTGATTAGGAATCACATCCGGTTTCTTTTTCTTTTTTTTCAAGTCTTGAAAAGGCTCTGATAAGACCACATCTGGATTACTGTTCAGATATATTCACCTTGGTTCTAAGGAGATGAGGAGACAGCTGGAAAGATTTAGGGTACAAGTAATAACCAAGATGATAATTGGTGTATGGAATTGTTCATATGAGGATGGATTGGAAATATAGTCTTTAAAGTCTGAGGAACAGATGGATGAAAAGAGATATGATAGAAACATACCAGTTAATAAGGGATCTTAGAATATAGACAAAAGCAAGATTTTGCTGTTATGAAATTCATGAAGTTCAGGTTCTTCATATGGCATATGTGAAATGTGCTATCATTAGATGCTGTGAATGCATCTTTGGCAAATATGTTTAAAATATGCTATATACTTTTTTTTTTATGGGTCATCTCTTAATGAGTCCTTGGAGGTGTATTCATAATAACTGTTGGTTACTTCAAAAAGAAACAACAAAGATGCTTACAAGAAGAAAAAATTTAGGCCACGTTGTAAATCTTGTAAACTTTAAATATATAAGTATTTTAGTCTTCTTATTTTAGCAATCAGTAAATTTTTCATTGTTTTACTTGTATATGCTAGCCAGGGTAACTGAGTGGAGAATGGAGATGTTAACATGTGTGGTCAAGAGCAGGTGAACCAAATTATCCAGTCTCTAGCCCATCCATGATAATAATGTATAATAGGTTCACAACCTTTTGTGGGTGTATAGTAAAACATAATCATTTTAGTAAAAGTTTTATATTTTAAAATTTTGTTTTATTTTATATTTCAAGTTAATTTAATTTTATTTTTTTTATTAAATAATTATTATTATTATTATTATTATTATTATTATTATTATTATTATTATTACGGGTATCTCCATGGCGTCAGTAGACTCATCGCGGGAGACCCAAACTAGCAAAACAATATCTGTCATATCTCTTCTTGAATTCATTTACAGATGAAGAGCTCACAACAAAGTCAGGCAATGAATTCCACTCATTCACCACCCTCCAGGCAAAAAACCTTGTTCTGACACCTTTGTTAACCACACTCTTCTTTAATTTCCAGAGATGACCTCTTGTTCTTCCATCACTATCACACAGCTGAAACATTTCCCCTGCATCAATCCTATAAAAACCTTTTAGTAATTTGAATGTTTCTATCATATCCCCTCTTCTTTGCCTATCAGCCAATCTCTGCAATCCACAAGCTCTCAATCTATCAATGTAGGGAGCATTTTTTATATCACTCACCAACTTGGTCACTCTTCTCTGACCCCTCTCCACAGCCTCCTCATCTCCAAGGAATCCAGGTGACCAGACCTGAGCACAGTAATCCAAATGTGGAAGTATCAATGCTTTATAAAGGGGAATAATAACCTCTTTATCTCTGGATGTCAGTGTGTTCCTCAACAACCAAGTAATCCTATGTGCAATCTTGGACACCTTAGCAATGTGTCCTCTGAACTTCATCTCCTTATCTACCAATACCCCTAAGTCCCTAGCCTCATCAATCTCTTGGAGTACCTTTCCATCTATGTAGTACACAGTTGGTAATCTTTTAATCCCAAAATGCAAGACTTTACACTTTTCCACATTGAACTGACATCCATTTTCTTTTGCCCATTTTACCAGCTTATTTAAATCCTCCTGCAAACTTTCAACATCAGCTTGATTTTTTATTGCACTACACAACTTTGCATCATCAGCAAACAACTGAATATCTCCCTTTAAGCCGTTTCCTATATCATTTATATACAAATTAAACAACATTGGCCCAAGCACAGAGCCCTGAGGCACACCACTGGTCACCTGCCTCATTCTGGACTCGGCTCCTGCATACACCACCTTATGGTATCTCTCCCTGAGCCATTCTCCTATCCCTATCACCAATTTAATATCCATTCCCATCTGCTCCAATTTGCGTAACAGTGTTCTATGGGGTATCCTGTCAAAAGCCTTAGCAAAATCCAGAAGTACCACTGTGTAGCCAGTTCCTTTGTCCAACTCTGATGTTATTCTATTATGGATAGTTAATAGATTGCTAAGGCAGGATCTACCTTTAACAAAACCATGTTGGCCTCTATAGAGTATCATATCCTGATCCACCCATTCTTGAATTTTGTCTTTAACCAACTTTTCCAATACTTTTACCACTACTCCTGAGATGGTGATTGGTCTGTAATTCAATACTGCAGTTTTGGAGCCACCCTTATGCAAAGGAACCACTTTGCCTAACTTCCACTCCCTAGGGACCATACCAGAGTTCAAACTTAAATTAAATATCCAGGTAAGAGGGGTTGACAATTCATTTGCACATTCACGCAACACCCGAGCTGATATTCCATCTAAGCCTACCGCAGTGTTTGCATTTAAGTTTCGCAATATATTTAATACCTCTGATTCTTTAGCTTCAATTCTCACATTAGGTATTGCTATAGGTATAGAGATATCCTCACTTGGGTGATAGACTTTTGAGAAGTGATCACTCAGTAACTCGACTATTACATCTGATTTTGTCACCTCAATACCATCAGCACCCACTAAGGTTATCCTTCCGAAGTCATTCTTCCTCTTACTTGCCACATAGCGGAAGAACTCTTTGGGATTACCCTTGATCTCTTTGGCTAAGGTCTTCTCATAATCTGATTTAGCTTTTCTTACTATGCTGGTAACCTTCCTAGCTTGAGCCTTGTACTGCTCATGGGTGTCCTGATCGCCCTTCTCCTTGTAAATTCTCCATAACATTTTCTTTTTTTGTAGTTCAAGCTTGATACTACTGCTCATCCATCTAATGCCTGCCTTGTTTGACCTCCTGACCATGGGGACACAATCTGATATTGCTTTCCTCAGATACCCACTGATTTTATCCCAAGCACTGCTAACATCTTTCCCTTGCAATATGTTCTGCCATGGGATGGCTGCAAGCTCACTCCGAAGCTTGTTATAATTGCCTAACCTGTAGTTTCGTACATACCCCTTCTTAATAGAAAAATCCACAGATTTTGCAACCTCCCAAGTCAATACCACATGATCGCTTTCACCAACTGGAGGTAACGAGGTCACCTTACTTATGCATATAACCTCTGAACCAATAACCAGGTCCAACACTCTCACACCACGTGTCCCTTCAGTTACGTGCTGTTTCAAGTAATTATCTCGTAGCAGATGTATGAACTCCATTTCCTTTTTGCTACGTGATATTTCCTCCTTCCAATTGATATCACCATAATTAAAATCCCCCATAATAATCACTAAGCCTTCACTCATTGCACTAAGTTGCTGATGCATGAATTCAATATCTCCCCCTGTACTCCCTGGCCTATAGCAGCATCCAACTGTATATTTGGTTGCGTTGGTCACTATTTCGCACCAGACTGCCTCAAATGAACTCTCATTCACATGTCTATCATCATGATATACTACTTTCTTTGGCTGCAACACATCAGCTATCATCAACAGTACTCCTCCTCCTGTTCTATCTTCTCTATCCTCCCTGAAAATACTGTACCCATCACATTCAATTCCAGTGACCACATCTTCTGCTGACAGCCAAGTTTCACTAATGCCTACAACTTTTGGTGAGATTTCACTGACTAATGCCAAAAATTCTTCTCTCTTATTTCTAATGCTTCTAGCATTGGTATACAAAAATTGCAGATTCCCTCTAGATCTTGTACCGGCTTTAGAACTGATATATAAGTCACTAACTACCGTAGTCCTATGCCGATTTTTTTCCCCTCTCTTCTGCAATTTATTCTGCCTATAAGGATCAATAAATACACAATCAGTGCTAAAGTTTCTCTCTCTTACACTCAACCTTTTCAATATTAGTTTCCCTGCCCAATAACTTCAACCTGTTCAGAAAACAATAACTTCTTCAATCTCTTATGTCCTTCCATGTTAAGATGCAGTCCATCTCTAGCATACAACTGCCTTTTTCCTTCAAACACACTCCAAACATCAACAAACTCCAGACCTCTTTTTCTGCACATTCTTGCAATCATATCATTCATTATCATTGCTCGTCTACTTAACTCGTAATTGTCAAAACGAGGCAGCACACACACTATTCTCCCATTGACACTTTTCCTCTTCACAATATCTAATAATGTTCTTAAATCTTTTCCTACCCGATTTATACTACCTCTCAGGTCATTCGTACCCACCATAACTATCATCTTGTCTGTTTCATGCCCTCTCTTTATTGCTAAAGCCACTTTTTCTATTGTACCATCAGCCAAGCACTCCTCATGCATACCACTCTCCATACCCTTAATCATAGAATCACCATATATTTTACCACTATTAACTTCATTCAAGTTCACACTCATGGACTCATTCTCTACACTATTCAGCATGACTCTCCCAGCTTCATTACTCAACTCTCTATTACTTACCCCCCCACTCTCACTACATCTCATTTCTTCTTGGCCACTTGTGGTTTTATTATGTTGACTCCCAATCACTCCCATACTATTTATTACTGAATCATTCACCAAAGACTCACCCATATGTAATCCTGTTCTAGTTACTTCAGCTAAAGTAATCTCTATAGTCCTAATTTCTCTGTTTAACACATTAATAAATAATACTTATCCAAGCTCATGTTCTGGCATATTTATAACAAATAAGTACTACATGATAGGAAAAAGAATCTCCACAGGTAAACAAAAAATATATTTTACAGGTTGCAGTAGTGAATAAATTAATAACACTACTGGTTGGAGATCATTAGTTATTAACCTGGGTAGTGGTTGAGCATAAGGTTTCAATAAGGAAAGAGTACATGCAGAAATGTACTACAATTAATGCATGTATTCTTTCCTTATTGAAACCTTATGCTCACTACCCTAGTTAATAACTCATGATCACCAACCAGTGGTGTTGTTAATTCATTCACTACTACACTACAATTAATTTTATAAAACTCCAAAATCACGATACATCAACAACATCAAATAATATCACCTTGAAGAAAAAGAGGATGGTAGAGCATGGAAATTGGTTAGGTCACATGCAGAATTCAGATGTCAGACAGTACCCATCTATACAATAAAATTAGTGTCAGAATTAGAGGAATTTCTCTTCCAAGTATTCCATATATAAGATTTATGTAAGCATATTTCAAAAGAGGCTAAAAAAGGACCCTTTGGGAAAAATTACCTATATATAGAAGTCGTTGATATTAGACCTTTACAACAAACAGCCAAAACACACTAGTATGAAAAGAATATAATTAAACAAATATATGATAGCACGCCAAGAAAAACATTATTCAAAATTATACAATTATAAATGAAATATTATAACAGAACACTTGAGTAAAAGATATACTGAAGGAATAAGTGAATAGTTATAATTGAAAGGTGTATAGGAAGATGGTTTGATGCAAAATCAAATGTTAGGCAAGGGTGCATGCACATGTTATTTCCATTGTTATTCAACACCTAATATGAATAATATTATGAAGAAAGTGGAATTAAATGTAATACCAAAATTGGCAATATTAATCTCAGTTCTTTATTTTATGCAGACGACATATTTCTAAATAAATCCATTATGGTAGGATCCAATAGAATAAAATATGAAATAAGACAAAAATTGGCTGAAACACCAAATTAGTAACATACAAAACACTGTTCAAATCAATTTTAACTTGATCATTATTATTATCAAATTCCTAATATGTACTCCCAGTGGGGAAGAGAGAGAATTAAGGATCTGAAAGTGAGAAACAAAACAGTGATCATAGATCACCGGTGTTCCAAGGAAAATTTGGCAAACAGATGGGATCAATGGCAAAATCATATTAAAAAGGAAATGAACATTAGCACAGCTAATCTAAAATGGCATGATCACTTAAAAGCACATGTATGGTAAAAAAATAATCAAGTGAAGATCACGATCTAGATGAATATTACAGAGACTAGAAGTAAATTATTATTATCATCCAACCTCAATGGAGTCAGAGGCTCATCATGGATCCCATATTGTATCCCATATGGGACAATATGGGATAGCATATTCATTTGCAATAAAATAATATAAACTTAATTGTGTAGTACTATCATAGTATCCGGCTTGCTCCTGGAGTACATAATCAGAAAGTGATGACATTAAAGAGGTAAAATGTATAGTTGCATATTAAGAGTCAGGTGAAGAAATAAGCTAAAACTGAAATGGATGAAGAGCAAAGTTAGGTAGTGTGGAAAAGGTCACATACCAGGCAATGAAGAAGTATAAAATATAGGCTAGAAGCATGACAAGCACAGTACAGAAAGATGAATGATGCTGCAGAACATCCACAAAGGAGGCAAATGATCCAGAAATGTTCAACAGGGCAGATGTTAATAAAGATATGGAGGTGTAGTATATTGCCATGTATTTTATGTAATTTTAGGGAATGAGCAAAGAACTAATGGTGTTTTGTCCCTATTGTTTAATGAGAATTTTTCAATAGGAAACATCCAAGGAATGAAGAGGGAAAAATATCACACTTGCACAAAAGTGTTAATACAATCGTTTTTTTTGTTTGTTTGTTTTTTTAGCAATTATAGATCAGTTTTGGTTATAATACTGTAAGTGAATTTTATTTTATTCAACATCAATGTGCTGGATAAAAGGTCTCATATATAGCAATAGTTTTGAATTTTGCGAAGACATTTCGCAGATTGCTTCATGGCAAGTTGGTGTATAAGCTGTAGGGAGATGAAGCAGATAATAAATTAGTCACAAAGATAGAAAACTGATTGCCTATTTGTACTCCAGAAAAAATAATGTTTGTGATGTGGAAAAGATGGTCTGATCTGTAATTCAAAAGCTATTCCAAGAGATATGATGCCTACACTGTTGCTGTAATAAGGAGGATAGTAACATGTGTAAAAATAAAGAAATAATAAAGAGGTGGTTGTATCATTGTATAAGGCCTTGACTGGACTAGACATATCAACAGGTACAGATTTGTCATGAGATTGGTAACTATGGTAATATCAGGACACTGAAACACTTGTTATGGGAAAAGGTGGAGAAAATGTAAATTACACAGTTTAAGGAGAGGGAAGAAAGGAGGAGATTAATATGGAAGAGATTATAGAATGGTTGGAGGCCAAGAATAAATGGCCATTCCTGGGAATTGTAAAAAGATATAGTAAAGCATTTAGGAGCAAGTAATTTATATGAGGAGTAGTAGATGAACAGAATGCACGGTGGGAATGTGTTGTGAATGTTAGGATATGAATGAATTTAAGTTTCTACATGATAGATGTATTCTTAAGTGAAACCTCTTGAAACAGACTTTGCTGACATGGAGGTTTGTCATTGACAATAATTGACAAATAATAATGTTCCATTTTAAATTTTATACCTTCAAGTACTTAGAATCTGCCTGCTGTCATCCTTACAAAAATCTTGCTAACCGAGTGTAATTTAACTATTTCTCCTGCAGTTGTCACCTTCCTATCGTCTGCATTCAGTAAAGTTATTCTTACACAATCATTATTTTCTTTACTCAGCACATAGCAAAAGAATTTTCTTCGATTTCCTTTAACCTGCTCATATAACTGTGTCTTCTGACCATGATGCTTCCAACCTGCAATTTATCATCCATCTGCTCCCTTAGTTTTCTCCTCCACCTAACCTTTCAACCTTTCCTTTTATATAGAGTTCTTACTTAATGGATTTACAGAACCATTTAACTTCTAACCAATTTATTCCTCAAACTCTGAAAATAAATCAGGTGCCACTTTATCTGAACATCTCTTGAATATCATCCATATAATCCTAATTTCTTTACCATTGCTTATTTACTACCACAGCAAATGCTAATGAACTGATCTTATTTTTCAATTCTTGATAAGCAAACCGATGCTGCAGAAAAAATTGCAAATTTTTTACGAGTTTTTTTTCATGAGAAATTATTTCTTATAAAAGCAGATGCTGGTTAATTTTAGTATTTATAGGTTTGTTTTAAATTTCCTGTAGCCCTGCCCCTCTCCCTTTAGGACATATATCAAGAATTGATATGTCACCTCAAGATGGGAGTATAAAATACTATGATAGTGCTACATAATTAAGTTTACACTGTGACTAACTTTATAACAATTTTATTCCAAGTTAATCTGTTATTTTTAGGTCTGCAATATCACCGGATCCTACATAAATGCAATAATAACTACATCAATTTATCTATTTGGTCTATCTCTAATTTTTTTCCCTGTTATCCTGACATAAAACAATCATTTTGTAGACAGAATAGATCTGCTCACATTTTTGAATGCCAGCAATGTCAAGATCCTTCCAAATATCTTCAATTTTCATATGACTCTGCCTTTGATGAACTGCACTTCTAGAGTTTTTTCCCCTCAGAATTTTCACATCTGTAGTCTCTAGTATTTGATCAACTGTTTTATTTCTTTCCCAATTGTCAGATTCATCATCATCATCAAATTCCTGATAGGTATCTTCTCATAAGGGTATACAGCACGTGACAGTACTACGTGAAAAAGTTACAAAATTAGTGACTTTTGGTTGACAATTTTCCTCCAAATTAATCAGTTATCTGTCAAGACTCCAATATTATCAGATCTTATAATTCTGTCTTCTAAAGCACTTTTTACTGTATCAATCAACTAGATCGTGATCTTCCTCTGGTCATTTTCCTACCAACTTGGCATTATTATTACGGGCTACTCCATGGAGTCCTTAGACTCATCAATTGCCAAATCGTTGTGAATTCTGCTTAAGCGACCTTGACTACCTGAGATTAACTCTGTTAACGCTTTTCTGACTGCTAACACTGTCAAGTTTTTTTCTAATGTCCTTATTTAATATCATACTGCCATTAATTCCATCTGTTCACTTCCCTAATCTTTCTCCGAACTCTTATATCTGTGGTCTCCGGTCTTTGATCATGTGTTTTATTTCTCAATTCTCTGATCCATAAGTTAAAACTGGTTTTAGTTCAGGCAGAAACTTGTTTACTTATACTTAGTTTGAATACTGTCTTGTATATAGCTAGTTTAGTGTTTTTATTAATTTCTGTCTTATTCCAAATAAACTGATTCGGTTGACTTTCTACCATACTGGCTTGGCTAACTCTGCTGTTTATTTCCATATTTATCTTGCCATTCACTGAAAATTGACAATCAGAAGTCAGTAATCATGAACCTTTTTTATGTAACTGAAATATTTTACTTGTTCTATATCTCCACTCAGGATGCTGAAATATTGAAAACATCAACATCCCTTCCTATTTTCATTCTCTGTCTTTTTATTGCTGATTTTCATAATAAATTTATTACAACAGTTATTCAATTCAGTCAGGGAATCTTTCAGACTTGTATTGGATTTATTTGGAAGTATATATGAAAGTATAACATCATCTGCATAAAGTAAAGAGATCAGATTAACATATCCAAACTTGATATCGGGTTTAATACCACTTTCCTTCATAATATAATCCATGTAGATAATGAATAACAGTGGAGATAATGTGCCCCTTTGTCAGACACTTGATTTAACATCAAACCATCTTCCTGTACCTCCTTCAATTCTAACTACTGACCTATATGGCTTAATTAGAGACTATGTATTGGTTGATATAATGTTATTTACACCACATAACTGTAGTGTTCTGAAGAGCTTTTCTCTTGGCATCTTATCATATGACTCCTCCAGATCAACAAATACAGATCTTTGTTATATTCCCATGATTTCTCAACTATTTGTCTAAAAGTGCAAAAATCTTAACCTGAAAACCTCTATTTGGCATGAATCCAGCTTGTTTCTTCACCAAGCCTCCCTTCCATAATTTTTCTTAGCCACTTTTCAAGTGCATGTGCGTAAATCTTACCAGGAACACTCAGTAGGAAAATATCTCTGTAATTGTCACATTCAGTTTTATTTCCTTTTTGCAGATGAGTATCATGAGAGCTCTACTCCAATCATCCAGAATTTGACTCTCTGAGCAAGCCTTATGACTTATGCAGTGCAGCCTCTGCAAAACTTTCATACTTCCACATTTGAGTATTTCTGGTCAAATATCATCTACTCCAGGTGCCTTTCCACATTTCAAGCTTTTGATGGCTTTTTCTAATTCAAGTATGGGTATGTATTCCTTACTACATTCCTGTTGGGAGTTTTCTACCACTGTACTGACACTACTTGTTTCATTTAGCAGTGTTTCCAAGTAATTACTCTAGTTTTTCATTTCACCTTTATCATCTCTGATTCCTTTCACAGTACTGTTTCCTCCACTGTCAAGCTTTTTAGCCTCCAGAATATTTTGCCATCTTCCTGATGTTTATTTTCTATGTTCTTACCAAAGTCTTCCCATGATGTTTGTTTAGCTAGTTTCACACAGTGCTTCACTTTCTTACATTTTTCACTGTATTTTCTAAGAGCACAACCTCACGAATTTGCCAGTAACTATAGATATATACTTTCTTCTTTTCCTTCACTGCCTCTTTAATCACATCAACATTAATATGGATGACACATATCCATCATGCATTTCAATGTAATATCAATGGTGCTATTTCAATACCACTGATGTTACATTAAGATTTGCATAACTCTACTTTAATATGCACTTTGCACCCATGTATAGACATCAAGCCGAGTTGAGTAGTTAACTTCCTGGGCCCACTATGGAGTTTTGATTTGTCTATCCTTGCAAACAACCTCACTACATGCCTCTCTGGCATGTGGTGAGGTTGTTTGATTTTCTTTAGGGTTTGCCACTTAATCTCTAAGGTTTGTTCTTGCTTTTAAACTTTTTCATTTTTTATTGAATAATGTTTATTATGTATTTTAGTCTACAGTTCACATCTGAAAGCTTCTCATCTTTCATTCATCTTAAAATTTTTCAATATGAAATTCAATTTGATCCTGCTTAAAACTAAATGGTGACCACTTCCAATTTCAAATCCTCTGCATGCTCTTGTGTCCTGAATCAGTGGGAAAACATCACTATCAAAAATAACACAGTGAATGAGACTTTTCTTATTCTTGCTTCTTCTTTCAATGTAAATTAGTGCATGTTGGTTTGTTGAAACAGTGTTATCAATAACTAGTACATGCCCTGAACAGAAATCCAGCAAGTACTTACCATTATTATTAGCTTTACTCTTTTTTCCTAATTTTTCCGAAAAATTCCCATATGTCTAATGATCGCTCCCTACTCTGTTGGGAGAGTAGGGAGATTGTAAGATCTCCAAGGACCAACTTTTCCTTTTTTCATTTTGTTGGCTACCTTCTCTAATGTCTAAAAAAAAATTGCTTCACTTCCTCCTTAGTAGAAACTTTTGTGGGACCACGGTCACAAATAAGTCTCACTGTCCAGTTCCCCATTATGATATCTGCCCAAATCACTTACT
The DNA here is from genome assembly GCF_054136105.1 of Typopeltis vanoorti. Classification (NCBI taxonomy): domain Eukaryota; kingdom Metazoa; phylum Arthropoda; class Arachnida; order Uropygi; family Thelyphonidae; genus Typopeltis; species Typopeltis vanoorti. The sequence continues at coordinate 10,699,721 of NC_143560.1, forward strand.
TGATACTGCCTACCATTCAGGAAGATTATCTTCATATTTAGTGCTGAATAGTATAACTGCTCCTCCTTTTCCCTGATTGTTATTGTCTGAATATAACATTTTGTACTTGTTGCTTAGAAAGATCTCATCTGTTTTTGTCTTGTTTGTTTCCATCACACCTAGGATGTCAATCTGGTACTTATCCAGTTCTTTTGCAAGTTTCATTTTTTTTTCTATTGATTATTCTTATGTTGACATCTTGAACTCTGCTGATTTTGAGTTGGGATATGTTCTGGAATTTGTTCCAGTAGCTTTTCTACTAACTCTCAGCTCCATAAATTTCAGATCAATATTGGTTTGAACCTTTATTTATTGCTAATTTAAAATTTTGGCTAATTTCTCTCTTATTCCATATAAATTTATTCAGTTGGCTCCACATCACAATAGATTTGCTGATTTTATCATATATTTCCACAGTTAATTTGGAAGTTTTTAGTAACATATTCAGACAGTTTTTAGTGATAAAAAACTATTTGTAATTCTTTGTTAGTATATCTCATTGAAAGTGGCATGTACCATCTACGGTTCTAAACTGCCCAAAGAAAGAGGATTGTAAGTTCAATTCTAGTCGCCGACTTCAGGAACTTTTACTGAGCCTTACTTGACCAGTTCCTGAGTTAGTCAATCTCTGGCATGAGCAAGTGGGTTTTTTGCCTCATAGACTCAAGAAAATCGACCATAGAACCCACACTATTTTCAGACAGTAAACGTAGTGTTAGGATTAGGGACCATGAGATGGCAGCACTTGTTAGCTGCCTCTCTTCACCAGATTCCACGTATAATTAGCAATAGTCTTCAGCCAGCTATCTCTGATTGTCTACCAGTGGAGATACTGTCCCCTTGTCTCTAAACGTTATATAGGGCTAAAACTGCCTTGCCTACTTCCTGTAGGGGAATAAAAGGCATTTTTTTAAACTATTTGTTAAAAAACTTATTCAATTCACTTAAAGAATCTTGAAGACTTGTATTGGAGGATATAACATCATCAGAATAAAATAAAGAGCAACTAACTCCCCCAAATTTTAATATCAGGTTAAATTCCACTTATGAAGTGGCATTTACTTGATATTAAAATTTGACAACAGACACATTGTGGGATGGCACATATAGCGTGCATCCTGGTCTTACATGTTGTTGAAAGTTTTTCCACTTGGTTATACTATAAATTAAAGATACCAAGAAATTATATACTTGGTTTAATCCTTTATCCAAGTGTAAGCAAACAAAGTTTGCGCCTGAAGTATTTTCAGGACTGGGGCAACTCGTGGTGAAGGTGGTGTATGACTTCACATCACTTGCCTCAGTATCCCATAATGCAAAGCACATCTCCTTGCAGACATTTATATGCATTATACATGTCTGCAAGGAGATGTGCTTTGCATTATGGACTAGTTCGACCATTATCCCAATCTACAAAAAATGGGAATCAAACAAATGTGAAAACTACTGCACCACTGCCCTTATCTAACATACTAGCAAGATTGTACTACACATTATTAAGGAAACATTACAAAATTTTATGGACCATCAGATCTCAGAAGAACAAGCAGGATTCAGAAAAGGTCAAGGAACTAGAAATCATATATCTAACATTAGACAAATAATTGAAAAAGCAAGGGAATTCAACTTAAGACTTTATCTATGCTTTATAGATTACTCCAAGGCCTTTGACATTATGAGGTGGATATTTTATGAGATATCATGCAAGAATCAGGAATACTAAACCATCTAGTAACCGTCATAAAGAACTTATATCAAGAAAATTAAGCAACAGTAAGAATTAAAAACTCAGTCCCCTGCATTCCAATTTGAAAAAGGATCAAGACAAGGATGCATACTCTCACCATTACCATTCAACCTTTACAGCAAAACAATAATGAAAAAGATCTTAGAAAAGTGGAATGGAAGCATTAAATAAGGTGGCCGAACAATCACTAACCTATAATACTCAGATGACACAGTGATAATAGCAACAAATGAACAGAAATTAAAATCCATCCTAAATCAATCAGAATGGGAAAGCTTAAGCCATGGTTTATGAATAAATCAAAATAAAACCAAAACAATGATTTTAATCAATGCAGAAGAGATAGATATAGAAGAAATTGAAATTGTTGACAGTTTCAACTACCTTGGAGTGATAATAACAAGAAAAATGGATGTAAAACAGAGATAAGAAGAATAGCACTAGCTAAGAAAGCGATGATTGATTTAACTAAGATCTGCAAAGACAGGCACATCTCCAAAAAGACCAAAATTAAGCTGGTAGAAACTTAGTTTTTTCAATTTTTCTCTATGCTTGCGAGTCTTGGACAATGACAAAAGATGACACTGACAGAAGATGTAGAGTGGGTGTCCTCTCTCGATGAGTCTTTGGACTCCCTGGAGGTGGACACTGAGTAGTGGAGACAGAGAGAGAGAGAGATGTAGAGTGGGTGCCTTCCCTCGATGAGTCTTTGGACTCCTGGAGGTGTCAGGTAATAATAATAATGACAGAAGAAGAATTGAGGTGTTTGAGCTCTGGTGCTGGAGAAGACTGTTAAGAGTAAGACACTCTTAAAATGAACAGAAAAATGAACAAACAAAAGTATCCAAGAACTGAATATCCATACAAGACTGATAAATAAATATAATTGACAAAAGAATAGTGCAATATTTTGGAAACATATGTAGAAGAGAAGGCAACTGAGTGGAAAAAATAAATTTTTTCAGGGTAAACCATGTGGGAAAAGAAAAAGAGAGAAATCCCTCCTCCCAACACATGGATTGACCAATTATAAAAAATCACTGGACTTAAACTAGAACAAGCAATAAGAGAAGCACAGGGGAGAAAGCATGAAATGGCAAAGCATCATCAGGAAGGTCACGAGTCCTCAGACATGATGAGATCCGAGAAAGAGCTTTGATCTTGAAATCAATATATTACTATGGATAACAAAACACAGTAGTTCAGACTTTTATTTCTTGTGTTTTTTCTCAATATGAATTTATGCATATCTCATATTTGGAATTAGTAATAACCAATCCACTTCCTGAAGATAAATCCAGCTGGTGCATTATTAACTGCACTTGTCTTCAATTTTAAAAAAAAAAAACATTTAAATATATTTAGTATTCATCCCCTACTCTGCTATTTGTTGACCTTCAACAACAAGCAGCTTTTCTTATATAGTCAGTTACCCCTCTTTAATGATTCACACAATTCCTGTACTTCTTCCCAACAATTTGGTCCTATAGAAAAGGACCAAATACACAAATTAAATCACTGTTGAATTTCCCATTTGTCCATATTACTCTTCTTTAAACTAGCAGTCATTCAAGAAGTTTATCTCCAGTTTTAGTGTGTGTTGAATACTGCAGGTATTTTCCCTAATCACTGATGCCTGAATATAACATCTTATAGCTATTATTTTGCAGTATCTGATGTGTTTTTGTCTTCTTCTTCATTTCAGTAATACCAGCTATACAAAGAGCAAAAGCATTGTACTCCTCTTATCGTCTACTAGATCAACTGCGTTTCCATTAATACTTTTAATATTGATGGTGCTAATATTCAATTCTGGTGAGGCTGACCTTTTTCTTTGCACTAATTTCTTGACAAATAGAAGTGGGGGGGGGGGACTTATTTAAATGAACAATGATTCACTCAGTATAATAATGATGTTATATCATCATTTTATTTTTGGTTTAAGTTAATACAATTTAGTTGAAAACTACTAACATATCTTAATTTGTTTAAAATTCAAGTGGACAGATAATCTGTGATGCATAATGAGAAAATTAAGATTAAACATTGAGTCGCATGGTCCTGTTCAGTTTTCCACATTTCTTAAATACTACATGGAGGTCTCTTTCCAGTTATCTAGTTTCGGTCCTTAAGTGACTTAACCAAATATTACTATTATTCAGGCCTCCATGGAGTCAAAAGACTCATTGTGGGAGGTCCTTCCTAAGAACATAAAGTCTGTCAAGACTCATCGAGGGGCAGGCCCCTTAAGAAACACAAAGTCTATTATATTACTCCTTAAACTCATTGACCGTTCTCGCTCTCATCACTCCATCAGGCAATGCATTCCATGGTTCAACCACACTCCATGCAAAGAAACCACTTCTCACCCTCATGCTTACAATTTCCTTTCGTAACTTCTAGGGATGGCCTCTTGTCATCACTCCTTCCCGCTGTTCAACCAAGTGAAAGAACTCCCCAGTGTCAACCCTGTAACCACCTCTCAACAATTTAAAAGTCTCAATCATATCACCTCTCCTTCTTCTATCCACCAAACGCTGCAGTCCACATTCCCTCAGCCAATCCTCATAACTATTATTGTACAGTCCTGAAACCATCTTTGTTATCCGTATTTGTAATCTTTCCACAGTTAATTTATCCCCTTCAAATCCTGGGGACCAAACTGAGAACAATAGTCTAAGTGTGGTCTGATCAGGGTCTTATACAACGGAATGATAACTCTTATCTCTGCAGGTCAGTGTCCTTCTCATTATTGCAGCAATCCTCTGTGTTACCTTAACCACCTTTGCAATATGTCCCTTGAATTTCAGGTTTCTATCAATCATCGACCCCAGATCTCGTCTTCCCTACTTCCTCCAATATATCTCCTCCAATAGAGTATGCAGCGTCCCATCGATGTGTCCCAAACCTCAAGACCGTACACTTTGCTGCATTAAACTGACACACCCATTCATTTGCCCATCTATCTAGCTTATTCAAATCCTCTTGCAGGGCTGCTGCATCTACACTATTACTTATAATCCTTCTCAGCTTCGCATCATCTGCAAACAACTGAATATCCCCTTGCAATCCACTAACAATGTCATTGGTATAAAGGTTAAACAATATAGGTCCCAGTACTGAGCCCTGTGGGACCCACTTGTAACCCTCTGCTTCTTTGAAACTGCCCCACCATACACAACTCTCTGATACCTATCGACAGTCAATCCTGAATCCAGTTGACCAATCTGACATCCAGACCCATGTGCTGCAACTTAAATATCAGCTTATCATGTGGCACCCTGTCAAATGCCTTCGCTAAGTCTAAGAAAATGGCAGTATATGCCTTTCCCTCATCTAATGCTCTTGTAACTTTATCATAAAAGGCTAGCATATTGCTAAAACAAGAGCGCCCCTTCACAAATCCATGTTGACACTCACAGATAACATTACCCTCATCTGCCTAATGCTGTATATGGTCCTTCACTACTTTCTCCAAGATCTTGCTAACTACTGATGACACACAAACTGGCCTATAATTAGACACTTCCTTTCATTCCATGGGCACCTTTCCCGAAGTCAGACTTGCATTGAAAAGCCCAGTTAATGGAGCTGTCCATTCCCTAGCATATTCTCTCAAAACTCGTGGCGAAATGCCATTCAGTCCCACAGCTTTACTGACATCCAGAGTACTCTAAACTTCGAACCTGCCCTATCCCACTAGCATTAAAACTCACTCCTCCAGGATGAAATACTCCAATAAAGTGTTCATTGAACAATTCCACCATGTCCTCTGCATCAGTCAGTCTATTCCCATTTTTATCCCACAATATCATTCTTCCACAGTTATTTTTCCTCCTACTGGCCACATATCTAAAAAATTCCCTAGGATTTTCTTTGGATCTGAGGTCCAATCTCCTCTCATATTCCAGTTTCGTCTTCCTTACCATACTAGTCACTCTTCTTATCCTCTTCATGCACCTTCTCTTCACCTATCTCCTTATATCTCTTCCATAGCCTCTATTTCGCATGCAATTCCTGTTTAATATTGTTTGTCATCCGCTTTGCTCCAAATTGTGTCCTCTTCTTCACTCGTGGTATACAACTTACCATTGCTGCTAACAAATATTCTTTCACAATTTCCCACACACTAATGATATCCCGGCCTTCTAATTCCTCCCTCCATGAAGCTTCCTCAAGTTAACGTCTTACACTATTATATTCACCTGCCTTATAATTCCACATATGTTCCAGTCTCTTTGATATTCCTGCATGTCTATTCATTTTCCAAGTCAAAACCATATGGTCACTCTCTCCAACTGGTGGGAGAGATGTCATCTCAGTTATTATCAATTCTTCTGATGCTATAACCAAATCCAAAACTCTTGAATCTCTTGTTCCCTCTATTACATGTTGCCTAAGACATTTGTCCCTCTAGAATTCTAGAAATTCCATTCCCTTATTGCTACATTCATCTTGCTCTCCCCAAATTATACTACTGTACTTAAAATCTCCCATAACAATCATTCCTCTTGCACTTGCCAAACTCAACTGTCTAAACATTTCCTGGTCCCCACCCTCTGTGCTCCTGGGTCTGTAGCAACACCCCACTAAATATCCTGTCTTGCCCACCTCTACCTCACACCATATGCTTTCAAAATCATTAGTGTCACTGCCTTCCAAAATCTCCACTCTTAGAGGACATAGGTCACCACTTATCATAAGCAGTACTCCACCACCACGCTTTCCCTTCCTATCCTGCAGAAAAATGCTGTACACAGCGACTTCTATTCATGTTATTATATCCTCTTCTGTCAATCACATCTCAGTGATCCCAATAATTTTTGGCCAGGCTGATGCTATCTGTGCCACCAATTCCTCTCCCTTATTCCGGATAGCATATAAATGATGTTGTTTCTATACCCAGAATTATCCCCCTCTAGACTCCACTGGCTTAGTGTTACCTGATGTCGTCTCCCTTCTCCCAAGTACCCATTCCCACAAGAGGCCACCCCTTGCTACTATCCTCCCTGGGACACACTGACTTGTTCAGAACAGCAATCTCTCCAGATGCCTATGTCCTTCCTCATTCAAATGTAAGCAGTCTCTCGCATACAATTCCTCTCTGTCCTCAAATGCTCTCCAAGCATCCATATGTTCCAGTCCTCTCTTGTCACACATTCTAGGTATTATGTCATTCAATATTACTGCTCTTCTGCTCAGCTCGTCATTATCATACCTAGGTAACACACACACTATTTTTCCTCTCTGTGTCTTCTTTCGTACCACCTCAAGCAAGAATCTCATATCTCTCGCTGCCCTATTTTGCACCACCACTCAAGTCATTTGTTCCCACCATCACAATCATCCCATCCACCCTTTCACTTCTCTTAACTGCCAAAGTCACACTTTCTATCGTTCCTCCTGGCAAACACTCCTCATGCATCCTATCTTGAACACCACAGATCATTGAGTCCCCATACATTATACCTCTTACCATTCCATCTCTCCTACTGTTTCCATTTTCTCTTCTTCTAGCACTCCCATACCTCTCTCTCATTCCGTCTCTCCTACTGTTTCCATTCTCTCCTCTTCTAGCACTCCTATACCATTCTTCCCATACTTCTCATCCCAGACCTCTCTCTCATTATATATTACATAAATAAAATTCCATAACTTTGTATATGGCATTTCAGCAAACTCATAAAATGCATGATGCCTTTGAATGCTATAACAATAGTATTTTCCACACATTTTGACTGTTAATGCCATTAAAACTACGCATTTTCTTAGTAATGATGGAAGCACCTTCCTTTAATTGTATAGTTTCGATGAAATGGCTTCGAAATATTTGAATTAATAATAATATGTTTAATATTATTATTATCCTAAGACCCCCATGGAGTCAAAAACTCATCACAGGAGATCACTTTGTCATGCACGCAACTCATCATATCATGCCTTAAATACATTCAAATTCTCTGCAGACACCACACTCTCAGGCAATACATTTGAATCACTCACAACTCTCCATGCAAAAACTTCTCACTCCTTTGCTCATACCCTTCTTATACATGTTTGGGGATGACCACTTGTTCTTCCCCCATTTTATGAAAAACCTCTTCAATGTTAATCCTATAACAAACCTTACCAACTTCTACGTCTCTATCATATCACTTATCTTCCTCCTATCCACTATACTCTGCACATTTCATCTTTTCAACCTTTCATCATACTGAACATTTCAGAAACCAGAAACCACATTAGTCAATCATCTCTGGATACTTTCCAATATCTCATTCTTCTGAAAATCAGATGAGAAAATCTGACCAGGCATTATTGACACAGTTCATTGTGTTGTCCTCACAATTTTGCCAATATGTCCTTAAATTTTAGATCCTTATCCACCATCTTCCAAAGATCTTCTATTTCTTCCTACCTTCAACAATATATCTCCACCAAGTGTAAATTCTACATTCTATCTTTGTTTTCAAAATTTTAAAAAACCTTACATTCCACAACATTGAACTGTCATCCCCATTCTCATGCCCATTCACTCAATCTATTCAAGTCTTCTTGTAATGCCACAGCATCTGCTCTACTCTTCATAGTTCATCCCAACTTTGCATCATCTGAAAACAACTGAATATCCCCATCTGAATCTTCCCCAATATTATTAACACACAGGTTAAACAGCAATGGCTCTAAAACAGATATTGTTCCTCCATACACAACTTGTTGATACCTATCAGACAGCCAATATCCAATCTAATGCACTACTCAAATATCCAATCCTATCCACTCTAGTTTGAGTATCAACTTATCATGTGATAACCCAACTCCTCATTCCATGCTACAGCTGCAAGCTGACTCATGAGCTACTCATAATCACCTGCCTTGTAGTTCCACATATACACTTTCCTCACAGAAGTCCTCACATGGCTGGCAAGCACCCAGTTAATTACTTCATTGGAAGGAGCTTTGACATTTCCTTCTTGTCTATATACACATTCACTTGCTCTTTGAGCATCAATTATTCTCATGTTGTGCGTCACTGTCTACTGTAAGTCTTCCTGTTTGTCTTGTACACTTATTCTCTAATTCTCCATACTCATGCTACCCAATTATGTGTACAATGTATAATATGTTCTAAATATAACATCAAATTTCACTGCAGTGAAAATTTAAGTCATTCCATTAACCACTTTTTAGGTTAATGAAATGCCATTAACCTAAAAACCTGAAATGCCATCAGGAAAAGTCCAAAATTTAAAATGCATGGGAATTTAAAATTTGAAATGCATTTCAAATTTCAGACTTGGGGATAATAATAATTAATAATAATAATAATAACAAAATAATAACTCATTTAACAATTGAAGGATTAATATAGGGTTTTGGAAAAATAACTGGCATAAGAAAATAAAATATCCTTAAATATATCCAAATACACCCATAATATAACATTAAAAATATTATAAATATTAATAAATATTAATATAAATATTAAATGACCAATGTTCTCTGTTCAAATCACCTCCAGAGAACTGCTAAAATCAATAGCAGTTAAGTTGGAAATTCCCAATGGTAGATGGCAGCAAGTCAGTATGAAAGAAAATGAAACTGAAAGTAAAAATACTAAGTAAGAGCGATTGATGTGTTTCAGGTTATACAGAGGTCAGATAGTCAGAGAATAATAATTACAATTAATAATTATAAAATGGAGGAATGAAGAGATTCATATGATTATGAACTGAAAGGTAGGTTTCCTGATGAATCAAGGCTTAAATTTGAAGATTAGTAAAAAAAAAAAAAAAAAAGAAAAAGAAACTCGTAAAAATTATAGGTAAAGGTTATGGCATATATACTATCGTTTGGGTGGGCAAAACTATAATTTGGGTTAGAGTGAAAATTAAAGAATTTCAAGTAAAACTAATCTATAAATTATTAGATAAGCTAACATTTGTAATTTAATACACATCATGATCATCAAATTCTTAATACATACCCTCAGGGGTTGTATTAAGAATTTGATTCAGGATACTATGATACTATGATAGTACTACACAGCTAAGTTTAACATTCTGAACTAATTCCTAACTATGTGTTATAAAATGAAACGTTCTTCTCCAGGTTAGTCATCCATAATTATTCATAGTCTCGTTTAAAGTATGCTGGCAGAAATCTTACCTGGAACACTCATTAAAAAAGGCTTCTGTATTTCTCACATTCAGTTTATTTCCCTATTTCTCTTTTTACAGACTGAAAGACTTCTGCTTCAATCATCCAGAATTCAATTTGACTTTCTGAGCAGGCCTTCTGAATTAGGTAGCACAGCCACTGTAAAACTCTTAGACCTCCATATTTGAGCTTTTTTTTTTTGGTGGAATATCATCTACTCCAGCTTGCCTTTCCACATTTTAGGCTTCTGATGGCTTCAAGGATTGATATGTGCTCCTTGATAGCTCTCCTCATTTCAAAGCTTTTTCACTGAAAGGCTCTAGAACATTTTGTCACTTTCATGATATTTATCTTCAACATTATTACCAAAGTCTTCCTAAGGCTTTTGTTTAGATACTAGCTTGTCTTGACATGCAGAAGCAACAGTTCCCTTGTATAAGGCCTTTGACAGGCAACATATAAACCACTGTGTGCAAATCTGGTTAACTAGTTTTCAAGGAAATGAGGTTATCTTAGTGAGGGTCCAGAGAAGTTTCACTAAGTTGCTATCATGTCTCTGGAATGTGGAATATGAAGACAGATTGAGGGAATGCAATTTTTCAAAATTTTATTCCATCAATCCCTCAGTTGTATAGTAGAGAGGGCACCTACTCTACAACTCACCGTCTCCACCACTTAAGTCACCAACTACAGCAAATGGCTACTAGCATCATCATCACTTACCAATGGAATCTAATGTCCACAACTGCAGGGTTTTTTCCAGGAGGAAAAAACCTTGCTACCTCTGTATGAGATCTCGACTAACTTACTTTCAATTGAAAAAACCATATAAAGATTTCTCTCATCACAACAAGAATTGAACTTATTCCAATCGAAGGGCACAACATACTGTTGTTCTTCCAAGTGCGCTATGGAGGCGCTTACAACATGTACAGAAATGTTTGTGATATTGTTTTACCTTAAGAAAACAACTAGGGCAAACACTCAGTTAAGGGGATAAAAATCCCCTTAACTGATCAACCTCGCCAGAAAAAAATAGCCGTTTGGCTTTTCATCTTAGGGCAAACACTGTTTTTGAGCATTTCTGGAGTTACTGTTTGGGATTTTGTACCTATGTGTAGGTGAAGTGCACTGTTTTAGTTTCTAATTTATAGATATTCCATGTAAATCCACTGCTCAGTAGCATTTCCACATTTCTAAAGATTTTCCATACTAAAGAAATGTTCCTTAACATGACATGACTTAGTTATTATTTTAACTATTGTTAAAATTCTTATCTGTTTCAAAAGCTATTATTATTATTATAATGACCTTAAGACCCACATGGAGTCAAAGACTCATCTAGGAGATCCTTTTATCATACACAGCTCATCATACCATGCTTTAAACACACTCAAATTCTCTGCAGACACTACACTCTCAGGCAAGGCATTCCAATCATTCACAACTCTGCATGCAAAGAACCTGCTTCTCACTCCCCTGCTCACACCCTCCTTATATACAATTTCCAGAGATGACCTCTGGTTCTCCCCTAATCTCTCACCATTTTCTTTTGATCTTATAACAACCACTTACTAACATGTAGGTCTCTATCATATCGTCCCTCTTCCTCCCATCCACTAAACACTGAAAATTGCATCTTCTCAACCTTTCCTCATATTTGACATTCCAGAGAAGACCAGAAACTACCTTACTCAGTCACCTCTGGACATTTTACAACATCCCTTCATCCTTTTGAAAACCAGGTGACCAAATCTGTGCATAGTAGTCCATGTGTGGCCTAATCAGAATACAATGGACAAGAATCTTCTTACTTCTACAAGTCAGTGTCCTCTGCATCATTCCCAAAAGTCTATATGTTGTCATCATAATTTTGGCAATGTGTCCTCTAAATTTTAGATCCTTATCCGCCATCACCCCAATATCTCTTATTTTCTCCACCTCCACAATATATCCCCACCAAGCGTAAATTCTACATCCCATCTTTGTTTCCCAAATTTTAAAAGCTTACCTTTTGGCAACAATGAACTGGCATCCAACTTCTGTACCCATTCACTCAATCTATTCAAGTCTTCTTGTAAGGTCACAACATCTGCTCTACTCCTCATAGTTCATCCCAGCTTTGCATCATCTGCAAACAACTAAATATTCCCATCCAAATCGTTCTCAATATCATTAACATATAAGTTAAACAGAAACGGCCCTAAAACAGACCGATGAGACACAACAGTAGTGAAGTTCCTCTTCAGGGATATTGCTCCTCCATACACAACTTGCTAATACCTATCAGAGAGCCAGTCTCCAATCCAATGCATAATCTAATATCCAACCCCATCCACTCTAGTTTGACTATCAACTTATCATGTGATTATTTATCAAAAGCCATTGCAAAATCTAAGTATATTATCGTGTATCCCTCTTCTCTGTCCAATGAAGTCATTGCTTTATTGTAATAAGTAAGCGGATTACTAAAACATGACTTCCCTTTAGCAAATCCATTATGTCTAAGCTAGTCTTTTTCATAAAAATTTTAATACAACTTTAAAAGTAACTGAAAATACCACCATATTAACAGTATGATTGCTGAATGGCACTCATAGTAATAAAAATTGAAATCTCATATGTCTTTCAGATTTCATATAAATTTATCCATTCACTGATTTCTCTAACTTACATGTTAACATCAGTATCCTCAATATCTAAGTCAGAATAATTGTATAATGCTTTATCAAAAACTCCATTTTAAATTGTGAATACTTTAATATTTAAGCTTTATAAGTGGATTTTAAATAAAAACATGTAGAGGTGTTGTACTGTGTTGTATTCTGGTCAAGGAATCTTGGAAGAAGAACATGATAAGCTGATTATCATTAATTATTTACTGTATATGATTTAGAAAATAAGGAATATAATGATTTTAGAGAAGTTATGTGTCTGTGTGTAGTTTTGCAATTTCTCTAAAATGGGTGAAGACAATGGTGCATTGTTTGGTATGGATTTGAAGTGAATTGTCTGATGCAGTCACTCACAGATATATTCATCTGAAAGTGACTACACTAGATAGTCACAGGAATATAGTTATTATTTAGAGTAATTTCAAGAATTTAGAATTTGCAAGAATAAGAGCTAGAATTTTCTCTAACAGAGCATTCAGTGAGTGGCACAGTTTTTCTTGTTGAAGTAGTCAGTGCATCTAGTGGGAATGAATCAAGGACTCATTCAATGAGGCCATACATCAACTATCATAACTTCTCTTAAACTCATTCCCACTAGATGCATTGGCCACTTCAACAGGAAAAACTGTGACACTCACTGAATGCTCTGTCAGAGAAAATTCTAGCTCTTATCACTTTCTTAACTGTGCACAAATTCAATTTCCATCAATGTTCCCTCCTCTTACTACCACATAATGAAAAATTCCATCAATAGATATTATTTATTATTATTATTATGGGTATCTTCATGGAGTCAGTAGACTCATCGCAGGAGACCCAAACTAGCCAAACAATATCTTTCATATCTCTTCTTTAATTCATTTACAGATGGAGAACTCACAACTAAATCAGGCAATGAATTCCACTCATTCATCACCCTCCAGGCAAAAACCCATGTTCTCACATCCTTGTTAATCACACTCTTCTTTAATTTCCAGGGATGATCTATTGTTTTTCCATCACTATCACACAGCTGAAACATTTCCCCTGCATCAATCCTATAAAAACCTTTCAGTAATTTAAATGTTTCTATCATATCCCCTCTTCTCTGCCTACCAACCAACCTCTGCAATCCACAAGCTCTCAATCTATTAATGTAGGGAGCATTTTTTTACGTCACTCACCAACTTAGTCACGCTTCTCTGAACCCTCTCCACAGCCTCCTCATCTCCAAGGAATCCAGGTGACCAGACCTGAGCACAGTAATCCAAATGTGGAAGTATCAACGCTTTATAAAGGGGAATAATAACCTCTTTAGCTCTGGATGTCAGTGTGTTCCTCAACAACCAAGTAATCCTATGTGCAATCTTGGACACCTTAGCAATGTGTCCCCTGAACTTCATCTCCCTATCTACCAACACCCCTAAGTCCCTAGCCTCATCAATCTCTTGGAGTACTGTTCCATCAATGTAGTACACAGCTGGTAATCGTTTAATCCCAGAATGCATGACTTTACACTTTTCCACATTGAACTGGCATCCATTACCTTTTGCCCATTCTACCAGCTTATTTAAATCATCCTGCAAACTTTCAACATCTGCTTGATTTTTTATTGCACTACCCAACTTTGCATCATCAGCAAACAACTGAATATCTCCCTTTAAGCCATTTCCTATATCATTTATATACAAATTAAACAACAATGCCCAAGCACACCACTGGTCACCTGCCTCATCCTGGACTCGGCTCCTCCATACACCACCTTCTGGTATCTCTCCCTGAGCCATTCTCCTATCCATATCACCAATGTAGTATCCATTGCCATCTGCTCCAATTTGCATAACAGTGTTGTTCCATGGGGTATCCTGTCAAAGGCCTTAGCAAAATCCAGAAGCACCACCGTGTAGCCAGTTCCTTTGTCCAACTCAGATGTCATTCTATTATAAAAAGTTAATAGATTGCTAAGGCAGGATCTACCTTTAACAAAACCATGTTAGCCTCTATAGCATATCATATCCTGATCCACCCATTCTTGAATTTTGTCTTTAACCAACTTTTCCAATACTTTTACCACTACTCCTGAGATGGTGATTGGTCTGTAATTAACTACCGCGGTTTTTGAGCCACCTTTATGCAAAAGAACCACTTTGCCTAACTTCCATTCCCTAGGGACCATACCAGAGTTCAAACTTAAGTTAAATATCCAAGTAAGAGGGGTTGACAATTCCTTTGCACATTCACGTAACACCCGAGCTGATATTCCATCTAAACCTACAGCAGTGTCTGCATTTAAATTTTGCAATATATTAAATACCTCTGATTTCTTAACTTCAATTTTCACATTAGTTATTGCTACAGGTACAGAGATATCCTCACTTGGGTGAAAGACTTTTGAAAAGTGATCACTCAGTAACTTGTGGACTTGTGCAGATATCCTATAACACCTTTCAGAAGTTTGCAGGGTTCTATCACATCACCCTTTTTTGTTCTGTTTACCAGTATTGGCAGTCCACATACCCTCAATCTGTCCTGATAATCCAAATTCCATAATCCCTATATCTTTTTTCAACTCTTCTTTGCACTCTTTTCACAGGTTCTTTATGACTTTGGAATCCAGTATATCTGCACATATCTGCACACAATAATTCAGGTCCAGATATCATATTGTATCCAATCCACCATAAGATTATTATAAAATACGAGCATATTGCTCAGACATGACAGCCCTTTAGTAAACCTGCTATTCCTTGCAAAATATAGCTTGTGTGTCAACCCATTTCTGTATGTGAGTTCTTAAGAACTTGTCTAAAACACCATCACTTCAGAGATAGTGGTAGGTCAAGTAACTAGACACTCAGTTTGTGCACCACTTGTACAAAGGGACCATCACACATTACAATTCTGTATATACCATCATGCATTTTTATTCTGGGACCTTTCCAGAGATGTGATGCATTAAATTATACAACCATTTCAAAAGCCTAACCAGTAAGGAGAAAATACATTAGCATATGTGCTGCTGATATCCCATCTGTCCCTATTGTTGCATTCTTATCCAGGATATGCAACACCTCTAGAACCTACTTCACATGCAGCTCTATTTCTTCACCCAGTGTAGTGATAGTACTGTGCACTATATTATGCACACTAGATTGACAGATCATAGCAAAGTGAACACTCATTATTTCAACAATTGCATCTGCTTCTAACACAAGCATACCACTGGCATTTAGTAAAGTTATTTTTATACATTTATTCTCTCTTTTACTTGGAGCATGATGATAACATTCTTTTGGGTTGCCTTTTGGGTAAAAATTTGCCTTTAGGGCACATTTTTATATTGCAATATCTCGGATACTGCTTCTGTATGATACACAATGGATTCGTGCAAAGTTTTGTGATGCCAATTTCTTTTCATACTCCTACTTTCTTCCTTTCTGTACAATACTTGTAACTTTTCTCACACAGAAAAGTTATAATACTTTTAACTTTTCTGTGTGAGTTAATTTTGTAAAAAGCTTTATTTGTGAGGCATTCTATTAAAGAAAAATCAAAAGGAATTTTTTTATAACAGTTAAGTGAGTGAAAAATAAAATTAAATACTGGAAAGCAGTTTCTTTTCTTTATCTCTGTATGTTAATATATTGCAGATGGGATCAAGAAGAGCAAACTAGAACATAATGTGAGTGAAAGACACTTCACAACCAAAAGAGAATTAATCATGAAAAAAGAGAATGATGACAAAGTGGGTGATGAGAATGTGGATATATGTAGCAAATATGGGAGAGAACCTAGTGAAACTAGCAATGAAAAAGAAAGTGTAAGATGCAAAGAAGCAGTGCAAGTTGAATTGGAAGTGATAAAAATGTAAATAAATGTCCAGAAAATAATATCCTTACTACTTTTAATTGAATTCTTGGACTTTTGGACCACACTTTTTTTTTTTTTTTCAAAATCTACACTTACAGAAAGGTAACATGAATTTTGAAAAAGCATTAATCATAATAATGTAAATAAGAAAATGCAAGTGAAATGCAGGTGAGCAAGAAACGAACAGAGTAGTAAGAGGTGTGATGTATGGAGATTCAATGATCCATGGTGTGCAAGATAGAATGCCAGAGAAAGGTTTCTCTGGAGGAATGATAGACAGTGTGACTACGGCAATTAAATGAGGTGAGAGAGTAGATGATAAGATCATTGTGATGGTAGTCACAAATGACTTGAAAGGCAGTGTTAATAAGATGATGAGATATCTGAGGTTCATGCTTAAGAGGAAGAAGATAGTGTGTTGTCCAAGTAAGATAATGCAGAGCTGAGGAGAAGTGTCAATAATGAATAGTATGATAGCCAGAATATGTAGAAAGAGGGCTTGGATTATGTGGATGTTTGAAGGGCATTTGAGGATAGAAATGAACCGCAGGTGAGAGATGGCTTGTATTTGAATGGGGAAGGATATAGGCATCTGGGGGAGTAAGATGAATGGGGGAAAGATATAGACATCTGGGGAGTTCAAACAAGTCAGAGTGTCGATGCAGGGGAAACTAGAATTATCAGGGTGGATAGTAGTAGAGATAGTCACTTGTGGAAACAGTCCCTTGGAAGAGGGGGGGGGAATACATCGGGTAATGTAGAATTCAGTGGAGTCTGGAGGGAATGATGATGGTATAGGAACAGTGACAATGCAGTGATGATTCTTATACTAATGCCAGAGTATCCAGAATAAAGAAGATGAATTGATGGGCTGATAGCTTCAGCTTGTACAGAGATTAACTGAGACATGGTCAATACCCTCAAAACCATTGTTGACATTGTCTTCCAAATGCAATGGAGTACTGCTTATGATAAGTGATGAGCTGTGTCCTCTCAGAGTGGAGGATTTGGAAGACAATGTCAACAATGGTTTTGAGGATATTGAGAGCATATGGTGGCAGGTGGAGGTGGATGGGATAGGATATTTACGGAGCATTGTTATAAGCCAGGCATCATAGAGGGTGAGGAGCAGGAGATGTTCAGACAGATGAGCTTAGCAAGTGCAAAAAAGAATGATCATTATGGGAGAGTTTAACTACAATAATATAAATTGGGAAGGGGAAAGGAAACTGCCTGTAGATGTAAGGGAATAAAATTTCTGGAAATCTTGAAGGACAAATGTCTTAGCAACATGTAGTAAAAGGAACATGAGGTTCAAGGGTTTTGGATTTGATCATTGGTCATAGCATCTACTATCAGTTACTATCAGAAGATCTGATAGTAACTGAGATGGCCTCTCTGCCCCTAGTTGGAGAGTGTGACCATATTGTTTTGGCTTGTAGTTATGAAGATGAATAGACATGAAGAAGTATCAAAGAAAAAGGAATGTATGTAAAATTATAAGGTAGGTTTATAATACGATTGGGGCAGTTCCATGGATAGAGGAATTTTCCTCAACTTTTTGCTCATCAACTGTGTTAGTATGGTTTAGGTTGAACAACCTATTATGTATGAAACATTCCCATAAAAAAATCCAAGACTTGGGTTTTTTTATGGTAATTTTTGTGAGATCAGATCAAAGAAATTTAATGCAAATAAACTGTTTAACACCCACTACAACCAAAAAAAAAAAGAAATTATTAGTTTCTAAAATCAAAAATGCAAAATCAAATTTCTTACAAACAAAAATCCAAATTCAAAATCACAGAGAAAATTTGCCTGGAAAAACTGACAAAGTGGACTATATTAATTACTTGTATTTTAAAAGGTTTCCCCTTGAAAATGTTACTGCAATGAATGAAGACCACGATAAAATGTTTTGCCAGAACAGAGAATGCAAAAGGAATTTGTTGGAATGCATACAGCATAGCCCATATCAGCAGTTGTGGGTGTTCACAGCTCTGTTCAGGTGAAAGTGAGCCTCATCTCCACACAAAATCATCCACGGCCATGCAATGTCCAACTCCACTCAAGCAAGAAATGTTAAAGCAAATGTCAGTCAACTTTCAAAGTCTGACAGGTGCAACTTCTGTGTCAGAATTATCTTGAGTGGGTAAAAATGCAGAATCTTCCATAGAATTTTCCAGGCAGTTCTGTAAGACACATCCATGTGTCTTCATACAGCACATGCACTTCAGTAACCAACACTGTTATTCATGGCCTGCTCTGCAATGGCAGTAACAACACTTCATTCACTTGTTTGAACTGATTAGTTTGCAACCTCTGCAGGTCAAACTGCCAATGATCCATTTCTTTGAAATGACTAATCATTCGTCAAAGAGCACAGAGATACTGGACCTTGTCGACATTTATTCAGGTGACGAAATTTGCAGAGTGCAATGGCATTACAATTGTTTAGGTAGTACAGCTTTATGAGCAAAGCATGTTTGGGCAAGGTTAGTGTTCACTGTGGATGGCGTTAACAATCAGAATGAAGGGAAAAATCCCATATCCATCTTTTTGAATCTTCCTTGTACCTAACAAGTTGCATGATATGCAAATTTCATGCATTTAGTGTTTTACAAAACCTCCAGAGGTAAATTTTAGAACTTCTTTTCTCAAATATTGCTTCTGTATGACACACAATGGATTTGCGCAAAGTTTTGCAGCATTT
The DNA here is from genome assembly GCF_054136105.1 of Typopeltis vanoorti. Classification (NCBI taxonomy): domain Eukaryota; kingdom Metazoa; phylum Arthropoda; class Arachnida; order Uropygi; family Thelyphonidae; genus Typopeltis; species Typopeltis vanoorti. The sequence goes on from NC_143560.1 coordinate 10,718,904, forward strand.
ATATCACTGGATGGTGCTACACAAGTCCTTAAATAGGAATTTTGAATTTTGATCACTTGAATTTTGATCACCCTGCATTTCCCAATATAATATAATACAACTGGTAATCATATACAGTATAATTATCATTCATGAAAATGCATATTATGCATGTAAATATACATATATGTCTGTACATATAGTTGGTGCAAACCAGATGGGTATAACGTTTTACTTACTACAACTTACCAATGTGCTGTTAATTAGCAATAAAAATTTGATAAAGCAAAAAATTCTAACAAAATAAACTGAACCAACCATTTTGCTATAAAAACAAAGATAGCACTCTTCTTCTTGAGGGATGGGAATATGGGACAAAGTCAAGTTCCTCATGCCTTCTCCATGTAGTTATCTGAAACACAATTTTAGCACTAAATATAGTAAATTCAATCAATTGTTAAAGTTATAAAACTTACTTGACTCCAAGTTTAGTAGCTACCCGACGCCACTGCGAATAACCAGCAGGAGTATAATTTCTATTAGGTACGCTAGATAAAAAAAAAATTTTAAAAAACTCAAGCATGTGGTGATAAATATTTCAAAAATTTTCTAATACTGTATTAAAATGAATTCCTGAAATATGCAGAATGTTCTTCTATACAGTGATACCTCGGCTAACGAGTGACCCTGCTAATGAATTTTTAGGCTAATGAAGATTTTTTCGCTGTTTTTCAGATTCAGCTAACGAATGTTATAGTGCATGCTAACATAAAGCAGCAAACATGAATGGTCAAGCCATTCCAGGAGCTTATCTTTTCCATCTGTATGTGTGTGTGACAAAGAAATGAGCTGACCACATCACATAGGGGGAGACCCACCAACCCGACTGAGTTGTTTACGTTCGAGACAGCGAGAAGTGAGATGCCTCATACCGGTGTCAGTACAGTTCATGCTCTGTGTGGCTGTGAGTGTGAGAGGTAAGTGTGATAGCATTTATTCTTTACTTGGCTAAATTCTACTATGGGGATTAATTTATAATTAGTAAATTCTATTCTTATCTAATTAAATAAATAATATGCTATATGTCATATTTCTTTTATATTTTTCAGAAAAAAATTTTAAAAGTGAAAAATATTTTCTTGACAATGGGTCCAAAAAAAGTAAGCGACAAACCCAAGGGAAGCAGAAAGCTGCTCACAATTGAGCAAAAGAAAGAAATAATTTCAGCATATGAAAGAGGAGTCAGAATTGTGGATTTAGCAGTCAAGCATGGCATAGCATCATCATCAATAGCTACAATTTTGTCTTTTATAGTGTGCTTTTTACTATTTTATAAAACTTATCTTTAAATAGTTGGCAGCATCCAGAACAAATTAAATGATTTTCTATAGAAACCTAAGGAAAATCACATTTCGGCTAACGAATGTAATTCAGGAACGAATTATCTTCGTTATCCGAGGTATCACTACTTGAAACACCTGAAGTAGGTAGAACATAATAAGCTACTTGCAAGAACATGCAGGTAGCTTATTATGTCTATATATGAATGCTAGGGGTATCAAAAACAAAGGGATAAAGTTTGTTGCCTTGTTCAATATGTTGTGACTATCTAGTGTCATTGCAGGCATTAGTGAGGCCTGACTATCAGAACCAGACATACTAACTGGTATCGAGTGTAAAGGTTACAGTATTTTTAGGAAGGATAGATAGGATAGGAAGGAGGGAGGCATGCTGCTAATGATATTGGATGACTTGAATCCATTTAGTGTTGAGAATTATGATTGTACTACTAGTAACAGTATTTCATGTGGCAGAGAATTTGAAGCCATTTGGTGTGAGGTGGAATCTAATACGATCGATTACATAGTGGACTGCGTTACAAATGTGGTGGATCAGTTGCTAGTGTTGAAAAAAAAAAAAAGCATCACCAAATAGAGATGATGGGTGTGAAAAGAGTAATCATGGGAGATGGGAGATTTTAATTATTCAAATATTGATTGGGTAGCAGTAAAATTCCATGAGAAGAATGAAACTAAATTTATTGAGCTATTGCAGGACAACTTCCTCAAGCAGCATGTAACAGAAGAAACTCGAGGTCAAAGAGTGTAAGATTTGATTGTAGTGTCAGAGGGTGTTTCAGTTAAAGATGTAACTATTCTGCCTCCGGTTGGTGATAGTGATCATGCAGTACATACTCACTTGGGAAGTGACTAAGTTTATGAATATTCCATTCAGAAAAGATTACATGCTAAACTACAAAGCAGGAAATTATGACCAACTGAGGAGTATACTGAGTTCAGTGGAATAGAACCAGCTGCTGGATGGGAAGAATACCGATACTGCATGGGAAGCATTTAAACAATACTTAAATGATGCAATATCAGAATGTGTCCCAAGAGTTCAAAGAATCAATACGGTAGAAGGCAAATGGGTGTGTCATCTTATTAAGCAATAGATTCATAAGAAATGGATGATGGAAGGAATACTGTCTGCATAAGGATGATGCTTGTTATGAAAATTATAAGCATCAGGATAGAAGAGTCACAACTGTTGTATGAAAAACTAAGTCTGAATATAAAAATAAACTGATTCTGCAAGCTAAACACAACCAACGGGAATTCTATTGATATGCTGCAAGTAAAAGAAAGAATGAATAACTCCTCTGAATGCAGATGGTGTGAGGGTGAAAGATGGAGAAGAGTTGTTCAACTAATGAATGAGTGCCCATTTTGTTAAAAGCTATCAACCTGGTTTATGCTACATTGAGTTCACTGCTACCTCTTCACAAGAAACTCAGAAGAGGTAGCAGTGTATGAAGAGCAGGTATTAGAGCTGTTGCACAAACTGAATAAGAATTCAGCAATGGGGACTAATGGGATATCAGCATGTATGCTAAAAGAGTGTTCAGCTGAACTGGCTATTCCTTTGATCAGGCTGTTTAATATGAGTCTCAGAAAATGGAAAGAATGTATGGTATTTCCATTGCACAAGAGTGGTGCAAACAACGATGTATCCAACTATCGACCAATCAGTATCTCAGGAGTGATGGTGAAGATTTTAGAAAAACTGGTTATGGCTCACATTCAGTAATGGGGTGACAGTGAACCTAATTTGCAATGAACAGCATGGGTTTACTAATGGAAGGTCATGTTTTAGCAACTTGCTCACATTCCCTAATAATGTTACCATTAAACTAGACAAAGAGAATGGATATACCATGATACTACTGGATTTTGCTAAGACTTTTGAAAAATACAGCATGGAAGACTGTTGCATAAATTGGAGAATATGGGATTGAATTATAAAATGGTTGGCCGAGTGGTTACCGTATCTGCTCTCCGGCCAAAAGGCTGCAGGTTTGAATCTGCCATGGGCATGGATGTTTGTGATTTGTGAAAATATTGGTGGTGGTCAGTGGCAGATGGCACTGGAGTAGATGAAGGTAGTTGCAGTGGAGATGGAGAGCTGTAGAGCAGGTGCCCTCCCTCAATGAGTCTTTGGACTTCCTAGAGGTGTTATGTAATAATAATAATAATAATAATAATAATAATAATAATAATAATAATAAAATATTAGCATGGATAAGCAGATGGCTGACTGATAAATATCAAAAAGTGGTATAAGGGGGATATGAGTTCTGCAAGATTTAAGGTAACTAGTGGTATACCACAAGGATCATTCCTTGGTCCATTTCTATTCAATCTGTACATCAATGATACTGGGAAGGATTTGAACAGGCATCATAGAGCTATTTGCTAGTGATGCAAAGATAGGTAGGGTAATCAAGAATGCTGCTGATATGCAGTACTTGCAGAATGATTTGAATAGGCTGGAATTGTGGGCATGTGAAAATAGTTATCAGTTCAATAATAATAAATGTAAGGTCATGACATGCACTTGGGCTTGATAAGATATCCAATGTCATATTATATTGGTGGGATTATACTAGAATCTCTTCTAGTATAATCCCACCAATCCGATCAGGCTACAGATCTTGAAGTGTTAGTAAAAATGACAGTGACAGCTGAACTGGATAAGGGTAATGGGTTTACAGTGATACTGCTGGATCTGGCTAAGGCCTTCGACAGGATACCACTAATCTGTAAACTGCAACATATGGGAATGGATATAACTGATGAGATGGATAGGTGGGTGGTTGATGGAGAGATATCAGAGAGTGGTTTATTCAGGAGTAGAATCCAAAAGACTGCCTGTTCTTGGACCACTGCTGTTTAATTTGTTCATTAACGATATAGGGAAGAATCTAAGAAGAACAGTTCATTTGTTCACTGATGATGCAAAGTTGGGTAGGGCAATAGTGAATGCAGAAGATGTCAAAATCTTGCAGGATGATTTGGATAGATTAAAGTTCTGGGCTAAGGAGAATGGATGGCAATTTAATGTGACAAAATGTAAGGTTATGCATTTTGGGGTGAAAAGATTAGCAGCAGTATACCACATTGCTGGAACAGTACTCCAGGAGATTGATGAGGCCAGGGACTTGGGAGTGTTGGTGGATAGGGAGATGAAGTTTAGGGGACATTGCAAAAGTGGCCAAATCAGCTCATCAAATCATTTGGTTGCTGAAAAATACTTTGATGAGCAGAGACAAGCAAATTATTGTTCATCTGTACCGAGCCTTGATAAGACCTCATCTCGGCTACTGTGCCCAGATTTGGTCACCTAGGTTTCTTCTTGATGGGGAGGAGGTGGAGAGGATCCAAAGGTGAGTGACCAAGATGATAGCAGGTCTATGGAATGAACCTTATGAGAACACGTTGAAGATTTGTGGGTTGCAGAAACTGATTGATAGGCGGAAAAGCGGAGATATGATTGAGACATTCAAATTGCTGAAGGGTTTCTATAGGATTAATTCAGAGGATATTTCTGAGATCAAGACTGGTGGTGGGAGAACTAGAGGACATCTATGGAAGCTGGGCAAGAGTGTGGTTAGCAAGGGTGTTAGAGCTGGGTTCTTTACTTTTAGAGTGGTAAATGAGTGGAATAAGCTGCCAGAGTCTGTTGTGGGTGCTATGACAGTGAATGAGTTCAAGGCAAGGTATGATAAATACTATGAAAATGTCAAATAGTTGTGTGGACATGATGTTTTGGGCCTCCCTCGATGAGTCTAAGGACTCCCTGGAGTCGCCCGTAATAACAGTAATAATAATAAATAGCAAGTTGAAGTTCAGCTTGCTATTTGTGTATACAGAAAAGACTATATGCAGCTCCACAGATAATTGCAATGCTTTAATGAACTTTCCAATGTAAAGATAAGGATGTTATTTTGTCTCTGTACAAGACCTTAATAAGACCTCACTTGGACTGTTGTGTGCAGGTCTGGTTCTCCAGATTTCCATTGTGATTTTGATGCAGTGGAGAGAGTGCAAAGGAGAATGCTAAAATGATATCAGGATTATGGAATACTGGTTATGAAGCAGATTGAGAATTTGTTTCTGAAAAGGTCATACAGATTTCAAATGATGGAATTTTTCATTTTATGGAGGGTGGGGAAAGGACAAGAGGGCATCCTTGTCCTTTCCCCTGAGAATGAATTCCGCTATGAAGGGGGAGCTAGTTTTTTCTCTCATAGGGTGATACGTGAGTGGAATGGATTGTCATTGGATGTGGTATGTGCAATCAGTGTGAATGAATTCAAGAATAAGTATGATAGCTGTGCGTGTAGTATACGTGGCCTCCCTCGATGAGTCCTTGACTCCCTGGAGGTCTCTCTTAATAATAATAATAATATATGATGATGATAATGATGATCAGCCTGTTTTCTATCCACTACAGGGTGAAAGTCTTTCCCATTGCAGGCGGGTTGGATCTACTTCTCCCATGGTGACCCAGCCTTGGATGGATGAATGAATGAATGTATGAAGGTGGAAGACAATCACAAACATCCATACCTAGGCAGGATTAACTCACAGCCTCTTGGCTGGGGAGTGGATACACTAACCACTCAGCCAACCAGACCAGCTTAATAATAAAATTATGAAGTTGTGTAATGTTGGTCAATTTTGTGAGATCAATATATGTATGCATGTAGGTGCATTGTAAATCTGTATATGTGTGCACATGCATGTGCAGATACATGCAGATTTAAAATGCACCTACCCACCTACCTTACTGCATGAAGACTTGATCATATCTTGGTTGCCTTGTATTAACAGATGTCTGTTATAAATAGTGCACTCAACATAACAAAACAGATAATTATTTGATATGAAATATGATGCCAGAGCATACTAATGAAGTACTGTACTGAGTCATCTGCATGTTCTTAGAATTACTCCTGAATGATCTGGGATTTGTGACATGACATTATCTTGCTGGAAGGAACTGGGAACATAAAGGATGTACTTAGTCAAAAATGTTCAAGCAGGCTGTGACTTTCAGATGGTGTTCCACGTGTATCAGTAGACCTAGCAAGTGTAAAAAACTCATACACCCTTCCCTACCATCAGTCTACAGTACTACTGTCTTTCATGACTTACATTTCACGGTATTAACAACACCACACACAATTTTTTCAAAGAGATGTTTTATTAACTGCTAATATTTCGCTGATTTTCAACTCAGCATCATCAAAGCACAACACACTTGTACACGCGACAGTGAGTGAGCGAAACTACAATTGCAACGGACAAAAGATCTAAAGTCTTATTTTTGGTGCCCTCTAATGAACAACAACAACAAAAAAAAAATCAGTGAACTATTAGCAGTTAATAAAACATCTCTTTGAAAAAATTGTGTGGTGTTGTTAATACCATGAAAGTAAGTCATGAATAATAGTCAACACCTAAGTTTATCTGTTAGAGTACTACTGTCTGTTATAATTGTCAACTGACTTATGCTGCTGCTATAACCTGTTCCATTTCATGCTATGAACAGCACAGAATAGAGTATAGCCAGGTATAGTGCATTTGTAGCTGCTTGTTTTTGGATGACAGAAGCAGAACTCAGTGAGGTCATCTGCTGCTATATCGTATCCATACATGCAACATGTATGGCATATTCCAGTACTCCTCTGAAGAGTACTGTTGAATTACATTGTATTGTGGTGCAAGACATGAATGATTCAGTCCTTCTACACAGCAGTAGTTTCCATGTGTATTATACTGATTATCATATGATGTTCAAAGTTGCTATGGTTGAACTAATAGTCTGTTATCATCCTGAATCAGACACAGACACAATTTCTCGGTATTCTATCACCTGCAGTGTGCATAACTGGAAGAGACATGCAGCATACCAATGATGAAACAGTGGATTCCATGAATGACAAGGGTGTACCTAATAAACCAGCTCTCTCTATCTCTCTCTCTCGTGTGTGTGTGTGAGAGAGAGAGAGAGACTAATATCAATTTGTTGTGAAAGAGAAAAAATCACTGAAATTAGTGATTAGTCAGACCACCCTTGGGTGGCCTGACTCACACTTGACTGTATCCCTCCCTAACACCTCTGATTTCCTTGATTTTGTACTTCCAACCTCTCACTGAACAATGCTTTCACAAATCCATTCAAATGCAATCCTTTAGGCAAGTACGTCTTTCTTCCATCAAATTCATTTCAGACACCTATGAGCTGCATACATACATTCCTTCTACACAGTCTTCTCATATACACAATTGTTGTTGTTGTTTTAATTTTGCAAAAGTGAAAACAGACTGCTGAAATTGAGGAGCATGGGCATGAATAGTCAAAGAGCAGCCTGGCAATAGTGACATTTGGTTGATAGACCAGGAAATGTATGGGAATGCACTGTCTTTAAAGAGAAAGATGATAGGTACCAAAGGGATCTGTTCTGGGACTCCTCTTTGTTTAATTTATATATACTGAACAAATATAGTTCAATGTTTAACAGAAGACATTCAGTTGTCTGCTGGTGATGCCAAATCGAGAAGAGAAGTGTCAGGAAACACTGAAGAGGCATTGTTACAAGGCTGGTATTTGGAGTAGATGAGGTTACTAAGTGAATGCTAAATACTGAAAAGAGTATGGCAAAATAGTAATGGTCCCTGAAAAGTGGAAGGAAAGACAAATAGGGCTATTGTAAGGGAGAATTCAAGACAGTAGTGACAAACTATAGGCCAATTTGTGCATAGATGGGGAAAGATGTTAGAAAAGCTGATTAGAGATACAATATGAAACTGGAATGATGAAAATATGCATATTTCCAGAAAGTAGCATGGGTTTATTAAATAGGAGGTTTTGCTTCAATAACCTAGTTACATTTCATAACAGGGTAGTAGTGGAGAGAGGAGGTGCTTATACAATGAGTTTTCTAGATTTTTCTAAAGCATTTGATAGAATACTACATGATAAACTACTCTTAAAAGTGTTGGAAGTTTTTCCATTTCATTATATTATGAATTAAAGATGCCAAGAAATTATATTCTTGGTTTAATCCTTTATCCAAGTGAAAGCAAAGTTTGCACTTGAAGTATTTTCAGGACAGGGCAACTCATATACAGAGCTAATGACTTCACATCCTTAGTATCCCATAATGCAAAGCACACCTCCTTACGAACATGTATAATGCTATGCATTATGGGAAAGGTTACTACCCATATCGGTTTCAACCTTTACTGAGATCTCATCAGTGGGAACCACATCCAGATGATACCATGGTTAAAGTAATGCAGATATATAATTTAATATAATGCCAAGAAATATAATTTCCTGGCATCTTTAATTTATAGCATAACCAAGTGGAAAAAGTTCCAACAGCTAATCTAGATTATTTTAATAATACAGTGTCGATACCTTGTAGCTACTCATATATGGCAATATGACTTCTGCATTACTTCAACCTTGGTATCACCTCTGACTCTGGCTCCCATTGATAAGACTTCAATAAAATTCGAAATCAGTCTGGGTAATGGCCCTTCCCATAATGCATAGCATTATACATGTCTGTAAGGAGATGTGCTTTGCATTATGTTATACTAAGGCAAGTAATGTGAAGTCATTAGCCTCTATATATGAGTTGCCCTGGCCTGAAAATACTTCAGGTGTAAATTTGTTTGCTTACACTTGAATAAGGGATTAAGATATAAAGATGCCAAGAATATAATTTTTTGGCATCTTTAATTTATACTCTTAAAAGTGACAAGGATGGAAGAATAATCAGTTGGTAGTTTGGTTAGCTGACAGATGCCACTGAAGCATTGACAGCATGATACCTTCAACAGATTAATGGAGATAGAATAAGACAAACTGTCTTCTACATATCCTTAAAGAAGGTGATGATAGATATGGAGAGATGTTGACGAGTATGAGTCAAAGTTCAGGAACCCAATAAAACAATTATAAAGATAGTACAGAAAATTGCTGTCATAATGTAATTATGACAACAATTTTCTAATGCCAACAATTAAGAATAAGGCAATGATAATGCCATTATATAAGGCCCTAGTCGTGCCACATCTGAATTTCAATGCACAAATTTGTTGCCTGGATATCTGGCAATAAGTAATAAGGAAACATTAGAAAGAATATAGAGACAAGTATCTATCTCAAGTCTGTGGAATATACAACATTGGCACACTCAAAGAATGTACTCTGCAGAGTGAGGAAGAAGAAGTGATATGACATATAAAAAGATGATGATAAAAGCCAATCAGATAAATTATTATTATTGCTGTTCGGTATCTAATGGAGTTTGAAGAGTCCATTTGGCAAGCTTATACTAACTCTTTTCACACAATACCTATTGCACCTCTTGCTAAATACATTCACTAACAAAGCACTCACAACAGACTCTGACATCATTCCACTCATTCATCACTCTCTAAGCAATTCCTGATGTCATTGCTAACCATACTGTTACTCAATTTCCAGGAATGACTTCTTGTTCTGTCCATGCTTCTTCTTCTTTTCAGTGATTTTCTGTCCACTGCAGGACAGAAAATGCCTCCTCCAGTTCTTTCCGCTTTCTTGACAATGGTTGATCAATTTTCCCCAACAAAATTTGACAATTCATCACTCCACCTTCTTTTAGGACATCCTCAGCCTCGTTTCCCTTCTTTTGGAATCCAGTTTGTTAATATGGTGGTCCATCGCTCATCTTCTCTTCTGGATAGATATCCAGTCCATTTCTATTTTAGTCTCTTATGGTGAAGAATGATGTCAGTGATATGAGTCTGGCTTCTCATCCAGGTGTTTCGCTTCTTATCTTTTAATGTGATGCCTAGCATCAACCTCTCCATTTTTCTTTGAGTTGTTGCTAGTTTATTTGCCGGTGCTTTTTGTTAGAGACCAAGTTTCACAACCATATGTGATGATTGGAAATATATACTGGTTAAATGTCTTCCTTTTTAAAAAGAGTGGGACATTATTGTTTTGAAAAATGTTTTTCAATTTTCTGAATGCACTCCAGGCAAGTTGACCTCTCCTATTTATTTCCTTTTGGAGTCCACAGTTTAGATCAATGAGATGACCTAAGTTCATATAAGAAGAGACTTTTCCAAGAAATGTTTCCTATTATTATGTTTTTTGGTGTTACAAAAGAATTAAACATGATTTTAGTTTTTTTCTCTGTTTATTTTTAGACCGACTTTATGCTTTCATGATATAGGTCTTCTGGAGTGTTTGCAAAAATTATATCATCTGCATATCTTAGGTGTCTTAAGTTTCTGTTATTCATTTTTATACTAAGGTTTGTCCAGTTTATATTATTAAATATTTCTTGAAGGACTGCTGTAAAGATTTTGGGTGATAGAGATTCTCCTTGTCGGACACCTTTTTCAATTGATATTTTATTGCTACCCGTGTGAAGTTAGATTGTTGCTGTTGCGGTGTGGTATATTTCCTGGAGGAGGAGGTACATATATTCTCCAGGAACTCCCTGATTCTGGAGTGCTTTGATTATTGCATTAATTTTGATGGAATCAAGGCTAAACAAAGAGGCAATTGGTTTTCTTCTGCTTTTTCTATTATTTGTTTTACTGCATGAATGTGATTAATTGTGTTAAAGTCTTTACAGAATCCTGCTTGTTCTACTGGTTGATTTGAATCCAGGGTTAACCCGTTTGTTATTACTTTTGTGAGAATTTTGTACAGATTAGAGAGAATACTAATTGGTCTGTAGTTCTTTACTTCTTCTTTGTCCCCTTTTTTTAAATATCAGAGTAGCATTTTTCCAGTTTTCTGGTATCTTCCCCTCTTCTAGGCATAGATTTAGTTAAGTTTGTGAAATGGTGAATTATATTGTTTCCTCCCCATTTAATTAATTCTATGTGAATTAGGTCTTCACCAGGACATTTTCCATTTCTCATTTGTTTTAATGATTGTTTTATTTCATCTGAAGTGAATGGGAGGATGAATTCCATGTGCAATGGAGAAGAGTTATTTATATTTGATTTATCTATTGAAGGATCACTATAGAGTTCTTTATAAAATTCTTCTAGCCTGCATAGGATTTGTTCTTGGTTCTTTATTGTAGTTCCATTCTTATCTTTTATTGCAGTTATTTGACTTTTACCAACTGATAAATGTTTTCATGTTGGAGGCTTAATGGATTTTTTACAACACTCAGAAAGGATTAAAAAAGAATTTAATGCTTCCTATATTTCGTCCTAGTCACTAGGACATCGACAGGGATTACAAAAATAACTAATGTAACATGTACACAAATATCAAACAATACTCAGCCCAACCACGTGGGTGACACTAAAGTCCTATCTAGGTGGAGCGCCCTCTAAGGGCGGTTGTAAGTGCCCTGGAATGTAAGGTGGGACTTCTGGTGATGAGTGTTTCCCAAATCTTCGGAAGCTTATTGCAACTGTATTTATTAAGGTTTGGTTGAATTTTGAGAGCTTCTGCTGCTTCTAAGAAAAGTCTCTCTTTCTTGAATTTGCTGTGATGGAGCATGGTGGAGTATTATGGAAGAAAATACCCTGTGGGTGGTGTCCAAGACATGGTCTGCCAAGCCTGAATGACCATAGTTGTGTTTACAGATGTAAGACTTGTGTTCCTCTAGGCAGATGGATGCTGATCTGCCTGTCTGCCCAAAGTAAGCCAGCTTACAGGAACAGGGTACTTTGTAAACTCCAGGCAGAGAGAGAGAGGAGGGAGCTTATCTTTAGTAGAATGGATAAGGGTAGCAAGTTTGCAGTGGGGCTTATATGCTGTGTGTAGGTTATACTTTTTTAGAATCTTGGCTATTTTTTCAGATGTGCCACGGATGTAGGGTATGGTGAGCATTTTTAAATTCTTGTTGACGAGAAGGACAGAGAATGGGGGAGGAACTGATTATTTTTTTGATACTGTGATCGCTGTGGCCATTGGAGAGGAAGGTATTGTGTATGTGGTTAAGCTCAGCAGTGAGGGCAGGTTCCACTGGAACAAAGATTGTGTGCTCTACTGGTAAGAGTTTTAATAATGCCATATTGTTGAGAGGGGTGGTGGTGGGAGAGTTTGTGAATGTATCTGCCTGTGTGTGTGGGTTTTCTGTATACAGTGAAGGCAAGTGTATCATTAGACAGGCATGTGACTAAGGTGTCTAGGAAGGGTAAACAATTGTTCTTTTCCTTTTCCATAGTAAACTGGATTCTTGGATGTAGGCTATTGAGATGACTGAGGAAGGAGTCTAACGTGTCTGGGCCATGAGGCCAAATAGAGAACACATTATCTACATATCTTAGCAGCCTTTTGGCTGGAGAGCAGATACGCTAACCACTCGGCCAACCAGGCTGGCTGATGTAAAAGGGCTTCACAACTTTCTTTGAAAAGTCGTTCATATTTAAACTTGCATCTATGGAGAAGTTGTGCCAGACCAGACTTTTGAGGTTTCATGTATTCGATATAATATTGATGTTCTATAATTCTTTTTTCTACAGAACAGCCTGTTTGTCCAAAGTATGTTAGATTACATTCAGAGTATCTGGTAAATGCCTGCTGTATGTACTTTATAATCCAGTTCCTTTGATTGCTTGTTTCTACACACGGACGATGTACTGTTATTCTCAGTACGAAATATCTGTACTTTCATTTCAATAAAGTTATTTACTGTGGTCATTGTGTAATTTATTATTTATAACTTTTTCAATAACCAAATAATAACCATGATTGAGGAATAACCAATAATAATCATGAGATAATTTTGCCACTTTACAACATGCTTTCTGAACTTCAACTCTCTATGCACCAATACTCCCAAATCATTTCCTGGAGATCAGTTCTGCAGCTGTAATTTGTTCATCTCAAATCGCATAGCTTTACACTTTTTCTGCATTTAACTGACACTCATTTAAATCATTCTGCAAGCTCTATCTATTGCCTTGATTAACTACTATGCTAACTAATTTTGCATCCTCAGAAAAATTAGTTACCATAGTTTTTTCTTCAAATAATTTATTATAACATTAACATACAAATTAAATTCCTACAGTTCAATTACAGAGCTCTGTAGCACAAGGAGTGAAATGGATGACTAGTGAAATCAAGCAAGTTGCGCTGGAAAAGAAGAGGCTATGGAGGGGAGTACAAGACAGTTGGTGGTGATTGGATGCATGAAGAGTATAAAATGCAGGCTAGAAAGGTGGCAAGCATGGTAAAGAAAGAAAAAGAAAAAGTGCATTATGAGAGAAGACTGGCTCGTCAGGGCAAGCTTAACTCAAGGGAATTTTTCCTCTATATGGCAAGCAAGAGAAAGAATAATTATGGCAGGTTGATACTAGTGGATAATCATGGCAGCAGAATGAATGTTACAAAGGATGTAGTGGAATTATTGAATGAGCACTTGATCAGCATATATCATACTGATGTAAACTATGCCATGCAAAATATAGAAGGGAGGCAAGTATTGAGAGAATTGGAAGTGAAAGAATCTGAGGAGGATCAGATTGGGTTAGATGTTAATAAGGCTGTGGAAATGGATGACATATCACCACGTATTTTAAGGAATGTGCACCATAGTTGGCTATGCCCTTGACCTGGTTATTTAATAAAAGTTTTGCAGGGAGTAGTGCTCCTAAGGAATGGAAAGAAGGCAAAAGTACCACTCTGCAAGAATAGTTCTAGGACAGAAGTTTCCAAATATCAGCCAGTCTGTATAACTATGGTTATGGTCAAGGTGTTGGAGTGATTGGTTAGGAATAGAATACAGGATTGGGCTGATGGACCATAGCATTCTTTATTATGGTCAGCATAGATTTGTAAAGGGTAGGTTCTGTTTTAGAATTTACTTACATTTTATGATAGGGTAACGTGTGTTAGATAAGGGAGAATCATATACATTGATATCCTTGAACTTTATAAAAGTGTTTGATACATTACCATATGATAAGTTAGTGTACAAGCTGCAAAGGATGGGAATAGATAGTATATTGGTTAGATCGATCAGAGATTGGCTCTGAACAATACCAGCAGGTTGTGTATACTAAAGCAATGTCTCAAAACAAGAGGGTAACCATTGGCTTGCCCCAGAGCTCTGTTCTTGGGCCCCTACTGTTAAAGTTGTTTGAAAATTATATATCATGTGGACTGACTGAGGATCTTCAGCTGTTTGCTGATGATGCAAAGTTGGGCAGAATTATAAGTAGCACTGCTGATGTTAATTCCCTTCAGGAAGATTTAAATAGACTTTTGACTTAGACAAAGGAATGGGGTTGTAGTTTTAATATTAATATGTGCAAGGTGTTGCATGTTGGAGTGCAGAAATATAAGATTGTGTACTATATCGATCGTGCCATACTGCAGGAAGTGGATGAGATTCGAGATTTGGCAATGATGGAGCTCCAGACTAAAGTTTAGATAGCATAATGCTAGTATTGCAAAGGCTGCACATTGTAGTGCTGCTATGATAAGAAGTACTCTAACATGTAATTATAAGGAAGTGGTTGTGCCACTGTATAAAGCACTGGTCAGACCACACTTGGACTATAATGCTCAAATCTGGTCACCTGGTTTTTAGTGTGATGTGGAAACATTGAAGAGGGTCCAGAGACAAGTGACTAAGACAATATTAGGACTTTGGAATGCTGGATATGGAGAGAGGTTGAAGAAATGTGGATTGCACAGTTTAGTGGACAGGAGGAAAAGAGGTGATATGATAGAGACATTTAAGTTAGGTTGAGGATTTTATCGGATTAATCCAGATGAGAAAGAGTAGAAGGCGAGAAAAGAAAAACCAGAGACCATTCCTGGAAGTTATGTAAGAGAATGTGGTAAAAAGGGGTGTGAGGAAAAATTTTTTTTACATGGAGAATTGTCAGTGAATGGAATGCATTACCAGAGTGTGTTGTTAATGCATGGAGTGTTAAGGATTTTAAGAGTCGGTATGATAAATATGTTGTCACTTGAATGAACCTCCTAGGATGAATCTGCCAACTCCATGGAGGGTGCAATAATAATAATAATATACTACTTTTTTGGTATCTGTCCATCTATCACCCTCTTATCCATATTACCATATCCATTTCTCAATTTGTTTTCCATTTGTGTAACAGAGAAGTATGCAGTATCCTGTTGAATGCCTTTGCCAAATCTAGCAGTATCATCATGTAGCCATTTCCTTTGTCCAACTCAACTATCTATTATATATGTGATATACATATAGATATAGGGGAAATATTGCATAAGGTAACAAGCAGTCAGAGAATGGAACATTCTTGGAAACTGTATAAGGGTAAATTGAGTAAATAAGTGAAAAGTAGGTTTTTGCACGGTCAATGGTTAATGAGTGGAATGCATTGCTAAAGTATTTGATGAATATCCAAACAATAAACACATTCAAAGCAAGGTGTGATATATTGTGCTCTGTAATGAGTCTAGTGGTAAGACTTATACGTTGGTTAGACATAACTGGTAATTAATTTACGGAATTAACAACGCATATAAAGTAAATTAATTAAAGATAACTTTAATGAATCACTTCTATATTTCGACAATGTAACATTGTCATCTTCAGGAACATAAAGATATGGTATGTGCACTAAAGGAACTAACAAAGCAAATGAGGAAGAAATTAAGACACTAATTTTGTTCCTAAAGTCCTAATGGTGCCCTCTTGCGGGTTAATTTGGTACTCTTGGCCGTTGGGCTGAAGTTCTCATAATGAAAGTCTCCCAAATTTGGGGCAGTTTTCTGCACCCAAATTTGTTGAGGTTAGGAACGTTTTTTAGAGCTGCTGAAGATTCTTTGAATAATCTTTCGTATTTAAACTTGCTGCGATGGATTATTTTTGTCTTCTTCCAACGAATTTTATGGTGGGTATCTAAGGCATGGTCTGCCAGCCCAGAGCGGCTGTACTGGTGAAACCAGATGTAGTCTTGGTGTTCTGAAATCCTGATATTTGTTGTTCTGCCTGTTTGGCCAAAGTAGGACAATTTGCAGCTGCAAGGGACCTGGTATACACCAGGTAGGTCTAGGGGAAGTGGTTGGTCTTTGGTAGAGCGGATAAGGTAACTAATATCCTCAAGAAATATGACCTTACTTCCTGTTACAGACCATATAAAAAGTTGGCATCCCTTATCCGCTCTACCAAAGACCAACCACTTCCCCTAGACCTACCTGGTGTATACCAGGTCCCTTGCAGCTGCAAATTGTCCTACTTTGGCCAAACAGGCAGAACAACAAATATCAGGATTTCAGAACACCAAGACTACATCCGGTTTCACCAGTACAGCCGCTCTGGGCTGGCAGACCATGCCTTAGATACCCACCATAAAATTCGTTGGAAGAAGACAAAAATAATCCATCGCAGCAAGTTTAAATACGAAAGATTATTCAAAGAATCTTCAGCAGCTCTAAAAAACGTTCCTAACCTCAACAAATTTGGGTGCAGAAAACTGCCCCAAATTTGGGAGACTTTCATTATGAGAACTTCAGCCCAACGGCCAAGAGTACCAAATTAGCCCGCAAGAGGGCACCATTAGGACTTTAGGAACAAAATTAGTGTCTTAATTTCTTCCTCATTTGCTTTGTTAGTTCCTTTAGTGCACATACCATATCTTTATGTTCCTGAAGATGACAATGTGACATTGTCAAAATATAGAAGTGATTCATTAAAGTTATCTTTAATTAATTTACTTTATATGCGTTGTTAATTCCGTAAATTAATTACCAGTTATGTAATGAGTCTGGTGCCTACATGGGGGTCTGAAAATAATACTCAATACTACTACTAGTATTGTGATGCAAACAGAAAGCGCTATAATTCTTGTTCTGTGTTAAGTTTAAAAAAAAAAAAAAAAAAAGGCTGATGATAACTAATGGTATTTTTTTTCTAATTCCAAATTGTCACACTAAAAAATAAGATAAAGCTTACCTTAATGGTGGAGAACTAGATTTACTAGAACCATCTGGTGATGAAGTTGACTGTATGTCAAAATGGTCAATAAAAAATCAAAATAAAATTATTAATCACAAATAATAGTGCTATTTAATAAATAAATAAATAAAGTATCTAATGTCTTTCATAATATATTTAAAATATTTTAAATAGTTTTGTCAGGAATGTTAAAAATCCAACACTGTGTAACAGAAAAAAGCATATGAAAGTTGAGAACATACTATGCTTCAATTATCACCATTTCACCAATAGTTCAAAGACTTGATCCTGAAAGATGAAATAAATATTGGTCTTGCTGGGACTCATATTTCTTCATTATATGTTTTCTGGAAATGGTATTTTACCTAATGTGAAGGCTGTTTTAATTATTTCACTAAATCCTCTTAGATCAGATTAAAGAAAAAAGCCTAAATAGCTTACATTGCTCATTATGTTAAATGTTAGAAATATCTGCACTTTGAAGTGCAAGTTTAAAATAGAAATGGAATATGTTATGCATTTTACTTACTGAAACAAAACATTGCAAAATAAATAATGATAAAAGTGGTTTTTTTCATTCCTATGCAAATCTGCTATACAAAATATTAAAGAAGAAAAATAAAGAACTTTTGTAATCATATGTTAATCTCTAGTACCTCAGCAATTTCAAAAGTTATATAATATATAATATATATATGAGTTTGAATGACGAGGTTAACTTTATGGGAATGATGGACTGCATTAGAGTTATTATGGTGTGAGTCCCTTGGAGAGACTGCTGCTGGAGGGTAGAGAAGTGAGTACAGAGAATAAATCAGATCAAGTGGGAAGTGATGTGGAAGAGCAGGAGAGTACGACAGGAGAAAAGGGTATAGGTGGAACTACAAGCGGGTGATTATGAAGAGCTCAGGAGACAGCTTGCAGGTGTAACATGGAATGAGGAGTTAGCTGGAAAAGAGATCAATGTAGCTTGGGGGATTTTCAAAAACTATCTAGTAAATGCAATGTCTAAATATATTCAAAGGGTGAGAAGGTTAAATAAGGTAGGTGTGAAATGGATGAATAAAGAGATGAAGCATACGATACAGAGAAAAAGGGCATTATGGAGCCAGCATAAGAAAAGTGGAAATAACCAATTCCATGAGGACTACAAAAACCAGGCAAGGCAGGTGACTTGGTTGGCGAGGGTAGCTAAACAGAGTTATGAACAGCAGTTAGCTAATGAAGAAATCAAAAACAATCCTAAGGAGTTCTTTCGATATGTAGCCAGCAAAAGAAAGAATGATTATGGATGGATGACACTGACTGGAGAAAATAGAATAAAGAGCTGTTCAGAAGGTGTGGTGAAGATACTTAATGAGCAGTTCATAAAGGTCTTTCAATCTTGTGAATGTGACTTCATGAAGAGATTGAGAGCAGTTGATGATTGAGAATTGAGACTGATTGTAAGTGAGAAAGAGGTGTATGGGGAGTTGAGCAAACTAGACGTAAATAAGGCTGTGGGACTTGATAATATATCACCACGTATTCTAAAGGAATGTGTCAGGGAGGTGACATCTGCCTTGACATATTTTTTTCATATGAGGCTTGCACTGGGTCAAGTTCCTAAGGAGTGGAAGGAGGTAAGATTGTGCTACTTCATAAAGAAGGTGATAGAACTCAAGCATCAAACTACAGATCTGTCTGCATGTCAGGTGTTGTAGTTAAGTTGTTGGAAAAACTTGTGAGAACTAGGATCCAAAATTGGGTTGACAACAATGATATTATCTTTGATGGACAGCATGGATTTACTAAAGGGTGGTCATGTTTTAGTAATCTACTTACTTAATACAATAAGATGACTGCTTCCATGGATAGAGGAGAAGGATACACAGTAATATACATAGATTTAGCAAAGGCTTTTGATAGATTACCGCATGATAATTTGATGGTCAAACTAGAGCAGATGGGGTTGGATATTAGATTGGTCCACTGGATTGGAGACTGGCTATCTGATAGGTATCAATAAATTGTGTACGGGGGAGTGATATCCAGGAAAAGGAAAGTCACTAGTGGTGTGCCTCATTGGTCTGTTTTAGGGCCACTGTTTAACTTGTAAATTAATGATATTGGTGAAGATTTGGATGGAGATATTCAGTTGTTTGCAGATGATGCAAAGTTGGGACGAACCACGAAAAG
Source organism: Typopeltis vanoorti (assembly GCF_054136105.1). Classification (NCBI taxonomy): domain Eukaryota; kingdom Metazoa; phylum Arthropoda; class Arachnida; order Uropygi; family Thelyphonidae; genus Typopeltis; species Typopeltis vanoorti. The sequence goes on from NC_143560.1 coordinate 10,738,342, forward strand.
TAGAGAAGATGTTGTGGCCTTACAAGAAGATTTGAATAAATTGAGTGATTGGGCAAGCAAATGGGGATACGAGTTCAATGTTGCAAAATGTAAGGTTTTAAAATTTAGAAAACAAAGATGGGATGCAGAATTTATGCTTCGTTAGGATATATTGTCGGAGGTGGAGGAAATAAGAGATCTGGGGATGATAGTGATAAGGATCTGAAATTTAGGGGACACATAGCCAAAACTGTGAAGACAACACAAAGGCTTCTGGGAATGATGCAGAGGACACCGACTTGTAGAAGTAGGGAGATTCTTGTTCCATTGTATAAGGCTCTCACTCTGTTAGTTAAACTAATTTTCCTCAATATCATTCTCTATATGCCTAGTATCACGAAGGAAATGATTTAAGCATGAGTAGAGATGCTGCTTAAAACCATCTGCACCATTTCCTTCCTGGCTCTCCACTCGTGGGTACAGCTATTCTAGAAGTAACTTTTCGGGATTCCTACTTTTCGTTCAACCTCTATTAATGTTATATCATCATCTTCCATCAGTCATGGGCAGACAGCTAAAGAGGGAAAAATAATTCCTTTGCATAAGGAGGATCTAAGACTACAGTAGCAAATTTTAGACCAATCAGTACCTCAGACATAGTGGTAAAAGTACTAGAAAAACTTGGTAAAAAAGAGAATACAAGAATGGGTAGATAAAAATATGATACTGCATGAGGGTCGTAATGGTTTTGTGATGGTTTGTGTAGAGCCTTAAGTGCTGTGAGGACATTATGTTGGAGGTTTAATGGATTTTTTACAACACTCAGAAAGAATTAAATTAGAATTTAATACTCAAACCCTATGTTCATTTTATTTTAAATAATATCAAAAAAATAATTAATTCCTCCTCCATTCCCCGTCCCTCTCGTCAACAAGAATTTCAAAATGCCATCACCATACCCTACATCTGAGGCACTTCAGAAAAAATAGCCAAGATACTAAAAAACTTTAACCTACACACAGCATATAAGCCCTACTGCAAACTTGCTACCCTTATCCGTTCTACGAAAGATCAGCTCCCCCCTCTCTCTCTCTGCCTGGAGTTTACAAAGTACCCTGTTCCTGTAAGCTTGCGTACTTTGCACAGACAGGCAGATCAGCATCTATCCGCCTGGAGGAACACAAGTCGTACATCGTTAAACACAACTATGGCTTGGCTGACCATGTTTTGGACACCACCCACAGAGTATCATGGAAGAAAACCACCATGCTCCACCACAGCAAATTCAAGAAAGAGAGACTTTTCTTAGAAGCAGCAGCAGCTCTCAGAAACCAATCAAATCTTAACAAATACGGTTGCATTAAGCTTCCGAAGATTTGGGAAACACTCATCACCAGAGGTCTCACCTTACATTCCAGGCCACCTACTACCGCCCATAGAGGGCGCTCCACCTAGATAGGACTTTAGTGTCACCCACGTGGCTGGGCTTAGTATTGTAAGTTTTTGTGTGCATGTTACATTAATTGTTTTTGTAATCCCCGTAGATGTCCTAGTGACCAGGACGAAATATAGGAGTATTCAATTCTAATTTAATTCTTTCTGAGTGTTGTAAAAAATCCATTAAACCTCCAACATAAGGTTTTGTGAAGGGTTGGTCATGCCTTAGCAAGATGGACTATTGTGCCAAGATTTGGTCACCTGGTTTTCAGAAGGACGAAGAGATGTTGGAAAGGGTCCAGAGACAACTGACTAATGTAGTTTCTAACCTATGGAATGTCGAGTATGAGGAAAGACTGAGAAGATGCAATTTGCAGAATCTGGTGGACAGGCAGAAGAGGAGGAGATATGATAGTGACCTACAAGTTAGTAAGGGATTGTTATAGGATCAATGCTGGAGAGGTTCTACAGAAAATAGTGGGAGATCGGGGGTGGGGGGAGAACCAGAGGTCATCCCTAGAAACTGTATAAAGTGGGTGTGAGTAGGGGAGTGAGAGGCAGGTTTTTTTCATGTAGAGTTGTGAATGATTGGAATGCCTTGTCTGAGAGTGTGGTGTTTGCAGAGAATTTGAGTGTGTTTAAAGCATGGTATGATGAGCTGTGTGTTTGATAAAAGGACCTCCTAGATGAGTCTTTGACTCCATGGGGTCTTGGGTAATAATATATATATATATATTAGGATATGGATTTGCTTGTCTCAATAATAAGATATAAATGCAGTGTGTTAAAACATTATTTATTATCATTATTTTTCTCATAATGAATTCCTCTCCTGTTTATATGGCAAAAACTACATAATAATTTAACTTATCATTATATGTAAGATATGGTAATTGATTCCAGTTCAACGGAAATAGGCAATGAAAAATTTTAAACATAAGTCTTTTATGTTTATTAATGACATATTATAGTAAAGGATAAAAAGAAGATACTTATAATTTAAATTTTTATTGTTAACAAAGTCACAGAGGAGTTATAGAGAACAAAATAAAAACAAAAAAAAAATTCCTAAAGGCAGCTTAGACTGATGAAAACATCTTCATTGTCTTTTGAAATTTTTGAAAAACAGACTGAACTGTTTTATCTTTCTTTCTTAGAAAATGTAAGTTCTGGAAGGCATCATTTTCCAGAATACACCAGTTTCATCCATATTAAATATTTGTCGATCAGTGTATCCACCATCTTCGATTAATTTTTTTAAACATCAGTATATTTAGATGCTGCATTCTCATTTACACTGGTTGCCTCACTGGTAATTTTAACATTATGCAGCTGAACTCAATTTTTAATCAATCAAACCAACACTCGTATTAAACACTTCTTCTACTGTATTATTTTTTTTTCTTTCACTCTTAAACAAATTTAGAGTTTTTGTCTGAATGGCTACTCTGCTAATGGGAATGCATTTTTGATTGCAATCTCCAATCCATAAAGTTAAGAGATGTTCTATTTCTATCATTGTAATGTCTATTTCTAGTAGATGTTTGCAAACCACAAAAAAGCTGATGCAACTTTACCTTTTTGTTTTATTGCCCTAGTGTGTTTTAAAATATTCTGCACCATAGCGACATCTCATCCTATTTTAGTTGCTATACATTCATGTCATTCAATCACATTAAATTTTTGCTCTAATGTAATAAAGAGGTTTTTTTTTTTTTTGTGCGTGTGTGTGTGTGTGTGTGTGTGTTCGTTCATGGTGTTTTACATTTTGTTAAGGGTACTTCTTAAAACAGATTAAAACAAATCTCAAAAACTAATATGCAATATGAAGAAGCAGTGTCTAAAACTGTAACAGTAACTCGGTAACGTGAACTGTGTGCATCCGGAAACCTCGCATTAACCGAATTTTGGTTCATATTAAATGCAACCCGATATCATTGTACAATTTGCACTAAATTGAATATCACATTAATCGTGAACTAGCTGTACTGTATATCACCTATACAATTTATGCCACACCTAGAAAAATCATCTTATCATTATATGCATAGAGGAACAAATCCATCTGACTGTAGTATGTCAAATGGATTGCTCTGCTCTTCCCTATAATAAGATACAAATACAGTAAGCACAAACACTGTTCGTTGTTGCTATATTTTTCCTAATATTTTTTACTAATTTTCTCCCTCTCTTGATATGTTTCCTGTTCCCTTAAGTTATTATAATAAATTTGCACAATCCATGCAATAGATTACAGACTAATGTAATTCTATCCATTATATAATAAGGCACATGAATGAATAAATAAATAAATAAATAAATATATTCTAAATTACTGGATATTTATTTTCTATATCAAATCTCTCTCTCTCTCTCTTATTTTATAATAAGAAAAAGTCTTATAAACTCAAGGAGTTACACAAGCTCATCCAGAACAAGCTTTCACAAACATCCATGCCTAAAGTGAGATGTGAACCCATGATCTGTTGGTTGAAGAGCAGGTATGATATCCACTCAGCCAACCAGTCTTTCTTCATAAGCGGTTGGAGGTCGTCACCATAGCACGTGGCGGTGAATTTGAGCTGTGCAGGAGAAAGTAATTTTTAATCGGTGAATAGTCCGTTTTTTCCCCCGTTTTTCTACGTTTTTGAGTGCTAAAGTGTTTCTCTGAATACGAGTGTACTTCAGTGGTTGTTTTTTGGAAGTTAGTTGCTGTAGCGATATAATATATTTTGGTTACCATCGGAATCGGATGTATAATGGTGGAAGACAAAACGAAGCTAAGTTTTCATTACTGTATTTAGTTATATTTCATTTTATTTAATTATATTTAGTGTACTTAAATGTTTTTTTTGCTTGTAATTGTTTGTACTTTTTTCTTATTTATTTAACGAAATTTATTAATTGAATAATTATTAAAGATTATGCTACTCGGCAGTAAGGAATGATGGCGGATTCAGCTGCAGTCGCAAGTGGCGTATCACCAAGTCCTCCGCCATTTAAGAACTCTATTATAAGTAATATCATAAGAGACTTTGTGGCATATAGTACTTGCGGCATGCATGCATCTCGGGGGTTGGATGTGTGGCTTGTGAAAGAGAGTGGAGAGTGTATGTGCGCAAAATGCAAGCAGTTGGAGGAAATAAGTGCATTAGAAATATCGATATCCGACTTTGCTGCACCAGGAACGGGGAATGAATGTAGGAAGACAAGTAGTGTGAAAAATATATATATATGAATGATAAAATAATAGTTGATAGTGTGGAAGGTGTGAGTGACTGTGAAAGTTTAGGAGATGGTTTTGTTTGGGAGAGTGAATTTAGATTAAGAGTGACTGACCTGCAGAGGGGAGATAGATAAGCTGAAAGAGGAGGTGGAATGTCTTGTGAATGAGAGCAGAAGTATGAAAGATAAGATTAGGAGGATGGAAGAGATAAATGCAAAGTGAATCAGAGTAGGGGAGAGAGAGAATTTAGGGAGTATGAGTGAGAAGTATGGGAATGCTAGCATACGAGAGGATGGAAACAGTAGGAGAGACGGAATGAGAGAGAGAGAGAGATATGGAAGTGCTAGAAGATGAGAGGATGGAAACAGTAGGAGAGACAGAATGAGAGAGGGATATGGAAGTGCTAGAAGTGGAGAAAATGGAAACAATAGGAGAGAGGGAATGAGAGAGATGTATGGGAGTGCTAGAAGAGGAGAGAATGGAAACAGTAGGAGAGAGAGGTATGGGAATGCTAGAAGAGAGTATAGCAGTAGAGGAGAGGGAATCAGAGAGACCTATGGGAATGAAAGAAGAGGAGAGAATGGAAACAATAGGAGAGATGGAATGGTAAGAGGTATAATGTATGGCGACTCAATGATTTGTGGTGTTCAAGATAGGATGCGTGAGGAGTGTTTGCCGGGAGGAACAATAGAAATGGTGGCTATGGCAATTAAGAGAGGTGAAAGGGTGGATGAGATGATTTTGATGGTAGGAACGAATGACTTGAGTGGTAATGTAAGTCGGGCAGTGAGAGATATGAGATTTTTGCTCGAGACTGTACGGAAGAAGACAGAGAGAGGAAAAATAGTATGCGTGTTGCCTAGGTATGATAATGATGAGCTGAGCAGAAGAGCGGTGATATTGAATGGCATAATAGCAAGAATGTGTGACAAGAGAGGACTGGTATATGTGGATGCTTGGAGTGCATTTGAGGAAAGAGAGGAATTGTATGTGAGAGACCGTTTATATTTGAATGAGGAAGGACATAGGCATCTGGAGAGATAGCTGTTCTGAACGAGTCAGTGTGTCCCAGGGAGGATGATAGCAGGGGTGGCCTCTTGTGGGAATGGATACGTGGGAGAAGGGAGACGATGTCAGGTAACATTGAGCCCAGTGGGGTCTAGAAGGGATAATGCTGGGTATAGAAACAATGGCATTTATATGCTTTATACTAATGCCAGGAGTATCCGGAATAAGGGAGAGGAATTGGTGGCGCAGATAGCATCAGCCTGGCCAAAAATTATTACCATCACTGAGACATGGTTGACAGAAGGGGATATAACAACAGGAATAGAAGTCGCTGGGTATAGCATTTTTCATCAGGATGGGGGGGGGGGAGGAAAGCGTGGTGGTGGGGTACTGCTTATGATAAGTGATGACCTATGTCCTCTAAGAGTGGAGGCTTTGGAAGGAAGTGAGACAAATGATTTTGAGAGCGTATGGTATGAGGTAGAGGTAGGCAAGACAGGATATTTAGTGGGGTGTTGCTACAGGCCCAAGAGCACAGAGGATGGGGACCAGGAAATGTTTAGACAGCTAAGTTTGGCAAGTGCAAGAAGAATGATTGTTATGGGAGATTTTAACTACAGTAATATAAATTGGAGAGAGGAAGATGCATGTAGCAATAGGGGAATGGAATTTCTAGAACTCTTGAGGGACAAATGTCTTAGGCAACATGTAACAGGGGGAACAAGAGGTTCAAGAGTTTTGAATTTGGTTATAGCATCAGAAGAGTTGATAATAACTGAGATGACATTTCTCCCACCAGTTGGAGAGAGTGACCATATGGATTTGACTTGGAAAATGAATAGACATGCAGGAGTATCAAAGAGATGGGAACTTATGTGGAATTATAATGCAGGTGATTATAATAGTCTTAGACATCAACTTCGGGAAGTTTCATGGAGGGAGGAATTGGAAGGCCGGGATATCATTAGTGCGTGGGAAATTGTGAAAGAATATTTGTTAGCATCAATGGTAAGTTGTATACCACGAGTGAAGAAGAGGACACAATTTGGAGTAAAGTGGATGACAAACAATATTAAACAGGAATTGCATGCGAAAAAGAGGCTATGGAAGAGATATAAGGAGACAGGTGAAGAGAAGATGCATGAAGAATATAAGACACAGGCCAGAAAGAGTGACTAGTGTAATAAGGAAAGTGAAACTGGAATATGAGAGGAGATTGGCCCTAAGATCCAAAGAAAATCCTAGGGAATTTTTTAGCTATGTGGCCGGTAGGAGAAGAAATGACTGTGGAAGAATGATATTGTATGATAAAAATGGGAATAGAGTGACTGATGCAGAGGACATAGTAATATTGTTCAATGAACACTTTATTGGAGTATTTCATCCTAGAGGAGTCAGTTTAATGCTAGAGGGATAGGGCTGGTTCGAGGTTTAGAAGTACAGGAGGAGAGTGTGTTTCAGATACTGAGTACTCTGGATGTCAGTAAAGCTGTGGGACTGGATGGTATTTCACCTCGAGTTTTGAGAGAATGTGCAAGGGAACTGACAGTGCTTTTAACCTGGCTTTTCAATGAAAGTCAGGCTTTGGCAAAGATGCCTAGGGAATGGAAGGAAAGTAAGATAGTGCCATTGCATAAGGGTGGTAACAGACTGGAAGTGTCTAATTATAGGCCAGTCTGTGTATCATCAGTAGTTAAGATCTTGGAGAAAGTAGTGAGGGACCGTATACAGCATTGGGCAGATGAGGGTAATGTTATCTGTGAGAGTCAACATGGATTTGTGAAAGGGCGCTCTTGTAATATGCTAGCTTCTTATAATAACGTTACAAGAACATTAGATGAGGGAAAGGCATATACTGCAATTTTCTTAGACTTAGCGAAGGCATTTGACAGGGTGCCACATGATAAGCTGATATTTAAGTTGCAGCACATGGGTCTGGATGTCAGATTGGTTAACTGGATTCAGGATTGACTGTCCGATAGGTATCAGAGAGTTGTGTATGGTGGGGCAGTTTCAAAGAAGCAGAAAATTACAAGTGGGTCTCACAGGGCTCAGTACTGGGACCTATATTGTTTAACCTTTATACCAATGACATTGTTAGTGGATTGCAAGGGGATATTCAGTTGTTTGCGGATAATGCGAAGCTAGGAAGGATTATAAGTAATAGTGCAGATGCAGCAGCCCTGCAAGAGGATTTGAATAAGTTAGATAGATGGGCAAATGAATGGGGGTTTCGGTTTAATGTTTAATGCAGCAAAATGTAAGGTCTCAAGGTTTGGGAAACATCGATGGGATGCTGCATACTCTATGGGAGGAGTTATACTGGAGGAAGTAGGGGAGACAAGAGATCTGGGGTTGATGATTGATAGAAACCTGAAGTTTAGGTGACATATTGCCTAGGTGGTAAAGGTAACACACAGGATTGCTGCAATTATGAGAAGGACACTTACCTGCAGAGATAAGAGGGTTATCATTCCGTTGTATAAGACTCTGATCAGACCACACTTGGACTATTGTTCTCAGATTTGGTCCCCAGGATTTGAAGGGGACAAATTAACTGTGGAAAGGATACAAAGACGGATGACAAAGAAGTTTTCAGGACTGTACAAGGATAGTTATGAGGATTGGCTGAGGGAATGTGGGCTGCAGCGTTTGGTGGATAGAAGAAGGAGAGGTGATATGATTGAGACTTTTAAATTCTTGAGAGGTGGTTACAGGGTTGACACTGGGGAGTTCTTTCACTTGGTTGAACAGCAGGAAGGAGTGATGACAAGAGGCCATCCCTGGAAGTTACGAAAGGAAACTGTGAGCAAGAGGGCAAGGAGTGGTTTCTTTGCGTGGAGGGTGGTTGAACCGTGGAATGCATTGCCTGATGGAGTGGTGCGAGCGAGAACGGTCAATGAGTTTAAAGAGTGGTATGATAGACTTTGTGTTTCTTAGGGGGGGGGGGGGGGACCTCCCCTCAATGAGTCTTGACAGACTTTATGTTCTTAGGAAGGACCTCCCACGATGAGTCTTTTGACTCCATGGAGGCCTGAATAATAATAATAATAATAACTTGACTTTTTTAAATTCATCACTCACACACATCATTCATGTATCTATGATAGTCATTCATCAGTAATTTATTCCATTCTTTTCTAATTAACATGTCATTTGGTGACATGTTAATTAGAAAAAGAGTAAAAAGAGTCTAATTACCAGAGTCTGGTAATTAGACTCTTTGTAATTCCTCCTAATTAGTGATTACTATATATCCCGAATCCAACAGATTTATTTGCATCTACATTTTTTTTTAAATATTAATCCCAAATGTAGATGCTGCAAAACATATATGCAAAACTGGTGCTGTGTTTGCAAAGGTGTCAAGGAAAGAAATAAAGAGCCTGCTGATATGTTATTGAAATCCTATTCCAGAGCACACTGTTTAAGCTGAATCCATAGCTTTGTACTCAACTTAAGAAATGTACAATAATTTGTGGCATGCCTGACATGCAAACAGAAAGCATGAAACAACTTATAAGAAGTTTCTGCCCCAAATGCAAGTATAATGCGAGACACTTAGTACATACCTGACGTGAATAAGTTTACATCAGGTATAAATGGCACTAAATTAGTGAAAGCTTACAAAACAAAATTTGTTATCACACAGTATAGTGTGTGTCAAATCTATAACTGTCCCTGATTCTAGTTTATCATTATATGATTTCTCCAGGTACTCAGCCAAAGCCAACTTCTGAATAACAGATTTCACCACTCCCCAATACACTACATTATTGCTATTTGTCAAATATTCTCTTATCTAAGCTAATAGTATCCAATCCCATTATTTTTCCTAAAAGAAGAAGAAGAAGACTAAAATTGATAACTTGAAATGGCTCTCCCTTCTCTAAATATCAATCAAATAGGAAGGAAAGCCATTTACTATTAGTAATGACAGCAACTGATTTGACAAATGATCTAACCCAAATTGTTAACAGGTCAACCAATACCAAAAAATTCCTCATCATGCTTCAGACATTCTGGACTACCTTTTAACTACTCTCATTCCACTAACACAGCAGGTGGGGACAACCATAACCTGTTCTCATTCTACTTATACTCAGTAAATCCAACATATAAGCACCTTTTCCATAACTCTATTGATAGAGATCAATCTACTCTCAGCCAATTTCATCCTCTATCGTATGGCACAACAGTGCTAAGCATGATGATAAGATTTCTACACCACTCTTCCAGTCTGATTACTGTCTTCTTTATCCTCCAAATATCAACTCTGACCACTTATTAGAATGAGGGCTTTATCATTCGACTCCATTGCAAACCACAACCTCTAAACTCTTTTTTCTCTAAAAATGTCACAGTGCAGTCTAAGATAAAAATACAGCATATATTGAATAGCCTAAGCCAAAACTTCAGCTTCTCCTCAGCCTAGCTTACACTACTTCCCAAAACAAGTGCAAGACATCAACAAATCCAAAGCAGGCTTAATAAGGGTTAAATGCAATGTGTGATCTCTTACTAAACTAGCAGATAAGCCTTCTGGTTCCTCACTAAGGTTGTCAGGCATAACTTCTTCCTTGTTTCCACCCCTCTCTCTCTCTCTCTCACACACACACACACACACACACACACACACACAAACCATCCATCCAAATGGTACCATAGTAACATCACCTAAAGATAAAGCAGACCTCTCAGTAGTCTTTTTCTTCAACCCTTTTATAGACAATCAAGGCAAATCACTTCCTATAATATCAGAAACTTCTTATACCATGCCTCCTGTGATCTTTCACCAGGACATGATAAATATTTTCATTATTAATCTTGATACTAATAATTCTCCTGGTCCAGAAGGTATCCTTCAAAACTTCTGCTCAAGAATTCACAGAAGCAAGTCTTTATCCAGCTTGTAAATTAAAAGGGAAATAAAATTCAGCCAAACTATGGTCCCATTGCCCTCATCTCGATATTATTCTCAATAGTGATTCAGAAGGTCATCAACAACTTGTTTCCTAACCACTACCTGAAGACCCATCAGTTAATTACTAATCACCATTATGGATGCTGCCATTCTTGTTTTACAAGAGATCTCCTTGCTAACCTTACCCTTAGGCTCAATGTGTCACTCTTGATGTTTCCAAATTGTGTCTGGCACAAGGTTTCTCAACAAGTTACCATTTTATAGTCTCCTTGCTACTCTTTGTGATTGGATTGTCAGTTTCATCTCTCATAATTAATTGTATATCTTCTGATACACAATGAATTATGAGAGATGGCTTCTGGTCAAATTCTTTTATCAAAATGCTGGAGTACCACAGAGTTTTGTACTCTTATCAATGTTCTTCTTCTTCCTATATGATCTTCTCTCTCTAACTTCAAACCCTATTCATAGTTTTTCTGAAGACAGTATGCAATTCCTCTTCTTCGTTTAAGAAATCTTGTAGCACTTAAACAATTCAAGTTTTAAGATTTTTCATAACCAACCTCTTAAACAAAAATCTCCTCATTAATCTCAAATGGAGTAAAATAATCTAGTGAATTTCACTGTTATCAAAACAATACCTGTCTTGTTATCCAGAATTAGGATTGTACCTCACTCCCTCTTACTTTGTTCATGTTCTGATTTCCACTCAAGATCAGTTTTTCCACTTTCTTAGACTGATTTTCACATCTAGCTTCTCTCTCTCTTTTTTCAGCCATTTTCAGTCCACTGCTGGATGAACACCATTCTCTGTTCCTGGCCATGGTTGAGCAATTTTTTCCAACAAATTTTGACAGTTAATCATCCTATCTTCTTTTAGGACATCCTCGGCCTCGTTTCCCTTCTTTTGGAAGTATGTTAGTATGGTGTTCCATCACTCATCTCTTCTGGATAGATGTCTGGCCCATTTCCATGTTAGTCGCTTTTGGTAAAGAATGATGTCTGTGATACAAGTCTGACTTCTTATCCAGGTGTTCTATTTCTTATCTTTAAATGTGATGCCTAGCATCAGTCTCTCCATTTTTCTTTGAGTTGTTACCAGTTTATTTGTCAGTGCTTTTGTCAGAGTCCACATTTCGCAACCATATGAGATGGCTGGAAGTATACATTGGTTAAATGTTTTCCTTTTTAAACAGAATGGGACATCACTATTTTGAAAAATGCTTTTCAATTTTCCAAATGTACTCCAGGCAAGTTGAACTCTTCTATTTATTTCCTTTGGGAATCCATTGTTTAGATTGATGAGATGACCTAAGTATGTGTATGAATAAAATTGTTTCTAAGAAATAGTTTTCTATTATTATATTTTTTGGCATTGCAAAATTATTAAATATGATTTTAGTTTTTTCTCTATTTATATTTAGACCAACTTTTCTGCTTTCATAATACAGATCTTCTGGACTATTTGCAAAAATGATGATATCATCTGCATATCTTAGGTGTGTTAAGTTTTTGTTATTAATTTTTATGCCATGATTTGTCCAGTTTATATTGTTAAATATTTCTTGAAGGACTGCTGTGAAGATTTTGGGTGATAGAGAGTCCCCTTGTCGGACACCTTTTTCAATTAGTATTTTATTGCTACTTTCATGAAGTTATATTGTTGTTGTTGCACTATGGTATATTTCTTGGAGGAGGTCAATATATTCTCCAGGAACTCTTTGATTCAAAAGTGCCTTGATTATTGCATTGGTTTTGAAAGAATCAAAATGCTTTTTCATAATCAATAAAGGCTAAACAGAGAGGTAATTGGTATTCTTCCACTTTTCTATTATTTGTTTCGCTGCATGAATATGGTCAATTGTGGTAAAGCCTTTATGGAATCCTGCTTATTCTACTGGTTGATTTGAGTCTAAAAGAGGCGGGGGTGGGGGGGGGGGAAGAGACTGTGTTCTCTTGCCAGGATCTTGGCTGACTAGCCATCAATCATGCTTATAGCATGTTGAGCACAGTTAAGCCTAGGATGGATTTCCATGGTGGGCAGACAACCTACAGCATGGTCTAAAACACTGATGGAACTGATATTCACGGCAATACTGGTATTTCAGTGAAGTCAGGTGGGCCATACCTAGGAAGCCTTAGTATCATGCCTCCATGTGACCCCCCCCCCCGGGGGATACATGGTGTCGAAATGAGTCATGGCGAAGTTGATACTGAGCAAAATTGCTGGCAGAAAGCTATAAATGCATCTTCAAAAATGTTTAGTAGCCAGCATGAGAGATTAGGCCACAACCCCTCCTATACAATGCCAAGAAGAAAAAAGAAAGATCACAAGAACGGCCAAAATGGGCAAACACTGGATGCGACTAAATTTTCCCAACAATATGACTACTCTGATTGAACCATTTATGGAGACCAGAGGATGATGCAGAAGGGAATCTCTCCCAAATAATATCCAATATTAGAAGAGCCCAAAGAATTAATAAACATTAATAATCTTCTCCTATATACTGGAACATTCAACTGTCAAACACTTAAAGAGAAGGAAGACCTTACAATCTTAGCAAGAACTAAAACATATTAAATGGGACATCATTGGCTTAAGTGAAGTTGAACATTTAATTTAATCTAAGAAATCGAGACTGCTTATACTATTATGGGAAAAAAGGTAATATGGAGTAGGATTTCTAATTAAGAAAACAACTGCATACCTTATTGAAGAATTTAATTATACAGATGAAAGAATAACAGAAATTACACTTAAAATAAACTCTCAACTTAAAATCAGGATCATTCAAATATATGCTCCCACTTCAACGCACACAGATGAAGATATTGAAGCATTTTCTGATTCATTGCAGCATGCTCTTGACAAAAAACATAATAGTAATCAAAACCTTGCTGTAGTAATGGGTGATTTTAATGCCGAAGTAGGTCACCCCTCTCACCAGATTGACATGATAGGACCATACGTATATAGTAAAGGCTGTAACGCAGGAACAGCTCTTATAGAATTTTCTATTAGTAACAAGCTTTATATTATGAACACATTTTTTAAGAAAGCTAAAAGAAAGTGGACATGGAGAAGTAAAAAGGAAATAGATTACATACTGTGTAACAATGGCGGATTTAGGCACAGGCGGAGGAGGTGGATGCCTCGGGCCCCACAAGGCTAAGGGCCCCCGGCCTGCACTATATTTTTTTTTAGTAAAAATTTGAAAAACTAATAATCCATTTTGTTTCAATTTTGTCTTAATTCTTGGAACTACTGTCTGTACTGTTGCTTAATTGTAACTATATAATAAAATAAATTCTATTTTCATTTTTATTTTCCAAATCGACCACTTCAAATAAAGGCGGTATAAACGGTTAAGGAACCAATAAAATTCTTGTAACCTTCAGTATCCTTTATCCTTTGTTGTGGTTCAGTGTTGTAATTGTAATTATAAAATAATTGTTTTAAATATATATGCATATTTAATATTTTAGCCATGAAACGAATGTACTTATCTGGGGCAGAAAAAAGAAAACGATGAAAGGAAAAAGAAAAATTATTGCTCTCTCAAAAAAACTCCTTGGAGGTTTTTTGACTTCATCTTCATCTAAATTTCAGAGCAACGAAGATCGTCAACCAACACGTGATGAACAAGACGAAAAAGAAGAAGATAGTCTAAAAACTGATAACATAATAGAAAATGCTGAATGAAATGAAGGAAATTCTGTGAAGGAAGAAGAAAGTGCCAAATATGTCGAAACAACCGACAATGCTGAACTTGAATGAGATGTGCAAGACACAGAGGAAAATGCCGAAGAAGAAAAAGAACGAGGTGCTGATGCAGATCAACATAAACAACCACACTCCGATAATTTTTCAAAAGATATCGCTTTATGGCCATGCAAAATATCAGAAAAAATGGTAAATTACTTTATAAATAATAAACCGTGCAATATCAGAGACATAACATCTTTAAAAGTTGAATATAATGACAGAAATCAGACGTATTACAGAAATATTTCAAGTGTTCATTTTTACTGTGAAAAAGCAAATGGCACAAAAGAATATAGAGAATGGCTTATTTTTTCAGAAAGTAGCAAAATGATTTACTGCTATGTTTGCAAACTCTTTACACATTCTATTACTAAATTTAGTACAGGATACAATGATTGGAAAAATCTTAAACGTGCATATACGTGAACGTATACTGGAACATTCAACTGTCAAACACTTAAAGAGAAGGAAGACCTTACAATCTTAGCAAAAACTAAAACATATTAAATGGGACATCATTGGCTTAAGTGAAGTGAGTAGGCAGGATGAACATTTAATTTAATCTAAGAAATGGAGACTGCTTATACTATTATGGGAAAAAAGGTAATATGGAGTAGGATTTCTAATTAAGAAAACAACTGCATACCTTATTGAAGAATTTAATTATACAGATGAAAGAATAACAGAAATTACACTTAAAATAAACTCTCAACTTAAAATCAGGATCATCCAAATATATGCTCCCACTTCATCGCACACAGATGAAGATATTGAAGCATTTTATGATTCATTGCAGCATGCTCTTGACAAAAAACATAATAGTAATCAAAACCTTGCTGTAGTAATGGGTGATTTTAATGCAGAAGTAGGTTGTCCAAAAGAACATGAATGCTCTAAAGAACATATTTCCTAAATGTTGATTTAAAAAAAAAGATTGTCGATAACTGGACGTATTCATTCTCATTTGATTAATAAGATTAATATTGAACAAAAATATTGGCGAGATGTTTTAAAAAGAATTGTAGCCACAGTAAAGTTGTTAGCAAGTTTGGGTTTAGGATTTCGGGGCCACAGAGAAGATGAAAGTGTTGGTGGTGTTAACAAAAGAGGAAATTTTAACTTGTATAGAATATTTATCACAGTTTGATGAGTTTATTAAAAATCATTTAACAAGATATGATAATATTGGAAGCAGGAAAGTTAATTACTTATCTCATACAATATGTGATGAATTTATTACTTTAATGGGGACTGAAGTAAAGGAGAAATTAATTTTGGCAGTTAGAGAAGCTCTGTATTATTCGTTGATCGTCGATTCCACACCCAATGTAAGCCATACAGACCAGTTAACTTTTATATTGAGATATGTAAATAGTAAAGGAGATGTGCTGGAACGTTTTTTTGGTTTTCTGCAATTAAATAACCATTATGCAAAAAATTTAGAGGAACTCGTTTTTAACAATTTAAATGCTCTATCTTTAGATAAAAAATTGTCATGGCCAAACATACGACAATGCGGCAAATATGGCTGGCAAATATAATGGTCTACAAGCAAGAATTAAGATGTTGAACGAATCTGCAATTTTCATTCCATGTTCCACTCACACACTTAACGTTATTGGAAACTCTGCTGCAGAAGCTTGTTCAAAGGCTATTTATTATTTCGATTTCGTATAGAACGTATATATTTTTTTTTCTAAATCTATGCAACGATGGAATTTACTTACAGACAGTTTCCGATACAAATTCCAAACATATTAAAAGAATCAGCGACACATGGTCATCACGAGATGATGCCGTATCTGCTTTGTGATTAAATTATAAACATATTAAAACTGTTCTTATTAAAATAGGCAAAAATGAACTTGGAAAAACCAGATAATAGATTGCAAGCCAAAACATTGTCAAAATATTTCGATAAATACGAAATTGCAGTGTTAACAATATTCTGGGATAGATTATTGCAAAGAATAAATAACACAAGTCTTTTGCTTCAAGAAGTTCAAACACATTTGTTGCAATGTGTAAAACTTAAAATCTTTGCATAATTTTATAATGGATGTACGAAATGATTTTGAAACCACAGAACGACAAGCAAATCTATTAACTGATGATACAAATTATGAAATAAACTGGATAAAGAAACAAAAAAGACATTTTAATGAATTAAATACAGCATTAAATAACACGAGACAATTCTAAACAGGTTGCAAATTGTTCATCGTAGAAACTCATAATATGATTTGTGATAAATTGAGTAGCAAAATTTCCACCAGAGTTAATATGTATTCTAATACATATTAATTGTGTTAAGTCATTTTCAATTATTTTTTGATCACGATATGAGTAAAGATGACATAAACGATTGCATTTCTAAACTGGGAAATATATATAAGAATGATATTGAAATTAGCTATTTCAATGACAAAGTACATCATTTCTTAAAATACATAAAAGAAGAAAAAGTCACATATCCATTTCAAATGTACAAAACAATCATTAACGGATTGCAATCAACTTTTCCAAATGTAGAAATAATACTAAAAAATTTTTTAACAATGCCTATTTGTAATGCTTCTGCAGAAAGATCTTTTTCCATCCTTGAGCATGTCAATAATTATTTAAGAAATTCATTGGGGCAAGATCGACTATCAAATTTGTCACTGATGTTTATTGAAAATTCTGTATTACAAGAATTAGAATTTGATTTATTAATTGACAAATTTACTGCTGCAAAAGTAGAAAAGTGCCAGTATAATTTCATAAAATACTAATGTACAAAATACAAACTGTACCTGAATGTGATTATAATATTATCGAATTGTTCCTATCATATGTAATATACAATTAAAGTTACCTACCTATTTTCATATTTATATGTATACAAAACATTTTATAATTTTTGTTGTGAAGTAATTATTGTTATGTATGTAGGTGTATGCATTGTGCAGTTATACATAAAATATTTTTTTAAAAAATTAAAATGAATTGTTTGTAACTTAATAATTTAAAGGGCCCCAAATATCGCAAATGCTTCAGGCCCCTTAATGCCTAATTTCGCCACTGCTGTGTAGTAATAAAGAAATAGTCCATGATACTCAATATTAAATCAAGTAAAAACAGGAAGTGACCATTGATTGGTAAGACTCAAAATTAAAATAATCCCCAAATAATAAAATGATTAAACAAGAAAAAATCAAGACATTTTGACTTAAAACCTATTGAAAACAGGAAAAAAAAAAGGATTACATAGAAAAACTTAATCAAATTCTAGAATTAATAAACACATTTGAAGAATACATAAATAAAATGAACAAAAACCTTACGGAAGCAATAATATCAGCAGCCAATGAATTCAAAAGCAACAACAGGCAGAAAGACCAAAAACTTTCACGGGAAACTTTACAACTACTAAAAAAGAGACGAAATATGAAACAGGACAAACACTTAACTTCTAAAATAGAATATGCAGAACTGTGCAAAACAATAAGGAAAAGATGAGAAACGAAATAATAGTAAAATAAAAGAAACAATTGAAAACAATAAAAACACTAAGAAAACACCTATCAGTTGGTAATGGTTAAATAACTGCAATCAAAGATAAAAATGGAGCTACAATAAGGAATCAAGAACAAATCTTACAAAGACTAGAAGAATTCTACAGAGAATTCTATGTGATTCACCAAGAGATAAATCAATTATAAATAATGCTTCTCCACCAAATATGGAATTCATTCCCCGCATTCATTTGAGATGAAATAAAATAAGCATTAAAACAAATGAAAACGGAAAATGTCCTGGTGAAGATCTAATACACATAGAATTAATTAAGTGGGGAGGAAACAGCATAATTCACCATGTTACAAAGTTACTAAATCTATGATAAAGAGCCAAGAGGCTATTTTTCCGGTGCCGGAAAAATAGCCTCCTGGCTCTTTATCGTAGTAATAATAATATATGAGTACACCGGTCTGGCGATTCGTTAGTAGGGGTATATGTAAGTTCGGTTCACTTAAACCTTGATATTCCAGGTCAACCTACTCACTG
Source organism: Typopeltis vanoorti (assembly GCF_054136105.1). Classification (NCBI taxonomy): domain Eukaryota; kingdom Metazoa; phylum Arthropoda; class Arachnida; order Uropygi; family Thelyphonidae; genus Typopeltis; species Typopeltis vanoorti. Next base: position 10,756,732 of record NC_143560.1, read on the forward strand.
ATGAGACCTCAATAAGGGTCAAAACCGGTCTGGGTAGTGACCTCTCCCCATAATGTAAAACAGTAATACATCTCCTAGGAGCTGCATTTTACATTATGAGAGAATATTAAGCGACAGAGCTTTCTCCACCTTTTCTCTGAGTTGCCCGAGTGTTGTACTACCCAAGTGATGACTTAAGCTTGGACTCGCCGATAGTTCTTTGGCATGAAACTCTTAGATTTCGATCTTCGAGTTTTGTACCTGGCTGTAAAATAATACGGGATTTACTATCCCCCTTAACTTACTAAATCTGTCTAGAAGAGACATAGAAAGATACCAGAAAACTGGGAAAATGCTACTCTGATAAAAAAAAAGGAGATAAAAAAGAAGTCAAGAGCTATAGACCAATCAGCAGTCTCTCTAATCTGTACAAAATCCTCACAAAATTAATAACAAACAGATTAACCCCCCAACCAGCCACGATGTCTACAGATGTCGAGATAAATCTGGATACGAAGCTCTAAAACCCTTTGAATAACATAGATAAGAAGTGCAATTTGGTGTCACTATTTCATCTGCATTGGCCGGTAGGGAGGTTAACATATAGCTTATCCTGAAATAAACATATCACATTCATAGCCACTTCAGCTTTAAAAAAAAAAAAAAAAAACTGGCATGCTTTTGTCATTCACAACGCTACTTTCTTCATCAACTCCTTACACATTATAAATTCCAAAACTGACTGATCTTAGAATGCTGGTCTCACATTTGGAGTGGTGTATCCAAAATCTCTCTAAGAATTCTTGATTACCTCCTAAGGAGATAATCCAGACCAGCTTCGTTGTCCAAATGAAATTACATTCTGAATAGCATGCACGCACACACACAATACACATATATATATATATATATACACACACACACACACATATATATATATACAGCATATATATTTAACTCTCTGCTACTATAATCTCTAAGGCTCTAACTTCATTGACTATTTGTAGCAAATTCTCATTAATTTCTACAGCATTTTGGAAAGCATTGGTTGTTAGCTCTATGGTGGAAAATAGACACATTTCTGACACATATTTGAATATATATTTGGTTTATTATATATATTATATTTGGTTTATTATATATATTTGTGTTTAGATCTAAATTTTATGTTCAGCAATTTAGCAAAGATTCTCAGTGGAATTTTAATAGATGTGTGTGTATGTGCACACACACAATATATATATATATATATATATTCATTTTTTTAAATTAACTGACTTAAAACCCGAGAATTATAACACAATGACATTTATTTGAAAAAACGCAACATATTTCGTCAAGAATGATTTCATCAGGCGATAAGAACATAGAAAGATATTAAAAGGCACGAAATTAACATTGACACACTCTAAAGCTATACAATTATAAAGCCATAATATTCGACTGTAAATTACAGTTATTATGAGCTTGAACTACAGTCCGAGTTAAAGTTCTATTGTTGTAGACCTGTGCGTGTGTGGAATCACGCGATCTCCAGTATCTAATAGTAGAGTTGAAAGAGTCAGCCAAATTACAGGTGTACAACAATAGAACTTTAACTCGGACTGTAGTTCAAGCTCATAATAACTGTAATTTACAGTCGAATATTATGGCTTTATAATTGTATAGCTTTAGAGTGTGTCAATGTTAATTTCGTGTCTTTTAATATCTTTCTATGTTCTTATCGCCTGATGAAGTCATTCTTGACGAAACATGTTGCATTTTTTCAAATAAATGTCATTGTGTTATAATTCTCGGGTTTTAAGTCGGTTGATTTAGAAAATTGAACATATCCCAACCCCAAGTTAATAGTACTAATCATCATATATATATATATTTGATATTTAACTCTCTGTTCATTATAATCCCTAAGCCTCTAACTTCATTAACTACCTGCAGCAAATTCCCATTAATATAATTCTCTGTTCAATGTTTCATCCAGATGAGAGGTACACACACACACACATGTGCAGCCTCTTGTTAAACTTCAAATAGATCAGACTGACAGGTTTGATTGATTACTGGTGATCAAACCTGTCAGTCTGATCTATTTGAAGTTTTAACAAGAGGAAAAAGTTTTTTCCCTAGGTTACAAAGTAAATTATACTGGACAAGAAAATAAAAATATATTTTCATTTGATCCTTTATTTGAATATGAATAAACAAAGCTTATATGTGAGGTTGTCTTCATAACTAGGCTACTTCTATATAGTATATAGAAGTTGCTCACTTCATATTAATTGTTTAAGTATATTGGACTTTACATCAATTGCCTAAGTATCTGAGACTTCTGCATTCATTTAGCCATAGTATCATCCTGGGATTTAGCTGCTAATAATGAGACCTTAATCAAGGTCAAAAATGGTCAGGGTGATGACCCTGCCATAATTCAGAGCAATATACATATCCGTGAAAAGGAATGTATCAGGCACATTATACTGAGGCAAGTGAGGCAAAGACAATATCCTCTAAATGTCGCCTCATCATGGAGATACTCGACATGCAAACTTTGCTAACACTTGGTAAAGGATTAAACAATAATATAATTTTTTGTCATATATAAAGGTTTGTTATAGTCACCAACAAGAGCAATTTTCTAGTTGTGTTTTTGCCACCATTGCCTGAGTAAGTCAAATTTCTGGTAACCAATTTTACTCAGGTATTTATCTTGCAAGCAACAAAAAACTGCTTGTAGAATTCATACTATTTCACATAATGATATATTATTATTATTATTATTATTATTATTTGACAATTCCAGGCAGTTCAAAGACTCATCAAGGGAGGGCACCAACTCTACAACTCTCCGTCTTCACCACTCAACCTCATCATCTACACCAACGCCATCTACTATTCACCACCACAACTAAAATTTTCACAAACAATCACATACATCCATGGCGGGATTCGAACCCGCAGCCTTTTGGCTGGAGAGAGCAGATATGCTAGCCACTCGGCCAACCAGGCCGGCAACACCAGTAGATGCTATTGGTGTAGATGATGAAGGAAGTTGCGATTAATGGAGTGGTGGAGACGAAGAGTTGTAAAGTGAGTACCCTCCCTTGATGAGTCTTTGGACTCCCTGTTAAGCAATAATAATAATAAATATTATAATAATAATAATAATAAATAATTAAAGCAATAATAATAATAAATAATTAAAGCAATAATAATAATAAATAATTAAAGCAATAATAATAATAAATAATAATATAATAATAATAAAAGTTAAGATTGGGTGCAAAAAATTTTGGCAGTTCTCTGCTGTACTTTCTCATTTCTATTCATATGAGTCTTTGGACTCCCTGGAGGTGTTAAGCCAGTGCTTCCCAAACTTCTGGATGTCAGGGTCCCCCTTTGCAAAAATTAAAATATTTCACAGCCCCCCCTCGAAACAAAATCGTAATATAGACATATATTATTATAATATTTATTGTATTTATATTCAATATAAAACATACACAGCGAATATTGCAAAAATCAAATGCATATATTACATTTTTGCCTCTTACCGTTTGGTTCTGAAGACGATGCGGGCTGTTCTGGTAAAATATGAAATACTGTTCTTTTTTTTTTTTTTTTTGAGTCTGTTTCTGTTTCTTCTGATTATTAGCGGGATTTTTTTTTTTTTTTTTTTTTTTATTTTTTTTTTTATTTTTTTTATCAGCCACTTATCCATCTCAGGGTTAAATTTTTTAACGTAGAATAGATCAAATAATATCACCACTTACTGATACTGGCACACCACAGACTGATAACATGAAATCAGCGAATATTACCTGAATAAGGGAATCCCCAGACCAGGAACATTTTTCTCTTTTGTGACTTTTCTCCCTTCACAGTAATTAAGCCTAACGCGAAACAGACAGCAAAGGCAGGTTATTAAAACGTGCATATGATTGGTGCGGTATTAACAAAAAGATCGCACAACCGAAAGATAAAAGCATAGCTGACAATTTTGTTGAAATGCTAACTCTCATGAACCGAATTCCATATGTGAAACTGCCATAACATTCATTATATATATATATATATATATATATATATATATTTTTTTTAGTTTTAACACTTTTATGAATTTTAACACGTTCGGTTGAATTTTATTGCTGCCTTTGGAAATCGAACTCACACACATCTAATTAATAACAATAGTTTTTAGTTAGATACTGTGTTTGCCCATGCAACATATGGTTTTGTTTCAGTCTATACAGCATATTTTCTGTATGAGGGGACATGTGATTCATTAATTAGTGTGTTTTTATCCCAGTTGTCTCTAATTGCACTATTTGTTGAGAAATATATTACACAGACTCCTCTTACCTTATTCACTGGCATAATAAAAGTATTTGTTTTTATTGCCTCTGCAGTATAGTGGCTGTTAGGGAGGGGTGTTGTTTACCACTGCAAGGGAGTTACTATCTTCCCCACATGAACTTGTTTAAGCTTTTTTTTTCATGTGTGAAGTATATGCGAAACTTTTATTGGTAACAGAACACTAGATCAGATGACAGTGATAATATAAAACGAATTTTGATATGTATATAAAGTCAATATCAACAGTCCCTGATTACGAACGCGTGATGAAAGGGACAGGAAGATTTGCAGCTTCCCTGGAGAGTATTCGAAGTAAATACAATTAACCACTGCTTTGAAATGAAACATGTGAATAAGCAATATTTACAAATATTCATTAAGCTCCGAAATATGCAAGAAGCAAAGTTTGTGAACCAACACCAATGTGTGAATTTCTCCATTAAAATATAAAAAATAACAAAAAAGAAATAATAAATGATAAAAGTTAAATACGTTTCTTTTAAAATAAAAAAATCTACTTAGTCTTAAAACATTTTAAATTTGTTTTCATTATTTCATGGCCCCCCTCAACAAAACCTACGGCCCCCAAAGGGGCCATGGCCCACAGTTTGGGAAGCACTGTGTTAAGCAACAATAATAATAATAATTATGACCAATGTCTTTGAAATATATTTATTATTATTATTATGCAGGCCTCTCCATGGAACATAATTTCACTTTCTCTATTCCACACATATACTTCCTATCAGTAACCCTTTTTCAGTTTCCAAGGATGCCAAAAGTTTTAACTCCACCATCTGTAATAAGCTGCAAAATCTCATTTCTGTCTATACTATAAGATCCCCTTACTAATTTGGATGGTTATATCATATCTCCATCCCCTCCTCACATTTTGAAGGCCATATGTAATGATATTGGTGAAGATTTGGATGGAGATATTCAGTTGTTTGCAGATGATGCAAAGTTGGGACGAACTATGAAGAGTAGAGAAGATGTTGTGGCCTTACAAGAAGACTTGAATAAATTGAGTGAATGGGAACAGGAATGAGGATGTAAACAAAGATGGGATGCAGAATTTATGCTTGGAGGGAATATATTATTGGAGGTGGAGGAAATAAGGGATCCTCAGGTAATAGTGGATAAGGATCTGAAATTTTGGGGACATTGCTAAAATTGTGAGGACAACACAAAGAATTCTGGGAATGATGCAGAGGACACTGACTTGTAGTAAGGAGATTCTTGTTCCATTGTATAGGGCTTTGATTAGACCACACACGGACTACTGGATTACTGTGCACAGATTTGGTCACCTGGTTTTCAAAAGGACGAAGAGATGTTGGAAAGGGTACAGAGGCAACTGACTAAAGTAGTTTCTGATTTCTGGAATGTTAAATATAAGGAAAGGTTGAAAAGATGCAATTTACAGAGTCTAGTGGATAGGAGACAGAGAGGTGATATGATAGAGACAAGTTAGTAAGGAGTTATTATAGGATCAATGTTGGAGAGGTTTTACAGAAAACTGGGAGATTAGGGAAGAACCAGAATCCCTGGAAGCTGTATAAAGAGGATGTGAGCAGGGGAGAAAGAAGTGGGTTTCTTGCATGTAGAGTTGTGAATAACTGGAATGCCTTGCCTGAGAGTGTGGTGTCTGCAGAGATTTAAGCATGTTTAAGGCATGGTATGATGAGCTGTGTGTATGACAAAAGGATCTCCTAGATGAGTCTTGACTCCATGGGTTCTTGAGATAATAATATTCTCTCGATCTGTTTGATATATGCAAATCCACAGGCCAGTTATCATCTTGGTTACATAGCACTGGATCTTTTCATCTATTCTCTCAATCTCCTCAAAACACATGATTATATCTGTGCACAACAGTTCAAATGTAGTCTTATCAAAGCTTGTAAAATGAGATATTGTTTTCCTTTGCTTATGTGTTAGTATTATCTGCTAATGGAATGACTTAACCATATTAGCAATGTGGTTCCTAAACTTTAACTCTTTGTCAACTAGAATCACCAAGTCCACTTACAGCAAATTTTGACCACTTACAGCAAATCTTCAATAAAACCATACTGTCCTCTAGAGCAGTGTTCTTCAACCTTTTTACACCTGCGGACCGGGGAAAATAGGAGAAATATTTCACGGACTGGCTGACGGCTAAGAGAGAGAAACATAAACTAATGTAGATAGTATTTTATTTATTAAATCCAATGTTATAAAATTACAATTTTTAGCTGGTGCGACATCTGCTGCTGCTTAGAGGTTAGAAAATTTTATATATGTGGCTGGAGCGTTGTTTCTGAGAGACAAAGCGCTGCAATAACATCCATTCGATTTCTCTGTTTGGTTTTTATTACAGACATAACTGAAAAAGTCCTTTCACACAAATAGGAAGTCGAAAAACGAGCAACAATTTGATAGCTTTATAACTCAGAGATGGATATTCTTTTTCGAGTGATATTCAAAATTGAGACAATGATTGCATTTTATGTCTGGATACCAGAGTGACATCAGAAGACAATTCGATTAGTTTTTCTTTTTCATGAGGATCAAGTGCACATGATTTTATATCTTCCAAGACGGGATTATTATTCCAGAGGTTATCTTTATGAGGATCCTCATTTTCAGGGAAATAATTATTAAAGTTTTCAGCTAATACCCTTAAATGTTGACTTATTATGTTGATTATGACTTTCTTGTTGACATCAGCAGCAATCAAAAATTCTCCCAAAAGTGGAAACATTTCTATATTTTCCTCTTGTATGCGACTATCCCAAAGAACCAACTTCTTTTTGAATGCATCCATTTTATTTCTTAGTGTAAAAATATTTGTACAAGACCCCTGAAGAGAAATATTAAGTTCGTTAAGAAGGCTAAATATGTCCGCCATATATGCACTTATCCATCCATTCCTCATTCAACAAAGGCTCTACTAGGTCAGATTTTCGCTCTTGCAGAAACTGCTTTACTTCTTCCCTCAGTTCAAAAAGGCATGCAAGAACCCTTCCTGGTGATAACCACCTCCCTTCTGCATGGAGAAGGAGATGTTGGTGGTGTAAGTCCATACTCTCACACAGTGTCGTGAACAGCCTGGAGTTCATAGCTCGACTACAAATTTCATTAATGATCTTCACCATGTCATTCATTATAGCACTTAGTTCAGTAGAAAGATTCTTTGCAGCTAGGTGCTACCAGTGGATCATACAGTGAGTGGACAAAACTTCTGGGTAGTGACTTCCTTTAATTTCGCAACTACTCCTGAGCGACGTCCATTCATACTCGCAGCACCGTCCGTACACACTCCGATGCATTTGCTCCAGTCTAAGCCCTGCGCTTGAAAATAGCCATCAAGAGCATTAAATATCTCTGAATTAGTGGTCTGTCCAGGTAAGTCAAGGAACAAAGAAGTTCTTCCCTTAAGTCTTCATCTTCATTATACCTCACAAAGCAAAGTAGGATAGCATGGTTACTCACGTCAGTTGATTCATCAAGCTGAATCGCGAAACACCTCGATTTCTTTATCCCCTCTACAACTTGCTTTTCAATATCGGTGGCCATATCAATAATTCTCCTCTGAATGGTGGTGTCCGAAAGCAATATAGCCACCAGATTTTTAGTGGCTTGAGGATCCAAAATTTCTCGTACGACATCTAAGATGCAAGGCTTTACTAACTTCTCACCAATAGTAAACGTTTTTTTTTTTAATTTTAGCTATTCGAAGAACAACTAAATAAGACGCTCGAAGCAGCGACTTGCCACTAGTATTCATCATTTTCATTTCACTTTTCTGACTTTTCATGTGGTCACATAATCTTTGAAAAAAGTCCAGTGGCATATCAATAAAATCTCTATGCTTCGAATGCAAATGACGAGCAAGTTTGGAAGGTTTCATAGCATCATTTGACAGAATTTTGGAACATACTACACAAAGGCCATGGCGACAGTTCACTGCCAGGGGGCTACAATGAAACCAAGTTTTAAATAGTCCTTGTCAAAATGCCTAACAAAGTTTCCTTTTCTTTTTTTGGTTTGTATTGAACATTCCGAAGTATCAACATATTTCTTTTTCTTTGTTTCTTCTAAACTTGAAGCACTAGTACTTGCCATACTTTCGGCACCATCACTACTTTTCTCCTGAATATTGAGCCTTGCCTCTACTAAAGAAGATTATGGGAGGTATTTAAGTAAAAGATTACTTAAATACCTCCCTACCATAATGTAATAACAGCATACATTTCCTAGGAAATGTGTTTTTACATTATGGAAAATACCAAAGAATAGCGATCCGAACTTTCCCCACCTTTGCAAAGAGTTGCCAGTGTTTGTACTACATTCTAGGACTACTTGCATTCAGCTCACGCTAGTGTTCACCGATACTTTTATAGTTTTTTATACTATATTCGGCATGAAACTCTCTGATTCCAATCTTTGAGTTTCTTATTCGGTTTTAAAACAATGTGGGATCTAATATCCCCTTAATTTAATTAACGTTAAAAGGTTTTGCTGTTTGACTTTTTTTGTCTCTAATTTGTAGGGTTTCAAATTTTATGAAAGAAATAACTTGCTTTCCGAAATACCACAACACAATATTAGAAAACAATACGGAAGAGCGTGATAAAATAAGAATTTTTATAATGGAATTATCTTATTCTTTACACTCATTAGGAATCATCCATGTGCTGAGACTCAAGCTAAACAACTAAGTGAGAACATTGCTAACTCTCTCTCTCCTGTACATTTCATCAGTAATCATACTGATAACTCATTTCATTTGACTGCTGTATTCAAATCAAGTAAATCTTAATATCTATAATATTTCTAACTCATCTGCCTAACTCTTTCCTATATCTTACTAAATCAAGCACTTAAAAACTCAGCTATTTCTAGTGTATAGGACACGTTCTTATAATTCACACTCACTAAGCTTTTTCTCCCATGATTATTTTTTCTTTTACTTAATTCAATACCTAGAGCAATACAATTCTGTCAGATTTCCTCTGTCGTATTCCGCTTATTTCTTATCATAATCCAATGTCACCTTCCTTACCATGGACATCACTCTCCTGCTCTGGTATTTATACTGCTCCTGAGCTTCATCATCAGTTTTCTTAGATTTTCTTTTTTTGCAACTCTTGCTTTAAAGTTTTATTCATTCATTCATTTAACATCTCAATTTATTCCTATGAATTTTGAGATATTATCAGTAAAGCTTCATTTATGCACCACTAATTCCTTTACCATGCAGCTTTTCATATCGAGACCTTACCAAAGGTTACCTTTTAATTTTATTATAATTGCTTAACTTATGGTTCCACATACGTTCCTTCTTATTGAAAGCTCTCACGCGCATCATTTATTAACTTAACATGCATTGATTAATTTAACATCATCATCACTTTATTAACAAAATTAAGCAGATTATAAGCAAAGGGAACAGATGATAAGAGAAGATGAAAAAGTGTTTTTTGTTTGTATAGAAAGATAAAGGCATATGACAAACTGTTTGCAAAAAATAGACAACAAATAATATCATTACAGTTTCAGTGCTGGAAAGTGGGTATTATCCTAATATTTTCTTAGTCACTTGTCTCTGGACCCTCTCCAATGTCTCCACATCACATTGAAAAACCAGGTGACCTGATCTGAGCACGATAGTCCAAGTGTGGTCTGACCAGTGCCTTATACAGTGGCACAACCACTTCCTTATCCTTATATGTTAGAGTACTTCTTATCATAGCAGCACTACAATGTGTAGCCTTTGCAACACTAGCAATATGCCCTCTAAACTTCAGTCTACTGTCAATCATCACTCCCAAATCTCTAATCTCATCCACTATCAATATAGTACACAGCCTTATATTTCTGCACTGCAAAATGCAACACTTTGCACTTATTGATATTAACACTACAACCCCACTCTTTTGTTCAAGTAAAAAGTCTATTCAAATTTTCCTACTTATAATTCTTCCCAACTTTGCATCATCAGCGATATGAAAAGATTTTTTTTTACTTATAAGTAGATAGGATAGACTTCATTTGAAAGTTGTATAGTGCTTGGAGAAACTGCTGTTCTGAGACAGAACAAAGAGAAAGGAAAACTAGAACTGCAACTGCTAAGGTGTGTGTACACACACACACACAGAAAAGCTTGACCACATATTATATTGTTGTTATCATCATCATCATTGTGATAACTCATTGTGAAAGGTTCATTCAACTGACAATATATTTATCATATTGAATCTTAAAATCCTTAACACTCCCTGCATTAACAACATATTCTGGCAATACGTTCCATTCACCCACACTCCATCTTAAATATCTACTCCTCATCTCTCTTCACTACACTCTTACATAACTTCAGGATGGCCTCTGGTTCTTCCATTCTGACCCTCTACTCTTTTTTATAATTCACTCTGTATTAATCCAATAAAATGCTTAAACTAATGTCTCTATAAAATCACTTCTTTCCATCCTATCTACCAAACTCTGTATTTTACATTCATTTAACCTCTCCCCATAACCAACATCTCAGAATCCTGATAATGTCTTAGTTCTCATCTCTGGACCCTCTTCACTGTTTCCACATCACAATGAAAACCAGGTGACAAAATCTGAAGACAATAGTCCGAGTATGGTCTGACCAGTACTTTATACAGTGCAACCATCTCCATATCCCTATATGTTAGCATACTTCTGATCATGGCAGCAATACAATGTGCAATCATTGCGATATGCCCTCTGAATTTTAGTCTACTGGCAACTATCACTCCAGATCTGAAATATCATCCACTTCATGGAGTATAGTTCCATCAATACAGTACATAGCTTGACATCTCTGCACTCCAAATTGCAACACATTGCTCTGATTAATATTAAAACTACAACCTCACTCATTTGTCCAAGCTAAAAATCTACTTAAATCTTCCTTAAGGGAATTAACATCTGCTTGTGTTCCTTTGAATTATGAGTAAATAATGAAGAACTCAGTCCATCTACATGAAATATCATTAACAAACAGTGGGGGCTCTAAAACAGAACTCTGAACACACGACTGGTTACTTTCCTACTCCACACAACTTACTGGTATTGTTCAAAGCCACAGCCAAGCTTTCATCCACCTAACCAATATATTATCCACATCCCACCCTCTGCAACATGTATGCCAACTTATCTTGAGGTAATATATTAAATGCCTTTGCAAAGTCCAAGAATATCGTTGTACATGAATCTCCTTTATCCACACACCCATTATCTTATCATAAAATGCAAGTAAATTGCTGAACCAAGACCTACTTTTTTTACAAATCCATGCTGAACATCATAGAGAATACTATGTTCATCAACCCAATCCTATATTCTACTCCTAACCAATCTCTCCAACAACTTGACTATATTGTAAGTGGAGGTTTCTGTGGTTTAGAAGTTCAAAAGGCATATTCTGGTAATTGGACCACATTTTTTTTTATTAAGCTAAAGGCACAATAAAGAAAGTTCATACTATACAGTTGTAGCCATCTAACTGTTTATAAAATTAAAAAATCAGAATGCAGATTCAAAGCAGGGCTAAGTTTAAACAATGCTGGATGATGCCACGTTCTGTTGTTCACGATCATAAAGTCTGAGGTCTGACTAAGGTATATATTTTTATCAAAGCTGACCAAACTTGGTGTAGAATCTGAATTCATTGTCTTGAATCTGCATTCTGATTTTTTAATTTTATAAACAGTCAGGCGGCTACAACTGTATAGTATGAACTATTAATTTCTCTTTTTTGTTGTTTTAACTTTCAGTTACCTTTTACTCCTGACGATGCAAGTCAAATGACTTACAAAACTTGTCGGGTTTTATTTCTTTATTGTGCTTTTAGCTTAATAAAAAAAATGTGGTCCAATTACCGGAATATGCCTTATGAACTTGACTACAGCTGCAGTTATACTGAGCAATCTATAATTGAAAACTTCTGTCCAGAACCATGCTTATGGAGTGGAACTATTTTGTCTTTTTTTTTTCCTTCTTAAGAACCTTACCCGCTGCAAGACTTTTAAGACTATATATACGTAGGCTGTTCAATAAGTAATAAGACTATATTTATACAGAAAATAGATTACCTTTAATCGTTATCATTTACATGGTCTTTTTCGAAGTAACTACTGTGAGACGCGATGCATTTGTCCCAACATTGCATCCACTTCTTAAACACATGTGAGAGTCCGTTTTTTGAGAGTTCTTTCAAAGCCGCCTCCGCAGCTTTTACACATGCTTTGTTGCTTTTGAAATGGCGGCCTCTTAGTGGTTTCTTGAGCTGAGGAAACAGCCAGAAATTGCACAGTGCAAGATCAGGACTGTATGAAGGGTGTGGTAGGATATCTGTGTTGTTCTTCTGCAAAACGTCCACTACGCAACCAGCAATATGTGGCCTTGCATTATTGTGGTGCAATAAGAAGCCATTCTTCAGCAATGGATGCTTCCTTTGGATGTGCTTGATGATAATCGCTGCTGTGTTGATCATTGTCTCTGTGATGGACACTGAAGGTCTTCCCTCACGTTCAAGATCTTCCACATTTTGCCTTCCTTCCTTAAAAGTTTTATGCCAGCGAAAAACACTTGCCCTTGACATTGCTTCATCGTGGAAAGCGTCGCGTATCATGTTAAATGTGTCCGATGCCGATTTTTTGCAAACGCACACAAAATTCGTATTTAATCACATAACGCTGTTCCAAGGACGCTTCCATTTCGAAGACTGAACTGGTAATTAGTTTACGGAATTAACAATGCATATAAAGTATATTAATTAAAGGTAACTTTAATGAATAACTTCTATATTTCAGCAAAGTCACATTGCCATCTTCAGGAACATAAAGATATGGTATGTGCACGCAGGCACTAACACAAAGCAAATGAGGAAGAAAGCAAGAAACTAATATTGTTCCTAAAGTCCTAAGTGCCCTCTTGCGGGCTAATTTGGTAGTCTTGGCAGTTGGGCTGAAGTTCTCATAATGTAAGTCTCCCAAATTTGGGGTAGTTTCATGCACCCAAATTTGTTGAGGTTAGGAACGTTTTTTAGAGCTGCTGAAGATTCTTTGAATAATCTTTCGTATTTAAACTTGCTGCAATGAATTATTTTTGTTTTCTTCCAACGAATTTTATGGTGGGTATCTAAGGCATGGTCTGCCAGCCCAGAGCAGCTGTACTGATGAAACCGGATGTAGTCTTGGTGTTCTGAAATCCTGATATTTGTTGTTCTGCCTGTTTGGCCAAAGTAGGACAATTTGCAGCTGCAAGGGACCTGGTATACACCAGGTAGGTCTAGGGGAAGTGGTTGGTCTTTGGTAGAGCGGATAAGGGATGCCAACTTTTTATATGGTTGGTCTGTAACAGGAAGTAAGGTCATATTTTTTGAGGATATTGGTTATTTTCTCAGAGGTGCCATGGATGTAGGGGATGGTGATAGACTTGGTGTAATCTTTATTGTGGAGGGAGGGGGGGGTTTGTGGTTTACTGGTTTTAGTATTTTTTGGATTTTTTGGGGGGTTATAGCAATTGGCTAAGAAAGTGTTGAGGATGTGGTTTAGTTCAGTAGTTAGGGCCTTATCATCTGAGCAGATTAATTTTGCCCTGTTATATAGTGTTTTTATAACCCCATATTGTTGTGAGGGGGGGGGGACTGCTGGTGGATGTATCTGCCAGTATGGGTGGGTTTTCTGTGAACAGAGAAAACCAAAGATCCATCAAGCTGGTGGGTGATTAAAGTGTCTAGGAAGGGGAGAGTGTTGTTTTCCTCTTTTTCTAAGGTGAACTGGACTCTTGGGTGTTGGTTGTTTAAGTGTGTTAGGAAGGAATGGAGTGTGTCTGAGCCATGTGGCTAAATAGCAAACACATCATCCACATAACGAAGCCAAACAGTGGGGTTTTGTGGGATGGAGTTTAAGGTTTTCTCTTCAAATGTCTCCATAAAGAAATTGGCCAAGGGTGGGGAAAGCGGTGAACCCATGGCTGTCCCCTCTATCTGTTTGTAGAACTTTCCTTGCCAAATGAAGTAGCCTGAGTTCATTGTGAATTGAAATAGGGCTGAGATATCGGGAGGAAACTTGGCTTGGATGAGCTCTAGAGTTTCTTTGAGTGGGACATCAGTGAATAGGGAGGAGATGTCAAAATTGACCATTATGTCAGTGGGTTGGAGTGTGAGGTTTTCTATACTGGCTTTAAAGTGGGCCGAGTTTTTTATGTGTGATGCCAGTGTAGTGTGTGAGTGTTTTGGCTAAATGTTTGGCTAATTTATATGTGGGGGAATCAATGCCATCCACTATGGGATGCAATGACACATTTTGTTTATGTATTTTTGGGAGTCCATATAATCGGGGGGTCTAGAGTTATAAGGTTTTAGTTTGTTGGTGACTTCCACAGGCCAAGAAGTGACCTTCTTAAGGAGTC